>NC_057812.1:425421078-425728968 GCF_018294505.1 Triticum aestivum
GGCCATCTTGTCTCGGCTCTCGCCATGCGCGGCCTTCTCGGCTTGCAACTCTTCGGACACCTTCAAGGCAGCCGCATTACCCAACCTCGCTTGTTCCTTGGCTCGGGCAAATTCTGCCTGCAAGGCTTCAACAGTGGCAGCTCCATCCGCAGTCACAACATATTAAAGATGCTGGCATCATACTGCTCTTCCTATTGTGGCGTTCACCAGATAATGACACTTACCCTGTGCCTCATCAAGCCTTTTGTTAACAAGCTCGATGTCAGCGTCTGCCGCATCCAACTGCCGTTCTAAATGGGCAAACTCGCTAGTCCGGCTAGCCACCGGAGCTTCCATCACCTGCACATAGAGGCAGTATGGTTATTGCCTGGGAATATGATCCTCTATTCATCGTTTTTTCCAATGACAACCAGAGTCTCAGGGGCTACTATCTACACAGGGCACACCTAGCCTGTGCAGGACTACCATACATTCTTTTACGTACTTCAAGGCCTGTCAGTAGACTCATAAAAGCTTCATGCAATCCGCTTTTGGCGGACGATATTCTCTCCATCACCGTATTCATCAGCACATGGTGTTCATCTGAGATGGAAACTCGCCCCACCAACTCCCTCAGAACATCCGGTCGCACACTAGACGGTGCCGGACTCTTTTGTCTGCTCTCTTTGGGAGCCGGACACTGGGAGCTTCGGGGGTCAATGGGATTATCTTCTGGCCTCACCGGACTCGGAGAGGCCCTCCGCGACGACACATCAGGGTCGCCCACTTCCGGAGCGGAGGAGTCCGGAGGAGGCGTTTCGCTCTCCATCATCTCTGGAAGAAGCTCTCCCGAAGACGAGCTCATTTTTGAGAGGGGCTAAGGCCCGAACTGCAAAAATATATGCGGTGGTTATCTTCTCAGAAGAAAAAGATGGCATATCTGTACTGTTAAAGTATTTCGGGTCACTTACGACTCGCGGGAGAATTGATCCCCCCACGGACTGCGGCAACGGCGCCCCCCAAGGTAGCACCCTCTGTGGGAGACTTCTTCTCCCGTTTGGAAGCTTCGGTTTCCGAATCCCCGAGCGCAGTCCTTTTCCTCTTCTGGTCGTCTTCCTTCATGGAGACGCTCGCTCCCTCGGTTAGAATGGGCAGCGTTGGGGGCCCGCGTCCGCCTGCATTATCCTCCACAGTATCTTCCTTCAAGGGTTCCGGGCAAGGTGCGGTCTGGAGCATCTTTTCCAATACCGGATTTTCCAAACCCTCAGGCAGGGGGCTGAACACCGAATCAACTTCGCCTTTGTTAGCCAGTCCTGGTCAAAAAGCGAACTCTCAGAGATAACTTCGTAACAACGTCGAGAAAGTATGTTCGGCCGGAAGATGCCTTACCAATTCGGCGGTGCGGTTGCTACTCAGGCCCACGTCCTCGGTGATTTCCGAACACTCCATCTGAGGTCCGAAGAATGACTTGTACATCTCCTCGTGCGTCGAGCCGAGAAAATTTTGAATGGCACGCGGTCCCTCAGGATTGAACTCCCACAGGCGAAGAGGCCGGCGTTTGCAAGGCTGGACTTGATGAACCAGCATAACCTGTATCACCGCAACCAAACTGAAATCTCCATTGAAGAGATCTCGAATGTGGCCTTGCAGTATAGGCACGTCCTTGGCTGGCCCCCAGCTCAGACCTCTGCTGATCCATGACATCAGTTGTGGTGGGGGGCCCGAGCGGAAAATAGGGGAGGCCGCCCACTTAGCACTTCTAGGAGCCGTGATGTAGAACCACTCCTGTTGCCACAATTCAGACACCTCTAGGATGGAACCTTTGGGCCACGGAGCTCCCGTCATCTTGCGTATTGAGGCACCTCCACACGCTGCATGCTCCCCCTCAACCAGCTTCGGATTCACTTCAAAGGTCTTGAGCCATAGGCCAAAGTGAGGGGTAACCCGGAGGAAGGCCTCACACATGATAATAAATGTTGTGATATGAAGAAAGGAGTCCGGAGCTAGATCATGAAAATCTAGCCCATAGTAAAACATCAAACCCCTAACGAAAGGATCCAGGGCAAGGCCTAGGCCTCGGAGGAAGTGAGAAACGAACACGACGTTCTCGTTAGATTCGGGGGTGGGGACAACCTGCCCTCGGGGAGGCAGCCAATGCAAAATCTCGGCGGTCAGATATCTGGCCTCCCTCAACTTCTTGATGTCATCTTCCATGACGGAGGAGGGAATCCATTAGCCTTGAAGGCTAGATTCAGACATGAATGAAGGTTCGGGGCGCCTGACCTGAACTTTGGGCGTTTGAGCTTGAGGTGGGGGAAGGATTTGATTGAGCACGGGAGAGAAAAATAAAATCCGTGCCCCCTTTATAAAGAGGGTGAATATCAAGCGTCCTCTCCGTGCCCGTTTGGACTTGCCTATAATCTAGGAGTCCTAGAAGCGGTTGGGTTACCCACGCCCATATTGATGAGAATCCCGGGATAAGGGGACACGATCTCTGCTTTAACAAGACGTGCCAAGGAAACCGCCTCGCATGACGCGCTGAGGTGGGATAATGAAACGACTCTGATAAAGGCTTGGCCGTGGTGTGACACGCTACGGAATATGTCGGCAGATAAGATTGGTGTAAATATTATTCTCTCTATGGTAATATGTGGAAACTTATTTTGCAGAGCCGGACACTATCTTCATGTTCGAAATCTTCTATGAAATATTTGGAGGAGGAACCCGCCTTGCAATGCCGAAGACAATCTGCGCGCCGGACTCGTCGTCATTGAAGCCTGGTTCAGGGGCTACTGAGGGAGTCCTGGATTAGGGGGTGTCCGGATGGCCGGACTATACCTTCAGCCGGACTCCTAGACTATGAAGATACAAGATTGAAGACTCCGTCCTGTGTCCGGAAGGGACTTTCCTTGGCGTGGAAGGCAAGCTTGGTGATAATATACAGATCGCCTACCATTGTAACCGACTCTATGTAACCCTAACCCTATCTGGTGTCTATATAAACCGGAGGGTTTTAGTCCGTAGGACAACATACACATCAACAATCATACCATAGGCTAGCTTCTAGGGTTTAGCCTCCTCGATCTCGTGGTAGATCTACTCTTGTACTACCCATATCATCAATATTAATCAAGCAGGACGTAGGGTTTTACCTCCATCGAGAGGGCCCGAACCTGGGTAAAACTTCCTGTCCCTTGTCTCCTGTTACCATCCGGCCTAGATGCACAGTTCAGGACCCCCTACCCGAGATCCGCCGGTTTTGACACCGACAACTACCCCGGATACATACCTTGCGATGCGTCAAGACACATATTGATTAACGCAATGTCATCCCCGGCCACATCAAGCTTCCGTTGCAGCTCGACCATATCCATAGTCTGGGAAGTAGCCAAGGGGAAGCAGCCTGTGTTCAAATTGATCTGATTAGTCCTCGAATATTTCTTCTTCATCCTCCGTTTGCCTCCCATGGGAAGCCAACCCGAGTCTCAGGGGATACTATCTATACACAGGTATATTTTGTGAATAAAACAAAATTGCACATATTACAGTACATACCTCGAAGCCTCTTAGTAGGCTCGCAAAGGCCTCATCCAGTCCGCTCTTTGCGGACAGGACCTTTTCAACCACCGTGCCCATCAAGGTACGATGTTCCTCTGAGACTGACGCCTGTCGCAGCATGCTCGTCAAGATATCCGGCACCTCTGGGTCTCCGGAGGCCGCCGTAGGAGTACGGCCACCCTTTGAAGGGATCCGTTCATTCGTATTCGGTTGTATACTAGATTGTTCGGGGCCCTCATTATTGTTCCCCAGACCATGGGCCACCGAAGTATCACCTTCGGGTACCATCTTCATCGTCCCTTGCACCACTTGTTGGTCGGGGGAGAGCCTCCGCGACGACACCTCGAAGTCGTCCGCCCTATTGGACGGAGAGGCCGATGGGGGCGTCTTGCTTTCAATCATTTCTGGGAGAAGGTCCCCCGAGGAGGACGATTGTTGAGGAAGATTGCGTGTTGAGCTGCAAAAAAAATATATCACAGGTATTATAAAGAAAGAACGGGACATGTTTAAGACAGCTTTGTTCACTTACGATATGGACTGAGGCTTGTCCTCGTCATGAGACTGCGCTTCGACGTCCTCCAAGCCCGAGCCACCCACCTGAGGCATCCTGCCTCACTTAGGAGCATGTTCCTCCCAATCTTTGGAGGCGACTCTCTTCTTCCCATGAGGGGAGGAGATGGTGGCCCTCCCTTCAGTCTTGTCTTCGGATGAGGGAATTTTGATTCCTCCGGACACAATGTCTGAGGTACCCTTGGAATAGGGGTCATCTTTGGCCTTTCCTCTCTCCGCCTCACCCTCCTTTGCAGGCATCTGGTATGGTGCCGGGGCTAGCATCCCTGTTAAAACAAGATTTGCTGGGCCTTCAGGCAGAGGGGCCGAACACATGATTAGTTCTGCCTTCTTTATCCAGCCCTGGAGAAAGATAGCCTGCTCAGTACCGTATTACGGTATGCGTGGTTACAAAGTGTTCGGAAGACGAGTGTTTACCTAGGTATCTGGACGGTTGCAGTTAAGACCAGCATCCTCGGTAGTGTCTGACCAATGTTTTCGCTTCCCAAAAAACAACTTCCACATCCCTTCGTCTGTAGTGTCGAAGAAGTGTTGGAGGGTTCGTGGTCCCTCCGGATTGAACTCCCACATGCGGCGAGACCTGAGCTGGCAGGGCAGGATTCGGCGAACTAGCATCACTTGAATCACGTTGACAAGATCGATCTCTCTCTCAAGGAGGGCTCAGATGCGGCTCTGTAGAGTTAGCACTTCATCAACTGATCCCCAGTCTAGCCCCTTGTAAATCCATGATGCAAGCTGTGATGGAGGGCCGGAACGGAATGCAGGATTAGCTGCCCACTTGGTGCTACGGGGTTCTGTGACATAAAACCATTCTCGCTGCCATTGGTGGGAGGTTTCGGTGAAAGAGCCTTTTGGACAGATAGTGTTGGTGAGCTTGCTCACAACAGCACCACCGCACTCCGCCTGTTCCCCGTTAACTACCTTCGGCTTCACACTGAAGGTCTTGAGCCATAAGCCGAAGTGTGGGGGATTCGGAGGAAGGCCTCACATGTAATGATAAACACTGAAATGTGGAGGATAGAGTCCGGGGCTAGATCGTGAAAATCTAGTCCGTAATAAAACATTAGTCCCCGGACGAAGGGGTGAAGAGCGAACCCTAGCCCTCGGAGGAAGTGGGAGATGAATACAACCCTCTCGCCAGATCTGGGGGTCGGAATAACCTGTCCTTGAGCAGGAAGTCTGTGGTGGACCTCCGCAGTCAAATATCTGGCTGCCCGAAGCTTTGCGATATCCTCCTCTATGACGGAGGAAGCCACCAATCGGCCTTGAGAGCTGGGTCCGAACATGATGGGAGGCTTGAAACAATCAAGTTGAAACCTTGGGTGCTAGAGCTCGAGGCTGGGAAGGCTGAGGAGATCTTTGGCATAGAAGGACGGCCCTTGGTTCCTTTATAAAGGCCACGGGTATTGAACGCCTCCTCCCAAGCCTAAGAACCTGCCTATTCCTAAGGAATCTTTCCTGCGGGACTGTTGGGTTACCCACACTTGTATTGATGAAAATCCTGTAATAAGGGGACACGATCTCTACTTCGACAAGATGTGTCGATGAAAATCACGTCCCGAAACATGGAACGATGGGATAGGAAATGGTTCGAAATAATGACTGAGAAGTGTGATGTCACATTACCAAAATTGTCAGCAGATTGGGTTCATGGAATACTATACTCTTTACGGTTGTGTATTACAGGTCCGGACAACATCAATTCGTCCGAAGATTATTTTGGAGTTCAGAAGGAGGAACCGGCCTTGCAAAGCCGAAGACAGCACTACATGCCGAACACCTCGTCATTAAAGCCAGGTTCAGGGGTTACTGAGGGAGTCCTGGATTAAGGGGTCCTCGGGCATCCGGCCTGTGAGCCATGGGCCAGACTGATGGGCTATGAAGATACGAAGACCGAAGACTGCACCCGTGTCTGGATGGGACTCTCCTTGGCCTAGAAGGCAAGCTTGGCGACCGAATATGTAGATTCCTTTCTTCATAACCGACCTTGTGTAACCCTAGATCCTCCCGGTGTCTATATAAACCAGAGGACTTAGTCCGGATAAGAGATACTCATTATCATAGCCATAAACGCTAGACCTCTAAGGTTTAGCCATTACGATCTCGAGGTAGATCAACTCTTGTAACACTCATATTCATCAATATCAATCAAGCATGATGTAGGGTATTACCTCCATAGAGAGGGCCCGAAACTGGGTAAACATCGTGTCCCTTGTCCCATGTTACCATCGACCTTAGACGCACAGTTCGGGACCCCCTACCCGAGATCCCCCGGTTTTGACACCGACACCCATCATTGGAATATACAAGCCAAGTTCTATGATGAAAAATTCCCACTAGTATATGAAAGTGACAACATAGGAGACTCTCTATTATGAAGATCATGGTGCTACTTTGAAGCACAAGTGTGGTAAAAGGATAGTAGCATTCCCCTTCTCTCTTTTCTCTCATTTTAATTTTTTCTAATTTTTTGGGCCCTCTCCTTTTTTGGCCTTTTTTCATCTGGTGTCTCATCCTGACTTGTGGGGGAATCATAGTCTCCATCATCCTTTCCTCACATGGGAGAATGATCTAATAATGAAGGTCATCATAGTTTTTTTACTTACAACTCAAGAATTACAACTCGATACTTAGAACAAAATATGACTCTATATGAATGCCTCCGGCGGTGTACCGGGATGTGCGATGAATCAAGAGTGACATGTATGAAAGAATTATGAAAGATGGATTTGCCACAAATACGATGTCAACTACATGATCATGCAAAGCAATATGACAATGATGAAGCGTGTATAATAAACGGAACGGTGGAAAGTTGCCTGGCAATATATCTCGGAATGGCTATGGAAATGCCATATTTGGTAGGTATGGTGTCTTTTTTGAGGAAGGTATATGGTGGGTGTATGGTACCCGCAAAAGTTGCGTGGTACTAGAGAGGCTAGCAATGGTGGAAGGGTGAGAGTGCGTATAATCCATGGACTCAGCATTAGTCATAAAGAACTCACATACTTATTTCAAAAATCTATTAGTTATCGAAACGAAGTACTACGCGCATGCTCCTAGGGGGATAGATTGGTAGGAAAATACCATCGCTCGTCCTCGACCACCGCTCATAAGGAAGACAATCAATAAATAAATCGTGCTCCAACTTCGTTACATAACGGTTCACCATACGTGCATGCTACGACAATCACAAACTTTAACACAAGTATTTCTACAATCCACAATTACTCACTAGCATGACTCTAATATCACCATCTTTATATCTCAAAACAATCATAAGGAATCAACTTCTCCTAGTATTCAATGCACTTTATATGAAAGTTTTTATTATATCTGTCTTGGATGCCCATCATATTAGGAGTAAATTCATAACCAAAGCAAATTACCATGTTGTTTAAGACTCTCAAAATAATAAAAGTGAGGCGTGATAGTTCATCAATTTCTTCAAAATAAAACTACCGTTGTGCTCTAAAAAGATATAAGTGAAGCACTAGAGCAAATGACAAACTACTCCAAAAGATATAAGTGAAGATCAATGAGTAGTCGAATAATCATGTGACTATGTGAAGACTCTGTAACATTTAAGAGTTCTAGATATTGGGATATTATTCAAACAGAAAGAGAAACAAAATAAAATAAAATGACGCTCCAAGCAAAACTCATATCATATGTTGAATAAAAATATAGCTCCAAGTAAGGTTACCGATGAACGAAGACGAAAGAGGGGATGCCATCCGGGGCATCCCCAAGCTTACATGCTTGGTTGTCCTTGAATATTACCTTGGGGTTCCTTGGGCATCCTCAAGCTTAGGATCTCGCCACTTATTATTCCATAGTCCATTGAAACTTCATCCAAAACTTGAAATCTTCACAACACAAAACTCAACAGAAAACTCGTAAGCTCCGTTAGTATAACAAAGGAAATCACCACTTAGGTACTGTTATGAACTCATTCTAAATTAATATTGGTGTTGTATCTACTGATTCCAACTTCTCCATGGTTCATACACTCCGATACTACTCATAGATTCATCAAAATAAGCAAACAACACATGAAAAACAGAATCTGTCAAAAACAGAACAGTCTGTAGTAATCTGGAAATTCTGCATATTTATGTAACTCCAAAAATTCTGAAAAATTATAACAGCCTCGGAAATTTGCATATTAATCTTCTAAAAAAATAATCAGTATTTTATCACGCTCCTCTTAAAAATGAGAATTTTTTTCCTGAGCGCAAAAGTTTCCGTTTTTCAGCAAGATCAAATCAATTATCACCATAGCTCATCCCAATGGTATTACTTGGCACTTTATTGAAACAAAAGCTATAAAATATGATTATTATAGTAGCATAATCACGTGAACACACAAAAACAGTAGGTATAAATGTTGGGTTGTCTCCCAATAAGCGCTTTTCTTTAATGCCTTTTAGCTAGGCATGATGATGTCAATGATGCTCACATAAAAGATAAGAATTGAAACACAAAGAGAGCATGATGAAGCATATTGCTAGCACACTTAAGTCTAACCCACTTCCTACGCATAGGGATTTTGTGAGCAAACAACTTATGGGAACAAGAATCAACTTGCATAGGAAGGTAAAGCAAGCAAAACTTCAAGATTTTCAACATGTAGGGAGGAAACTTGATATTATTGAGATACGTAGAAGCATATGTTCCTCTCTCATAATAATTTTCAGTAGCATCATGAATGAATACAACAATATAAACATCACATAAAGCATTATTTTCATGATGCAAAAGCATAGAAATTTTACTACTCTCCACATAAGCAAAATTCTTCTCATTCAAAATAGTGGGAGTATCATAAGAAGCTCGAATACTATAAATTGTTTCCAGACTAAAAGAATAATGTTCAGAAAAAAGGTAATCATAATTATGACAAGTTTTATAAGTATAATCATCACTACTTTTAATAACATAAGTGTCATCACAATAATCATCATAAATGGCAACTTCGTTCTCATCATAATCAATTGAAACCTCTTCCAAGCTAGTGGAATCATTACTAAATAAAGTCATGACCTCTCCATATCCACTTTTATCATTATAATAAGATTCAACACCCTCCAAAATAGTGAGATAATTATTATCTATAGTTGACACTCTTCCAAACCCACTTTCATAAATATTGCAATCATCATGCATAGGAGGCATGCTATCATCATAATAAATTTGCACATCAAAACTTGGGGGACTAGAAATATCATCTTCATTAAGTATAGCATCCCCAAGCTTGGGACAAACATTAATTGCAGCAAATAAATTCTCAAACATGTCATTCTCATCAAACATAGCATCCCCAAGCTTGGGCCTTTGCATATCATATGTATAAGTGCATCTAGTGCCACCCCTAGTTGGTTTTGGAGTATTGACGACAAACCTAATTGAGGGACTAATGTGTTTGTGAGAATTACAGGATAACACAGGTAGAAGTCCCTCATTGATTCGGTTTTCCTACCAGAGATGACCCCTAAAAATGTATGAAGACATTGATGTCAAAGGTGGTATGTGAAGATATTCACATTGAAGACTATGACAAGAGAAGACATCGCATGAAGCCTATGGAGCTCGAAGACTCAGATCTTTCGTAGTTCTTTTTCTTCTTTATTGAGTCATAGGAACCACCATACTGTTAAGTCGGGTCCAAGAGAACCAGTCAGAATGACTGAAGTGATGCTTAACCAAAACCTATGTCTTCGAGTGAAGACTATGAGAGCAAATCTTGTCCAGAGTCGGACAAGTCAGCTTTGCTTGTAGCCCAAGTAAAGTTGCCGTGTGTGTTTGAAATCTGACCATTGGAACACGTGTCAGTTCCTTAGTGACCCAGGGTCATTTCAGACAAATCAGGTCGGGTTGCCTAGTGGCTATAAATAGCCCACCCCCTACAACCATAAACAGTTGGCTGCTCAGAGTTAGAGTACGACTTTTGTCGTTTGAGAGCAACCCACATCGAAGCCTTTGAGAGAGAATTCCTTGCGAGGATAAAGCCCTAACCACCCAGAGCCAAAGAGTGTTAGGCATCACTTAAGTCTTCTCGTCTGTGTGATCTGAAGACTTATTACACTTGAGGACTGTGAATCCTCCAGCCGGTTAGGCGTCGCGTTCTGAGCATCCAAGAGTCATTGTGGATCGCCGGTGAACGAAGTCTATGAAGGTTTGGGAGTCTACCTTGAAGACTTACCAGAGTGATTGGGCGAGGTCTGTGTGACCTTAGCTCAAGGGGAATACGGTGAGGACTGGGTGTCCTGAGCTGCGTGTTCAGGACTGGGTGTCCGGTACTGTGTGTCCTCAGGTTTAAATACCTAGCCGCCCTAACCAGATGTATAGTTTTCACAGCAAGTGGAACTGGTCCAACAAATCATTGTCTTCAATGAGTCACTGGTTTCATCCTTCCCTTCCCTTTACTTACTGTTGGTCCTTGTGAAGTCATTGTATGATTGCACTATCTTCTGTCTTCACTGAGTGACTACTTGTTCTGATTAGTTTCATAATATCTTTCTACCTGATCCTTACTACCTAGCTGCTATTAGTCATTGTGCTTTCACTTCATTGAATACTTGACTATGGTTTGCCTAGTGTAGTCTACCTTCCGCTGCATGGTAATAGGTTTATTTCTATCGTTTGTCTTCGAAACTTCCACGTTTTGAAGACTTTCATAAAAATCTCCTATTCACCCCCCTCTAGTCGATATAACGCACTTTCAATTGGTATCAGAGCAAGGTACTCCCTTGTTCAGTGTGATTCGGTTTAACCACCTAGAGTTTTAGCTATGTCGACTACAGGGATAATTAAATTCTCCACTGCGTGCCCCGTCTTCGATGGAACTGAATATCCCTATTGGAAGAATAAGATGCGCATGCATCTTGAAGCCATTGATGTCGACCTATGGTATGTCGTCAAGAACGGCGTTCCCAAGGCTGGAGAAGGTGTCACTGCTGCTGACGTCAAGAAGTTCATTCAACTGGACTCTACTGCCAAGAATATCATCTGTGATCATCTGACCAAAGGACAGTATGGCCGCGTGAGTGCTTTGGAAACATCTAAGCTAGTCTGGGACTGGCTCTCCAAGGTCAACGAAGGCGTCTCAACCCAGAGAGATCAGAGAATCAGTGTCCTTCGCAACCTCTTCAACCGCTTCAAGAGAAATGACAATGAGAATGTCTAGCTCACGTTTGATCAACTCACTGACATCACAAATGAGCTTCAAGCCCTCGGCGCTACTGAGATCACCAAGCATAAAGTCGTCAAGACACTCCTGAGATCACTTGATAGTTCGTTTGACACCCTAGCCCTGATGATTCAAGAACGTCCTGATTTCAAGACACTCGATTCGTCTGACATACTTGAGAGGCTCAGCACACATGAGTTTCAGCTTTCTGAGAAAAGAGATATCTACGGTCCCAACTCTGGGCGAACTCGTGCCTTGAAGGCAAAAGCTGTCTCCTCATCTGAAGAAGAATCTAACAGCAGCTCTGATGATCCTAAAGACATTGGAAAGGAGCTTGCTATGCTTGTGAAGAAGTTCCAAAAATTCACCAAGAAGAAAGGCTTCAGAAAGTCTTCACGATCAAGCTCAAGGAATGATGAAGCTTCTGCTCATGACTACAAGAAGAAAACATGCCACAAGTGCAAGAATCCTGGCCACTACATCTCTGAGTGTCCGCAGTGGGACATTGAGAACAAGAAGAAAAATAAGAGCAAGGAGTATGATTCTGATGACAAGAAGAAGAACAAATACTCAAAGTCTTCTTCCAAGTCCTCCTCAAAGTCTTCATCACACAAGAAGAGCTCATCTGGCAAGGCACGTGCGATTGTTGGCAAGGAAGTGGATTCAGAGGAGGAGTCCACTTCTGAGGAGGCGGAGGTGGAGTCTGAGGAGGAGTCCGATTCTGGCGTTGCGAGTCTGGCTACAGCATACGTTGCCAAGTCCATCTTCAACACTGAAGACAATGACTCCATCACCGACACCGATGCAAATGACAAGGACTACTCCGCTCCTACCTACTGCTTCATGGCACGCGGTGCCAAGGTAAACACACGCACTACTCACTATCAAACATCTAGTGACGATGACTCTGATTGTGGTTCCAAACCCAGCTACAAAACACTCGCTAAAATTGCAACTGAACAACAGAAAACCATGGAACACATTCAAAAACTGTTAGACAAAAGCAATGATCTATTAGACGCTGAAATGACTCGATCTCAGTCCTTAATTGAAGACATAAAAAATCTTCACGTTAAGTATGAGGAACTTGAAAGTCGTCATGAAACGCTCTCAACAGTTCATGAAAGGCTTTCCTATGATTATCTTCAAAGGAAGCAAGATCTTGAGAAATTGAGAGCGGCTCATGAAGATCTTCAGAAAGAAAACGAGTCGCTTCACGCCGAACAGATCAGTTCAGCTCAGGAAAGATTTGAACCACCATGTCTTAAATGCATTGAGCATGATAATGCTACCTCTGTTGCTGAATGTTCTACTGCTGCTACTGTTGCAATATCTTCAACTGTTGATGTGGGAACTAACCCCTCTGCTGAGGATACCACTGCTATTGCTGATGAGAATGCTAGGTTGAAGACATTGCTTGAAACAGGGATGTACAAAAGTCTCAAAGGGCATCAGACACTATGTGATGTCCTCAAAAGGCAGATCCTGAACCGAAACCCTAGGAAAGAGGGTGTTGGGTTCGTAAGGAAAATGAATGCTGATGGCTCTTACTGGAAACCTAAGCAGTACCCCAAAACCACATGGATTGCTGCGAAGGAACCTTCAGCACATCCATCCACTCTATCTGGCTTCACTTGTGCTAACCCCATTGTCATTGATGAATCCGTTGATGCAAACTATAAACTGTTTAAGAATCAGAATGGTGAAGTGTTTGCCATGTATATTGGTACTAACTGCAGGAATGGACTGCCTATGAAGAAGATCTGGGTGCTGAAAAAGTGTTTGGAGAATCTTCCTGTGAATGTCATCATGACACCACAGGTGAAGAAGACAAACCCCAGACCACAGGCTTCATACGGTCCAAAGGCTTCATACAGACAAAGGACTCACCTGAGTCGCACTAACGCAAATGTTTTGCCGGGAAACCATACTCAGGCCTATGAATATGAGCGCAGTTCATCAAACCGCCATGTTCATAAGACCAAGAACTATTCTTCTTATTCTTATGAGTACTATTGTCCTCCTGCAAGACTTTTTGCTAGGGCTCCAAAGCCAAAGTTCTCAGATGCTGCACTTAGACTTATTGCTTCTAAGCCACCCTTGAAGATGTGGGTGGCTAAGAAAGCTTAACTCTCTTTTGCAGGGAAGGGTCTCCAGCAGAAAACCAAAATCGTCTGACGCTATTGCTGGGGACCTTAAACATCTTGTAGGGCGCAAGATCAAATGCCCGAATGGTCTTATTATGTACTTCGTTACTGAATCGCTTGCTACTCTCCCTATCAGTCCAAATCTCGATCTAAGCTTTCATAACCCACTGGTTCGTCAAATGTTTTTGCTTCACAATTCTCTTCGCGAAGCCTATCCCCCTAACTGCACTGTAGGGTACGACACCAGCAGCTTCAGAAGGGATTATTTATAGTGGGTGTACCAATCACATGACTGGCAAGAGAAGCCTTCTTATGGACTCAACCTTACGTCCATCCGACAAGAGTCACATCACATTTGCTGACACTGGTAAAAGTAAGGTATTGGGTCTAGGTAGAGTTGCAATCTCAAAGGATCAACACATGGACAAAGTCATGCTTGTTGAATCCCTTGGCTTCAACTTAATGTCTGTCTCAATGCTTTGCGATTCAAATATGATCGAGATGTTTGGAAAATATCTTTGCCTTGTTCTAATGGAATCTGACAAGTCTCTAGTGTTTGAAGGGTATAGGAAGGATGATTTGTACATGGTAGATTTCTCAGCAGGACCACAGCTTGCCGTATGTCTTCTGGCAAAAGCTTCAGAATGCTGGCTCTGGCATCGGAGGCTAGGGCATGCTGGCATGAGGAACCTCCACACCCTTGCAAAGAAGAAGCATGTCATAGGCATCGAGGGCGTCAAGTTCAAGAAAGATCACTTATGCGGTGCCTGTGAAGCAGGAAAGATGACGAGGGCCAAGCATCCCTTGAAGACAATCATGACAACAACTCGACCCTTCGAACTGCTCCACATGGATCTTTTCGGTCCCACTCATTACTCAACTCTTACTACTACTGCTTGTCTCTATGGCTTTTTCATTGTTGATGATTATTCTAGATATACTTGGGTGCACATAATCCTCTACAAGACTGAAGTGCAGGATGTCTTCAGACGCTTCGCCAATCGAGCAATGAACAACTATGGCGCCAGGATAAAGCACATCAGAAGTCACAATGGCACTGAATTCAAGAACTCTGGCCTTGATACATATCTTGATACTTTGGGCATCACACATGAATTCTCAGCTCCGTACACGCCACAGCAGAATGGCGTCGTCGAACGCAAGAACAGAACACTCATTGAGATGGCCCGAATGATGCTTGATGAATACAAGACTCCAAGAAATTCTGGCCTAAAGCCATTGATACTGCATGCCATACAATCAATCGTGTTTATCTTCACAAGCTTCTGAACAAGACATCTTATGAGCTCCTTACTGGCATGAAGCCAAATGTCAGTTACTTCAGAGTATTTGGTGCCAGGTGCTGGATCAAGGATCCACATCACACTTCAAAGTTTGCACCAAAAGCACATGAGGGTTTTATGCTTGGATATGGAAAGGATTCGCACTCCTACAGAGTCTTCAATCTCTTTCATTATAAAGTGGTTGAAACAGTGGATGTGCGGTTCAATGAGACTAACGGTTCACAAAGAGAGCACCTGCCAAATGTGCTAGATGAAGTTCCATCCAGTGAATCAATCAAACTAATGGGAACTGGAGAAATCATACCCTCTGAAGCTCAACCTGAAGAGGAACTTATCATCTCCGCACCTGATCAACCTGAAGACAATGCTCAGCCTGAAGACAATCCCTCTAACAATGACAATGATCAGCAAGAGCAAAATCTTCGCCCTGTACATCCTCGTGTTGCCAATGAAGTGCAGATTGGGAGAATAATTGATAGCATCAATGCACCCGGTCCGCTCACTAGTTCAAGGGCAACACAGCTAGCAAATTTCTGTGGGCACTTCGCATTCGTCTCAATAACAGAACCCAAGAAAGTTGAAGAAGCCTTCATGGAACCTGAATTGATTCAAACTATGCAAGAAGAGCTTCAACAGTTTGAGCTGAATAATGTATGGGAACTCGTTAAGCGTCCTGATCCTCGGAAGCACAATATAATAGGAACCAAATGGATATACCGCAACAAGCAAGATGAGGATGGTCAAGTTGTCATAAACAAAGCTCGTCTCATTGCTCAAGGATATACTCAGGTGGAAGGGATTGACTTCGATGAAACATTTGCTCTTGTGGCTCGACTTGAAGCCATACGCATACTGCTGGCCTATGCAAATCATCATAACATACTTCTATATCAATTGGATGTGAAGAGCGCTTTTCTCAATGGCAAGATTGAAGAAGAAGTGTATGTTGCACAACCGCCTGGCTTTGATGATCCAAAACAAACTGACATGGTATACATGCTCAACAAGGCACTATATGTGTCGGATTTCGGGTTCCGGCAGACCCTTGAGGTTTGAACACTGGGGTGCGCGCGGAGATTTCGCCTCCTACCTACCTGCACCCCTCCGCCTTGCTAGGATCTGCACTAAGGAAAGAACAACGCAAGAGACACAGGGTTTATACTGGTTCGGGCCACCGTTGTGGTGTAATACCCTACTCTAGTGTGTGGTGTGGTGGATTGCCTCTTGGGCTGATGATGATGAACAATACAAGGAAGAACAGCCTCGCGAGGGTCTGTTCTTGGCTGGGGTGATGAACTACTGGGAGGAGCTTAGTCACCTTTCTCTCTCTCTCTCTCTCTCTCTTTCTGATCTTCTCTCTCTCTCTCTCTCTCTCTCTCTCTCTCTCTCTCTCTCTCTCTCTTTCCCTGCCTCTGCCTACTCTCCGTCTTGTCCCCTTGCTCTGTGGGTGGCTGGTCCTATTTATAGAGGCCCTGGTCCTCTTCCCAAATATCGAGCAGGAAGGGAGCCAACAATGGTGGGCTAATTTGAAGGGGGGCAGCTAGTATCAACTGTCCTGACAAAAGTAGTCTTCGCATGCGCAAAGCTCTGGTGATGACGCTGTCTTGGGCTCCACGGTGACCTCCGTCTCGTAGTCCTCCTGGTCTTGGTCTCGTTGCACCGAAATGTCAACCTTTGCCTGATGCCTCGGTACTGCGCGGCTGTGCTTGCCCCCTTTGCAGCAAAGAGGAAGGGAGGACGCTGCGCGGGCTGGCACCCGCCTGGCGCTCCCGGTCGTCATGGCTTGCGTCACGGGCACCTCGTGAGGTACCCCGCCTTGATCTCTCCGCCTCCTCGTGAGCCAGCCTGACGAGGCCGCGCCGGAGGAAGCTCCATGTCGTCCGCCCCGCGAGGCTTGGCCCCTCGCGAGGGTCTTGGGTTTGTGTTGGTGAAGATGGGTCGCGCTGGGGCCCCCTCTTGAGCCACGCCGCAGGCCGCAGGCAGGCAAGTCTGGGGACCCTCGTTCCCAGAATGCCGACAGTAGCCCCCGGGCCCAAGGCGCGCCCGGACTTGGCCGTGCTCGGAGGCGGAAGGGCAAGAACGAAGCGCCGCGGGCCCTAACAGCCTGCGGCCTTGGGCGCCGTGTGGTGGTTGATTGGACGTGGGCGACACTGTTCCCCCACTCCCTCCTTATCTTGCGCCGTGCTAGGCGGACCCGTAGTCGTACATAGCCGTCCCCCTGTTTGGTTGCTCGAGCGCCCTCTGTCCTTCCTCCGCTCAAACTCTGGTTTCTGTTTCCAACTCAATCTTGAACCTCCCCCCCTTCCCATCGCCATGGCTCCAACGAAGAAGGGAAGAGGGAAGAAACCGTGTCTCCGCCTTGCCCGCCGCCGTTGGCGGCCCCCGCCAAGGGCTTGGGCAAAGTCAGCTTGGCTCTGGCCACCATCTTCAATGAATGTGGGAGGACGACGGCTTGGCCTGTGTCCCACTTCTCCATCGGCAGGATAGCCACCAAGGTCCCGTATTTTGCCGACGCCCTGTGGGCGGGTCTGGTTCCTCCCTTTTCTGATTTCCTCAATGCCGTGCTCTCCCATTATCAGATCCACATGATGCATCTGGGTCCCGAATCCATCGCTCTCCTTTCGATCTTCGCCTTTGTTTGCGAGGCTATGATGGGCATCCTTCCTTTGGTTGCCTTGCTGTGCCACTTCTTCTCGCTGCGTCTTGTTGACCCTACCCAACGCTGGGCGTGTGTGAGCTTCGTTGTCGCGCCTGAGACGGCGGCCTCTGGGATTGACTTCAAGCTCCCTCCGCCCGCGGCCGGGTTCCACGAGCGGTGGCTGTATGTGGATGCCGGGGTGCCTAGCCCCCTGCTGTCGGAGCCAACTTCGCCTGCGGTCCCCAATTCGGGCTGGGGCCAAGATACGCTTGAGAGCCCCCGGCTCGTCTTCGTCTAGCACCGCTTCACGTTCTTGAGGTCGCTTGGCGTGACAACGCCCAAGGTGGTGAAGGAGTTCCTGCTACGCCGCGTCGCTCCTCTCCAGCGCCACTCCCACCGGATGTGGGCCTTCAGCGGGCGCGATGATCGTATGAGGCTCCAGGAAGAGGACCTGGCATCGGAAGTGCTAAGGACGGTGCTCTTGATCCTGATGGGGGACCCCAACCCTGGCAGTATCCAGTAGGGCGGGGCTTTGCTGTACCTCTGCCAGAGCGGGGGCGATCTTGTGAGGCAGATGCCTATCTTCGATGAGTGGGGGCCGCGCCCCGTCGGCCTTCAGGGGCCTCGTGAGAACCCAATGGTGGTGACTGCCCTTCCAGTCGGCCCAGGCGACTCTTCCTCAAGTGGTGGAGCAGGGAGGCTCGAGGCGCCAGAGGCCTAGGGGGCTCCCGGCGGGGTGACAGCGCAGGGCGAGGCTCGTGAGGAAGCAGTTATCGGGGCCCGCTCCGCTGAGGCTGAGGGTGACAAGCAGCTGCCCTCTGCGCTTTCGACCGAGGCCACCGAGGCTCCGGCGGCTTCTCTTGGCGAGGCGATTTGCGGCGCACGCCAGGCAGGCGCCCCTGACGCAGATCGCCTTGACGCTCCATCTTCATCGCAGGTTGATCCCCACGCCCGACTCTTAGGCCGCTTCCGCGTGGACTTTCAGGCCCTCCGGAAGAGAAGGGAGGCCTTGGGCGACGATTACCCTTGTCGCTTGCTGAAGCGTAGGAAGTACTTTGCCACTAATGAGTAAGCCTTCTCCTTTCCCAGCTCCCGATCCTCCTGTTGCTCTTACTGACTCTTGCTCCGCAGGACCCTTCCAGCCGAGCTGGCGGAGACGGCTGAGGAGCCGTCCCCCTTGGCTTCGCCCCCTCCATCGTCCTCAAGCACTCCAAGCAGTGGAGCCCTTGTGGTGAGGGCGACTGACGAGGCGAACCGTCCCGAGACGTATCGTGGCCCTGCGCACCTCGCGATCCTTTGCGGGCCTTCTCATGGCATAGCCGGCCTGCCGTGGGCTTCTCGCCTGGTCGTGGACTGCGATTGGCTGAGGCGCTTCCTGCGCTCTTCACCTGGGGACGGGCTGGCCCCCGGCCGGGTTTCTGACGCGGCGTTCCCGGCCGTCGCGAGGGTGCCAGCCCCCAACCCGTCGGGGGAGTGCTGGCTCGCGGCCCCCGGCACTTGCTTGGGGCAGATGATGGTGTGGAGGACGTGCTCGAGCATGCTCAGGAGCGTCGCGCTCTCCGCCAAGGATTCCTTCGAAGGGAGGCTGACGCGGTAAGCCTGCTTGGAGAGGAGCTTGCCGATGAAGACTCGCGCCTTGAGGCCGAGGGCCTGCGCCTGGCTGCAGAGAGGCACGAGCTGGAGGGCGCCATTGCCCTTGCGCGCCGTCAACGTGATCTTGACGACGCAGAGGCCAAGGTGTCGCTGGTGGCCTCTCGGGAGGCCCGATCTTGGGCCGCTGAGGAGGCTCGGGAAGCTGACCGGCGGCGAACGGCGGCGGAGGAGCGGGCTCGGGAGCTCCTGGCCTGGTGCCACTCACTGGAGGAGCAGGTGGAGCTGTGCGAGGCAGCTCTCGCATCGATGAAGGTGGCCTCCGGCGACTCAACAGAGCTCCAGAAGCGTGAGGAGGCGCTGACGCTGGAAGCCGTCGAACGCACCCGTGAGTACGAGCGTCTGGAGACGAGGGAGCGCTTGGTGACGCAGGCAGAGGATGATGTCGCCGCACGGGTAGCCCGCTTCCTGGAGGAGGTCGGACGCCGAGTGGCGATGGCGCATTTGAACCTCGAACACAAGTTCGACGAGAAGCTGGGGTTGATCTGGGCCAAAGCTGAAGGTAGGACTGCTGCCTTGGGGGCCAAGCTAGAGGAGGTGACGCGGCGGGCCGACGTTTTCCGGGCAGCTCTTGAGGTGGCGCAAGGCGAGTTAACCGCTTCCCAGGCCGACGTGCTCCTTCTTCGCCAGCGGGTGGAGGAGGCTGATGTCGTCGCGGGTCAGAACATGGACGAGATCCGTCAGCGGCAGATCCTGGAGCATGAGCACGGCCTCATGCTTGCCACGCTCCGGGAGAGAGCCAACACAGCCTTGGGCAACATTTGCGAGGCGGCTGTTGGCGAGCCGCACACAGTCAACTATGCTGGCAATCTTCAGTTCTTCACTGACATGGTGACGCAGCTGGAGGCGCGGTCGGTCAGGGCTGACAGGTTGGTGGAGGAGAGGAGCCGCAGCCTGCTTGGGCGCGCCTTTTCTCGCGTCTTCAGCCACCTCCAAGACATGGATCGCCACTTTGATTCTGACGCCGCCATCGCCCCAGTCCCCCAAGCCGTCCGAGGCGACCTGGCGCGCTGGGTGGAGGACAATGTGGACGCCCTTATCAGGGCCTTCGCTTCAGACAATGACGACGCGATCGTGGCGGCCGACAAGAGCGGCGTGGTGAACGGCCCTGACGCCGCTGGCGGCGATGCGGACAGCGATGGCGAGTTCAGCGACGCCAACAACGGCTCGGGTGGTGCTCTTGAGAACGCATTGGGAGATTCATCCGACTAATTGTGCATCGCTCCTACTTCCTTACCCTGCATGAATAGAGCTCAGGTTTTGGCCAGATTGCAGTGAGAGCATTTTGGAGGGGGAGCCCCTTATGTAAAACTTGTGCTCATCGTATTAGTAGCCGCTACATTGCCCATGCACCCGTGCCAAGTGGTTGGCCCAAGCGACGCGCTGGTCGGCTAGTTTACCTTTGTTTCGTGCTGGCCCTGAGGCAGCCCGCGGGGGGTTGTGGTGTTTCGGGTGTTCCCTGATTGGGTTCGTAGGATCTGTAGTAAAACATCCTCCTGAGAGGTCACGTCAGCGGCAGTCTAGGCTGCGCGCAAGCTAGGCCTGACCCGGCTCGCGAGGGGCTCGCGAGGGGAGGAAGCTGAGGCGATGCAGTAACCGAAACGCGAGAAATTGCTTGAACGAGACTAAGCACCCCTTCCCCGAACACACACAAATCTCAAATTTGAATCCAACTTGAATCCAGCGGGGGAAAACTGCAACCAAAGGGAAAAGCGACGAAAGCAAACAAAAGGCCGCGTCCGGCACCTAGTCTAGTCTTGGACGTCTTCTCACTAGCGCAGAGCTAAGTGCTGCCACTGGGCGTGGGAGGGAGCCCCAGGGCCTGAGGCGGCACCCCTGAGACTCCGGGGCGTGTACAGCCCCACTCATTATTACGTGAGAGTGTCACGGGGCGGCGAGCTTCACAGGCACTGGGCCTTCTTCACAGGTACCAGCCTTGCTTCATATCTCCAAATGAGGTCCCCGCCTTGCGCCACACTCTAGTGCCATCGACGATGACCGGAAACCAGGACGCTGCCAATGGGGCAGAGCAGTCGCCAGCGGTTCCCGCAATGACCACGGGTCCTCCGCCGGGGGCAGGCCCTGAGGCACCTCACCAGCGGAGGGCCTACCTCTTGAGAGCACCTTGCTCCGAACGCCGCGGTGGTGATGTCGGATCCCGGACCCTCTCCTGCAGCCCCCTGCGGCCTCCTCCCGAGGGGCAGGAGACTTTGGAGCGGGGCAGCTGCTCGCTGTGGCGACCTGCACCTCCTGCGATCCATGGTCAGCGTATGCCTGCTCCTGAAAAACTAGCGGTACCCGATAATCGTTGGCGCCATCGTGGCCAGTGGGACCGTCCCGGGGCTCCCGGAAAGGCTCAGCTTCTGGTGCCTTGTCCCCCAGCTTCTGGCTCTCGTGTGGGTGTCCTCGGTTCATCATGAGGGGCACGTATTCCTCCGGCGCCGTCGTCCCGAATGCCATGCCGTAATGCCCCGCATGCCACGCAGTCCTGCCTGATGCGCCCACCGTGGGGTGGTAGCGCGGCTGTCCACTGGGGTCACGGGTCGCGTCGAGTCCTTCTTCTTCGCGGACCGGGAGCGGGGGCAGCGCCGCCGCCGGTCCGACGCTAACAGCTTCGCTAGCGTTGGAGTAGCCTTGGAGCCCGCGGGCGCGCGCAGAGCCCCCGCGCGGGCCGCCCTAGGCCTGAGATGGGAGCTGGGTGGAGAAGGGGTGAGCCCCCGAGGCGGCGAAGCCCAGGAGCTCTACCACTCGCTCCAGCAGCACGTCGTGGCCGCCCTCCAGTAGCCTGCACTACAGCAGCTCTCGAGCCACTGTGAGCGCGGCCTTCGAGTTCGCCTGCTCCTTGCAGGTGTACGGTGTCGTGGTCGCGGCGTGATTGGAGGCCCTTGCTGCCGACCGCGCCAGCCGCGGTGTGAGAGCTGTCGGAGCCTGTCCGCGTCACCCGCGGCCCGCAGCGCCCTGCAGACCGCGAGCTGCTTGGGGCACGGGGTCGCCCGAGGCAAGCGGCTTTGCGCGGGCGGGCCACGCCGCCCACGGTTCTGGGTTGCCCGCCTGGTCGCCGGACATGGTGATGACGACGCGACGGGGCGCGAAGCGGTAGAAGGTGGATTCCAGCGCACCCCTACCTGGCACGCCAAATGTCGGATTTTGGGTTCCGGCAGACCCTTGAGGTTCGAACACTGGGGTGCGCACGGAGATTGCGCCTCCTACCTACCTGCAGCCCTCCGCCTTGCTAGGATCTGAACTAAGGAAAGAACAACACAACAGACACAGGGTTTATACTGGTTCGGGGCACCGTTGTGGTGTAATACCCTACTCCAGTCTGTGGTGTGGTGGATTGCCTCTTGGGCTGATGATGATGAACAATACAAGGAAGAACAGCCTCGCGAGGGTCTGTTCTTGGCTAGGGTGGTGAACTACTGGGAGGAGCTCAATCACCTTTCTCTCTCTCTCTTTCTGATCTTCTCTCTCTCTTTCCCTGCCTCTGCCTACTCTCCGTCTTGTCCCCTTACTCTGTGGGTGGCTGGTCCTATTTATAGAGGCCCTGGTCCTCTTCCCAAATATCGAGCGGGAAGGGAGCCAACTATGGCGGGCTAATTTGAAGGGGGATAGGTAGTATCAACTATCCTGACAAAAGTAGTCTTCGCCTGCGCAAAGCTCTGGTGATGATGCCGTCTTGGGCTCCACGGTGACCTCCGTCTCGTAGTCCTCCTGGTCTTGGTCACGTTGCACCACAATGGCAACCTTTGCCTGATGCCTCGGTACTGCGCGGCTGCGCTTTCCCCCTTTGCACCATAGAGGAAGGGAGGACGCTACGCGGGCTGGCACCCGTCTGGCGCCCCCGGTCGTCATGGCTTGCGTCACGGGCACCTCGTGAGGTACCCCGCCTTGATCTCTCCGCCTCCTCGTGAGCCAGCCTGACGAGGCCACGCCTGAGGAAGCTCCGCGTCGTCCGCCTCGCGAGGCTTGGCCCCTCGCGAGGGTCTTGGGTTTGTGTTGGTGAAGATGGGCCGCGCTGGGCCTCCCCCTTTGAGCCACGCCGCAGGCCGCAGGCAGGCAAGTCTGGGGATCCCCGTTCCTAGAACGCCGACAATATGGCCTCAAACAAGCCCCTCGGGCTTGGTATGACACACTCAAATACTTCCTAAAGAGCAAAGGCTTCACACCTGGTTCCCTCGACCCCACTCTCTTCACGAAGACATATGATGGTGAACTGTTTGTGTGCCAAATATATGCGGATGACATTATCTTCGGCTGCACCAATCAGAAGTACAGTGAAGAGTTTGGATATATGATGCAAGAGCAATATCAGATGTCCATGATGGGAGAGCTGAAGTTCTTCCTCGGTCTTCAAATATGACAGAAACGCAACGGCATCTTCATATCTCAAGAGAAGTATCTCAAAGATTGCCTGAAGAAGTTCGGTATGCAAGACTGCAAAGGCTTCACGACACCAATGCCAGCCAAACATCATCTGGGTCCCGACGACAATGGTAAAGAGTTCGATCAAAAGGTATACCGCTCCATGATTGGTTCTTTACTTTATCTATGTGCATCTAGGCCAGATATTATGCTTAGTGTTTGCATGTGTGCTCGATTCCAAGCGGCACGAAAGGAATCGCATCACTTAGCTGTGAAGCGAATTCTTCGATATTTGGCTCACACCCCAACTCTAGGATTATGGTATCCAAAGGGCTCAGAGTTTGATCTGGTTGGATTCTCGGATGCTGATTATGCTGATGACAAGGTGGATCGCAAGTCTACATCAGGCACATGTCATTTTCTGGGACGATCACTTGTATGTTGGTCTTCAAAGAAGCAGAACTGTGTATCTCTCTCCACTGCTGAATCTGAATACATTGCTGCTGGATCTTGCTGCGCTCAGCTTCTGTGGATGAAGCAAATACTCAAAGACTATGGCATTCATCTGAAGCAAGTGCCACTCTACTGCGACAATGAAAGCGCCATCAAGATTGCCAACAACCCAGTTCAGCACTCGAAGACAAAGCACATTGAGATTCGTCATCATTTTCTCAGAGATCATGTTGTGAAGGAAGACATTGATATCATACATGTCAACACTGAAGAGCAATTGGCAGATATCTTCACCAAGCCCTTGGATGATAAAAGATTTTGCAAGTTACGGTGTGAGCTAAATATCTTGGAATCCTCAAATGTCCTGTTATCAGGCACACATCCTAACACTTATGCATATTGATGACTTAGATGTGGAACACACGAAGTAAAGTGTATCTTCAGTCAATGAAGACATGCATTCTAAGTGTGAATACATTAATGAGGAATTTGACTTCGGAGCGCCACGATAATTGTGCGCCGTGTCTGGGTCTAATACTTCCTATACGGTGGGTATTGCCACCACCAAATGTTCTAAGTGTTTCACTCATGGCGTTACATTTTCTATGTCTTCATATTTGGTTTGGCTTCAATCTCAACATGTCTTCATGATTATCTTCACGATATTGATTATATATATATACTAGTGTTCTGTCCTCTACATCATTCACTTATAGCTATGTCTTCTTGTTGAATCTTTTGAACTAAGTGAATGTGATCAGACCCTAACCTCTCTATGCTTTCTATCTCAAACTCTATCTCTCCAAATCATATGCATTCTTTTGAAACTGTCAAATGTCTTCTCTACGTCCTTGTCAGCAGAAGATACAGAGACAAACATTAAGTCTGCTTTCAATGCTAATTCCTTCACCTGAAACCCGGAGAAGTGGGAACGACCACCCGATAATCCAAGCGTGCGTGGAATGTGGAACAACCTCCGATATGCTGCATGATGGCCACGTGTTCCTCAGATGTGAATCGCCAGGGGCACCTATGTAATAACACTGAGCCGCCCCTGTCCCTATAAATATGCGCCACACCACAGTCATTATCTCTTCTTCCACTCTCGCACGAACCCTAGAGCCACCGCTAGCCCTCGATGACGCCGGCGACGAAGCGCTTAGCTGCCACAATCTCTCCGACGCAGTCTTCACGCCGACCGCGGACATCGTCTTCTCCGCCGTCGCCGTAGGTGTCCTCCGTCACCAAGTTAGGGCACAGATGATCGGACTGCTCGGCCTCCTCTTCCACTCTGTCTAGCAGTTCTTCGTGTGGTAAATAAAACTTCCTTTTTACGACCCCTTTGATCCTATAGATTCGTCACTTTCTACCACAAGCAGTTTCTGTGCACGCAAGTTGGATCTATTTCATACTGCATCTCATAATATGCCAAGTATATTCACTTATGCTTCACAAAGTAGTTAGATTCCTCACTTGTACTGATCCGTGGATTCGTACAAATCTGGAACCAACTCCTTATCTATGAGTGAATGTCTTCGCACGATGAGGTCAACGTCTTCTAAACTGATTTATCTTCAAAATCTTCTGAGAATGCATATGACCTCTTCCCCTTCCCTCGCACCTTAATGCTGTCACAGGTACATGTCCGTGGGAGAATCCCTTGGTTCTCATAGTCTGCATTCATTTGCAGAATTCTTACAGTATCACATAAATTCTCCCGAAGCCAGTTCCTGTTTATCTAGCAAGCGAAAGCCTTTGAAGCCTTTGAACGTATTGAAGCCATTCAGTTTAAAGTTCATGGCTGCAGAGAAATCAGCAAGGAAGGGTGGCAGAAAGCGTCGAGGAGAAACATCCAGAGATCTGCCCGATGACCTCTCAGAGCTGTACAAGACAGATCCTGAAGAGGATTACAATCAACGCAAGACACGAATCCAATGGATTCGACGATATTGGGCAGAACAGTGGTTCAAGTACAGATTTGTGACAGAGGAATATGCTGAAAAGAATGCCATCAAGCGACCATGGGGAGACATCCTCTACAAAAATCTTCAACCTAGGTCCAGAGATGAAGCCATTGAACAAGGCTTCTATCCCTGCATGGTCCGTGGACCACAGCCTGCGGATGCTGACCCATCGGCACTGCTATGGTGTCGTGACAACAATCTGTTCAAGCGCAACTTCATGTTTGCCCAGAATTCGACAAAGCAGAACAAGAAGTCTTTGGGATTAGACTTCAACCCTGGTCCCTCTGCTCCCCGTGCCGATGGCACCCGCGAAGCTGAAACCAATCTTCTTGGGCCCTTCTACAACTTGGAAGGTCTCATCACTCATATCGTGGTTCAAGGGACAGCCGTGAATGAGCATGCAGATGACGCTAAATCAGACGAAGCGCCTGCAGCGCCGAAGCCAAAGAAGTTGAAGCAGCCTAAAGCTTCAAAGCCTGCCTCTGCACCAAAAATCTCACGGGCGAAGCCACTGGCTACTGCACCTCCTGAAGACAGTGTGCAGTCTGAAGATTTGTCACGCATCTCCAAGCCCCAGAAAGTCAAGATGCCTCTTCCACACACCGGCCAAGAACTGACAGCTGCTGCTATTCTGCGCAACGATGCCATCAATCTATCCAGTGATGAAGATCTTGCAGATGATGCTCTTGAGCAACTGATCAAGAGCAAAGAAGAAGCAGAAATCTTCAATGATCTGCCTCTCTTTGACGTGGCAATCATCCACAACTTCATTGATGAGTGGTTTGACACGCCCAACCTCAGCTTTGAAGATCTGCAACTTCCAATTGGCCTCAGTGTCGCCTTCCATGGCGCCATTCCTTCAGAATTAGCTATCGTCCAGCGCATTGTTGAACTAAAGCAAAAGATTGACTTTGAGAAAGCTCAGTTCAAGAAGCATATGGCCAAGCTCAGCGTGTAAGAGGTGAAAAATTTCATGATTATGCTACACGAGCTCAAAGAAGCCTTTCTCAAGAAACATGCACAAGCTCAGGGTTCTCGTGAGCGCATGAAGAGCCTGGCTGACAAGTGTGTGCAAGGCTACAACGAGGCTGAGAAGCGCAAGGCCCTTGGGCGTCCGGGCATTGATCCCAGGATGGCTGCTAAGCAGAAGAAGAAGCCCACTGTGGCCGAACCCAACGCACCAAGGCAGGAAGCAGATCCCATTGTCTTCCCAACTAGCATGACTGGCTCGAAGCCAAAGGCCAGGTCAACTGCTTCAGAACTGAAGAAGACGAGGACTGCTGAGGCTGAAGCCAGAAAGAGGAAACATCCTGAAGCCTCTACTACTGCTCCCTCCAAGAAGAAGCGGAAGACCAAGAAGAAACGGGCTGCTCCCACAGAGCCTTTAATTGTTTAACTCATCTCCACGGTTCGCCCTGCCACTGAACATCAAGAGCGCCAACTGACTGTCCATGAGCCTACTTTCACAGAGGCTCATGAAGCTGAAGACATTCCAGCAGCTGATCCCACCGCTGCTGAAGACATTGGTCACCATGACCATGTTGAAGATGATGCAGTTCTTCCTCAGATCGATCACCAACAGGTATCATCTCCTATGCTTACGCACAACAAACTCATCAGCATTGGTTGTCCTCTGACGCCAATTGCTCAGGATGCATCATGGGCTGATCACCCACAAGCACAAGAGGACGATGACTTTGAGGCCCAGCCAACCCCAACTCCACAAGCGTCGCCAGCGTTACGCAGGCTTCGCAAAGGACCAAGGCCTCCAGTCTCCGAGTCTGATGCTAAAGCGGCTGAAGATGTTCTGGCTGCATCAACCGATGAAGAAGAAACCCCAAGGGTTGCTACACCCCCATTTCACCAAGAAGCTGTTCTCGAGGAGAACGTGACTGTGACCGACCCTCCAGCTCATCAAGTGGAGGTTGAGAATCTTGAGGCAGCCACCACCAAAACAAATGAAGCCACTGGTGCTGTGATGGCTGAAGCAAATGTGGAGCTCACACCAACCCAAGAACCAGAAGTCAGCGAAGCCAATGATGCTACTGCTTCTGTTCCTGCGCCTGCTGCTGGTCCTCAGTTTGACTATCATGTTGAGCATAGGCCTCAGGTACAGAAGCCAATTCCAAGGTTGCCCAGGTTTCCAGGTCCTGCATCAGCACCTGGATCCTTCAATGTCAATGGCTTCAAAGCAGACAACACTTTCTTCAATAGCTCCAAGAACCCCTACTCAAGGGAAAGAATATCTTTTGATCGGTTCTGGAGCTATCCGCAGCGAAGCTATTACTCATGCATTCTGTATAATCAAGGTCGCATCTTCCCACATAAGCGTCTTGACACCGAAGCAATAGCTGGTCTGCCCTGTCTGGAAGAAGCTCTGGATTGCTTCAAAGAGGTTGGATTGTCGCCGTTTGTCACCGACCAAGAGCACTGGAATGAAGAGTTGCTACTCCAATTCTATGCCACACTTCACATCCGTGGGTACAACAGAGATCCGAAGACTTGGGTCCTGGAGTGGATGACAGGAAATGTTCATCATGAAGCCAAAGCCTTTGATATCATTGAGCTCACTGGTCTGCCCACTCCTAGCTGTCAGCTTCACAGTGAAGCTATGGAGAGCATCTTTCAGAAGCCTGAACCAAAGATGAGTCAGATGCTCAGTATGATGAAGCCCTTGCCACAAGATGCTGCATATCTTGAAGACCTTGAGTATCTGCCAAGGACTATCTATCACATCATAAGGCGAACTCTTTGGCCCATCAAAGGACATTCTCCACATGCCAAGCTGGAAGGTGCAATGAAGACTTTGGTCTTCTATATTCTTCATGGAAAATGCTTCAATGCACAAGACTTCTTCATCCGCCAACTTGCTGCATCAGGCTCTGATCTTTTTGGCTTGAAGTTCTATGCTCCATGGATAATGCGGCTGATTAAACTCCACTCCGCTATCTCATATCAGCCATCTGCTCGCAATCATCGGATCTTTCTGCCTGATGTGGATATGTCCGTTGAAGCCATTTATCCTGAGCCTGCCAAGCAGCCTCTTAGTCTTCAGAATGTGGAACATCAAAGTTTCTCTTAGAACATTGAAGGAGTTGAAGCAGTCACCCGTGTTTATCCTTTGGCTGGAACTACACGTGCACCTCATCGTGCCCTTACTGAAGCCACCGAAAGCACTATTGCCCAACGACCCAAGAAGCGATCTCGTGTTCTCAACGACCGAGAGCTTCTGGTGGCTCTTCATCAGAAACAGGATAGGCATCATGACTGGCTGAAGCACCAAATGCAAAGCCTCTTGGTGGATGTCAACCGCATTCGCAATCTTGCCACCAAGAATGCCTTTGTTGCCCATGAAACCTCTCGACGCACATGGAAAGGGCTGACGCTTATGTGCTCTGAAGACGATCTTCAAGAGGATGGCTTCTCTGAACGCTTCAAGTTTGACTCCACACCTCCTCGAAGGGCAGTGCTGCGACGAACTCCATCTCTTGAAGACTCTGAGTTCTCTTCCTCTACGGCAACTGTGAATGCCAGAGTGATCAAGGACGAAGATGATGCTACTTCATCGCCACCTCCTTCAGCATGCTTCGACACTGCTCCAAGTTCTTCTGCACCGCCGAACACCACCGACGACCCTGCTGCTTCACCTACTCTTCATGGGAATGAGTAGATGCTCTATGTCTTCAAACCTTTTTGGTCCTTACTGACAAAAGGGGGAGAAGCATATGAGTTTGATAGTCTTCAAGCGGGTCCACATGGGCGGTTGCTTTATATTTTTCCTAGTTTTACAACTCTCATTTTGATACATTTGGCTCTTTGAGTTGTAACACCTAAACATGATGGTCGTCTGCTACTTATTTGCTACTTTGTGATGCGATGATAAATTCCGCATGTGCGACGATAAATTCCGCACTTAGATCATTTTGCAGACGTCCATTTTCCATTATGCATGTCATTATCTTCACATACCTTCACATGCATAATGAACTGTCATCATAAGTTGAAGATGATCTCCACGAGTACAACCTGCCATGTGCATTTGCATTCCAAAAGCAAATTACTTATATGCACATCTTCAGGGGGAGCCTTTGCAACTTATGAAGACAATTCCTTATCCTTTACAATTTCACATATTATATTCCCCGTTGAAAACTTCAACTAGTTTGTCATCAATCACCAAAAAGGGGGAGATTGTAAGTGCATCTAGTGCCACCCCTAGTTGGTTTTGGAGTATTGACGACAAACCTAGTTGAGGGACTAATGTGTTTGTGAGAATTGCAGGATAGCACAGGTAGAAGTCCCTCATTGATTCGGTTTTCCTACCAGAGATGACCCCTAAAAATGTATGAAGACATTGATGTCAAAGGTGGTATGTGAAGATATTCACATTGAAGACTGTGACAAGAGAAGACATCGCATGAAGCCTATGGAGCTCGAAGACTCAGATCTTTCGTAGTTCTTTTTCTTCTTTATTGAGTCATAGGAACCACCGTACTGTTAAGTGGGGTCCAAGAGAACCAGTCAGAATGACTGAAGTGATGCTTAACCAAAACCTATGTCTTTGAGTGAAGACTATAAGAGCAAATCTTGTCCAGAGTCGGACAAGTCAGCTTTGCTTGTAGCCCAAGTAAAGTTGTCGTGTGTGTTTGAAATCTGACCGTTGGAACATGTGTCAGTTCCTTAGTGACCCAGGGTCATTTCGGACAAATCAGGTCGGGTTGCCTAGTGGCTATAAATAGCCCACCCACTACAACCATAAACAGTTGGCTGCTCAGAGTTAGAGTACGGCTTTTGTCGTTTGAGAGCAACCCACCTCGAAGCCTTTGAGAGAGAATTCCTTGCGAGGATAAAACCCTAACCACCCAGAGCCAAAAAGTGTTAGGCATCACTTAAGTCTTCTCGTCTGTGTGATCTGAAGACTTATTACACTTGAGGACTGTGAATCCTCCAGCCAGTTAGGCGTCGCATTCTGAGCATCCAAGAGTCATTGTGGATCGCCGGTGAACGAAGTCTGTGAAGGTTTGGGAGTCTACCTTGAAGACTTACCAGAGTGATTGGGCGAGGTCTGTGTGACCTTAGCTCAAGGGGAATACGGTGAGGACTGGGTGTCCTGAGCTGTGTGTTCAGGACTGGGTGTCCAGGACTGTGTGTCCTCAGGTTTAAATACCTAGCCGCCCTAACCAGACGTACAGTTATCACAGCAACTGGAACTGGTCCAACAAATCATTGTCTTCAACGAGTCACTGGTTTCATCCTTCCCTTCCCTTTACTTACTGTTGGTCCTTGTGAAGCCATTGTATGATTGCACTATCTTCTGTCTTCACTGAGTGACTGCTTGTTCTGATTGGCTTCATAATATCTTCCTACCTGATCCTTACTACCTAGCTGCTATGAGTCATTCTGCTTTCACTTCATTAAATACTGACTATGGTTTGCCTAGTGTAGTCTACCTTCCGCTGCATGGTAATAGTTTTATTTCTATCGTTTGTCTTCGAAACTTCCATGTTTTGAAGACTTTCATAAAAATCGCCTATTCACCCCCCCCTCTAGTCGATATAACGCACTTTCAATAAGCATAGTCACTCTCATCATTAATAGTATGGATAACACCAATAATATAACAATTATTATCATCACAATTTTCTAAGTTGGTGCCAAAAAGATTCTCAAGATTATAACAAGTATCATTACTTTCCCAATCATAATCATCACAATGAGTAATAGGCATAACAATAACAGGAGCAACATCATTTGGGAGGGATACCTTTTTACCTTTGCTTCTTTGCCTTTTCTTTTTCTTCTTCACATCATGTGTGGGTATACCTGGCCATGGGCAGCCCGACCCGGTCGGCCCGACCCAGCCCGACATGAAAAAGCCTGACCCGACCCGGCCCGACGCTACACCTGGGCCGGGCTCAGGCCTAGATTTTGAGCCCGAGGCCGGGCCAGGCTCGGGCCTGGGCCCGCTGTTTTCGTGATTTACTGAAGTGGCCGGACCCGTGGCCCGAGGCCCGATGGGCTTTAACACTTTCGGGCTGGGCTTGGGCCCAAAAATCGGGCCCGACGGCCGGGCCGGGCCGGGCTCGGGCCCAGGTTTTCTGTCACGGGCTTCGGTGGGCCCGGCCCGGCCCGGCAGATGGCCAGGTATATGTGTGGGTTTAATCACCTTTTTGGAGATCCTTATTGATGAGATTGGTTTGAATAAAAACCTCCTCCTCGTTATCTGATTCATCATAAGAGAAAATAGGAGGGTATTGGGAAACCTCTTCCCCTTCATTAGTATTCTCTTCATCTTCTATTTGTTTTCTTGTCTTTAAGTAATTGGCAATATAAGGATTTTCAAAGCAATTTTCTGCACAATACATATAAATTTCCTCTAGATCAAAATCAAGAACTCTCTTAGCGTTATATTCTGGTATACCCAGTTATACATTTCATTTCTTCATAACCCAGAAGCAAACTAAGTTCATTATGATGCGCAAGCAAAATCAAGTCATCACAATTTTTGGACACGATTCGATCATGAAACAATTTGCATTGGAGATTTAAGTGACCATGTTCATTGCAAAGTTCACAAGGATGGCGAAAAAATTAAATATTTCAGCACACACATCTACCCTCTCTTGCAACCATTTAGTTTCTAAATACTTATGACTCTTGGAAAATCTATCTTCCCTATTTGGTATGTAACAGCAAACTCTATGCACTCCACAAAAATTGACATGCTTATAATAAACATTTTTATCATGACTAGTGCAATCATCATTAGTACTATGGATATTCAAAGAATTCATACTAACAACATTGCAATCATGCTCATCATTCATCCTCTAGAAATTAAGCACAATTACCAGAATCCTTATTTTCTCGAAAGACATTAAAAAGATGGAGCATATGAGGCAACGTCAATTCCATATTTATTGTAATTTTATTTTATAAACTAAACTAGTGATAAAAAAAGAAACTAAAAGATTATATTGCAAGATCTAAAGATATACCTTCAAGCACTAACCTCCCCGGCAACGGCGCCAAAAAAGAGCTTCGTTGACGGGATGTGAGTGCCGCTTACCTAGCCTCCCCGGCAACGGCGCTAGAAAATAGCTTGATGTCTACTACGCAACCTTCTTCTTGCAGACTCGTGTTGGGCCTCCAAGTGCAGAGTTTTGTAGGACAGTAGCAAATTTCCCTCAAGTGGATGACCTAAGGTTTATCAATCCATGCGAGGCGTAGGATGAAGATGGTCTCTCGCAAACAACCCTGCAACCAAATAACAAAGAGTCTCTTGTGTCCCCAACACACCCAATACAATGGTAAATTGTATAGGTGCACTAGTTCAGTGAAGAGGTGGTGATACAACTACAATATGGATGGTAGATATAGGTTTTTGTATTCTTAAAATATAAAAACAGCAAGGTAGCAAGTAATAAAAGTGGGAGAAAACGGTATGGCAATGCTTGAAAACAAGGCCTACGGTTCATACTTTCACTAGTGCAAGTTCTCTCAACAATGATAACATAATTAGATCATATGGCAATCCCTCAACGTGCGACAATATCACTCCAAAGTTCCTATCACGGAGAACATAAGATGAAATTGCTTGTAGGGTACGAAACCACCTCAAAGTTATTATTTCCGATCAATCCACCGAACTATTCCTATAAGTGTCACAAACAGCCCTAGAGTTTGTAGTAAAATAACACTAGATGACACACATCAATCAACCCTAATGTCACCTAGATACTCCAATGTCACCACAAGTATCCATGGGTCAATTATATGATATGCATCAAACAACTTTAGATTCATAGTATTCAATCCAATATAAAGAACCTCAAACAGTGCCCCAAGATTCCAACCGGAGAAACAAGGACGAAAGCGTGCATCAACCCCTATGCATAGATTACCCCAATGTCTCCTCGAGAATCCAAGAGTTAAGTGCCAAAACATACATCAAGTAAATGAATAGAATGCCCCATTACCACGGGTATCCCAACAAGACATACGTCAAGTGTTCTCTGTCGGTGTTCTGGGAACGGGGGTCCCCAGACTTGCCTGCCTGCGGCCTGTGGCGTGGCTCAAAGGGGGGGCCAGCGCGGCCCATCTTCACCAACACAAACCCAAGACCCTCGCGAGGGGCCAAGCCTCGCGGGGCGGATGATGCAGAGGTTCTTCAGGCGCGGCCTCGTCAGGCTGGCTCATGAGGAGGCAGAGAGATCAAGGCGGGGTACCTCACAAGGTGCCCGTGACGCAAGCCATGACGACCGGGGGCGCCAGGCGGGTGCTAGCTCGCACAACGTCCTCCCTTCCTCTTTGGTGCAAAGGGGGCAAGCGCAGCCGCGGAGTATCGAGGCATCAGGCAAAGGTTGCCATTTTGGTGCAACGAGACCAAGACCAGGAGGACTACGAGATGGAGGTCACCGTGGAGCCCAAGACGGCGTCATCACCAAAGCTTTGCGCAGGCGAAGACTACTTTTGTTAGGATAGTTGATACTAGCTGTCCCCCTTCAAATTAGCCCGCCATTGTTGGCTCCCTTCCCGCTCGATATTTGGGAAGAGGACCAGGGCCTCTATAAATAGGACCAGCCACCCATAGAGCAAGGGGACAATACGGAGAGTAGGTAGAGGCAGGGAAAGAGAGAGAGAGAAGATCAGAAAGAGAGAGAGAGAAAGGTGACAGAGCTCCTCCCAGTAGTTCATCACCCCAGCCAAGAACAGACCCTCGCGAGGTTGTTCTTGCTTGTATTGTTCATCATCATCAGCCCAAGAGGCAATCCACCACACCACACACTGGAGTAGGGTATTACACCACAACGGTGGCCCAAACCAGTATAAACCATGTGTCTCTTGTGCTGTTCTTTCCTTAGTTCAGATCCTAGCAAGGCGGAGGGGTGCAGGTAGGTAGGAGGCGCAATCTCCATGCGCACCCCAGTGTTCGAACCTCAAGGGTCTGCCGGAACCCGAAATCCGACATTTGGCGCGCCAGGTAGGGGTGCGCCGGGATTCGTCTTCCACCACCCCGTTCTCCTCCGACCATCACGCCCATGTCTGACGCTCGTCGGGCCCGCGCCGAGCGCCGGGCCGCGCTCGCTTCCCGCGTCGCCTAGATGGCCCCTGTCGGCGGGCGACCTCGTCGTTCCCCGTCACCTGCCGTCAACGCCGCCACCGGCCCGGTGGGGGACGAGCATCAAGCGTCGTCCCAGCATCCGTCCATGGGGCAAGACGGCCGCACCACAACTCCCTCGCTCACCCCAGCTGGTTCTTCGTCCCGCGCGCTCCGCGCGCCCATGGAGGCTCGGGCTGCACTCATTGCGGCGAACGAGCTCCTGCGCTACCGTCCCGTCGACGACGTCTACGAAGAATGGCTCGACCGCGTCGCCGAGCTTGTCCGCGCCGCAGGGGGCTCTCCTGCGTTGTTCGTTCCGCTGCACTGCACCCTGCCCCGCGCGGGCAGTGAAGCTCCGGCGGCGCCCCGGCTGCCTCCTCCTCAGGAAGGCGCCACGGCTCCAAGGCGCGTGGCCCCTGGGCGGAACCCGCTCTGTCAGGCGCCAGCGCAGCAAGAGCAGAGCTGTCAAGAAGTCCCTCGCCCGCAAGAAGCTGCCTGGGCGCTCCCTGCTCCAGCACGTCGCGACCATGCTCCTGCTCCCGCGCGTCAAGACCCCGCACTGCTCCCAGCTGCAGCGCGTGGGGACATGCAAGACCAAGTTCGCCATCATCCAAGGCCTCCCGTGGCCACAGCAGGCTGCCGCGCCTTCACTGCCGAGCTATGCAACGTCGCGTGGCCCGGCAAGTTCAAGCCAGACCTGCCTCCTCGCTACGACGGCACGGCTGACCCTATGGAGTTCCTCCAGCTCTACGAGCTGGGCATCGAAGCTGCCAACGGAGACGAGAAGGTCATGGCGAACTGGTTCCCCATGGCACTCAAGGACGGGGCCCAGACCTGGCTCCTGAACCTGGCTCCAGGCACAATCTCCTCCTGGGACGAGATGCGCACCCGCTTCATCGCAAACTTCCAAGGCACTCGCGACCGGCCACCCGCCGTGAGCGACATGCGCCGCATCAAGCAACAGCCCGGGGAGACCCTGTAGAAGTACATCCAGCACTTCAACAACGCGCGCCTCAAGATTCCCAAGGTGACTGAGGAGGCCATCATCTCGGCCTTCTCCGACGGCGTGCGTGACGTCAAGATGAAGGAGGAGCTGGCGATGCATGAAGACCTGTGCACTTCCCTGGAGCTGTTCAACCTGGCAACCAAGTGCGCCAGGGTCGAGGAAGGGCGTCTCTCCCTCCTCGAGCTGCCTGCCGCAGACCCAGAAGAGAAAAAGCCCAAGGACAACAACGTGAAGCGCAAGGGGGATGCCGTGCTCGCGGCAGAACTAGACACCAAGCGGGGCAGAGATCATCCCGAACCTTCGAAGGGCAGCCGGTACTGTGTGTACCACGACCTCCACACCCACAACACCAAGGAATGTCAAGAGCTCCGAGCCGTGTGAGAAGGAAGGATCGGCCGTCGCCCTGACCGCAGTGACCGGGGCTACGACCGAGGAGGAGGAAGGAACGCAGGACGCTGGGAAGACCGTGGCCCGCGCCAAGGGTGGTGCGATCAACCTCGCGAGGATCGCTAGCAAGACCCGCCTCGCGAGGGATGCTGGAGAGATCAGCCTCACGAGGGAGACTGGAGGGATCAGCCTCGCGAGGATCGCCCGCAAGGCAACACAGGCCTCCCACCGCTGCCGCCGCAGCCAAGGAGAAACAAGGACCGCCACCCGGATGAGGGGGCTGGGGGCTTCCAGGAGCCCCGCATGATCGCCTGCATCCTGGGTGGGGCGCAAGCCCCAGCCTCTCAGCGCATCTTCAAGCAGTTCGCCCGCGAAGTGAACCCAGTCCTCCCTAGTCTTGAAGCCACGTGCCCTCTCAGGTGGTCGGCGTGGGCCATCACGTTCAGCTCAGCAGATCAGCTCAAGTGTGCAGCTACAGCCGGAGTTCTCCCGATGCTTTGTTCCCCAATCATCAACAACGTGGTGGTCACCAAGACCCTCATCGATGGCGGTGCAGGGCTCAACATCCTGTCTGTGGAAACCTTCAACAACCTCCGAGTGCCCTACAGCCAGCTTCAGCCAACCAAGCCTTTCTCCGGTATCACCGACGGCTCCACGGTCTTGATTGGGCAGGTCCGCCTCCCTGTCACCTTCGGGGCACGCGACAACTACCGCACCGAGCTCATCGACTTCGACGTCGCTCACATTCGCCTGTCCTACAACGCCATCCTTGGGTACCCAGCGCTGGCCAAGTTCATGGCCGTAACTCACCACAGCTACAACGTCCTCAAGATGCCAGGAAGCGGCGGAGTCATCACGGTGCCATGTGAAGAAAAGGACGGGGTGTGATCCCTGGAACGAGCCTTTCAGGCCGCGTTACTGGAAGACCCGGATCGTGGAGGCAGGAGGCCTCCCGAGACCGCCCCTAAGAAGAAGAAGACATCGTCCGGCCTGACCACTCAGGAGGCAGGCCCCTCTGGGCCCGCGCTTGCCCAGGGGGAACCTCCTTCCATCACATAGGAAAGCACGCCCGGCGCCCTCCTCAGGTAGGGCTCGGGGGCTCTCCCCTGGAGGGCCACCGACCTAGCCAGGGTCACGAGGGAGGCGCTTGGGCACCACTTGGAGGCGTGTTTCGAAGCATGTTTCCATCAAGAAGGAGCAAGGCAAGGAGACCCAGACCCCCAGGAGTTCGTCAGCAAGGCCATTCAGGAGCTACAGGAGTCAAGAGTCATGAAGGGCGGCCGCCGCCTACCCGCAGTGGTTCCCCATCCAGGCGAGGATGGTGGGCTGCGCGTCTGCGTCGACATACCAGGGCTCAATCGAGTTGCCTCTCTGGAGCGCCTTTGGCCCTCGCAAGTGGGGCGCTGCGGAGGCCCACCCCACAGCTACGTTCGCATGCCTTACGGCTTGCCGAAAGCGGCTGACACGTACCAGCGCCTCATGAGGGGCATCACGGGGGCACGAGAGGCCAAGCGTTCTGCAGCCCTGGCAGGGATGGAGATGGCCCGTGAGGAGCCGCCAGCGCCTCCGGAACCTCCCGAGGCCCCTGGGCCTGAGGGCTCGTGAGGATCGGCTCCCGCAGCCCACCAAGCCTGCTACATCAACGCTCCTTCGTCTTCAACATCGTCAGGTGACATCTTTCGAGTTTTATTTCCAACTGGGAGCGCCCCCCCAGGGCTGCATTATTCCCAGGCCGCGTGGGTCCGTCCCTGTGGCGTGTATCCCTTTTTATTCCATGTTAGCTTACCTTGTTGGGGGTGCCCCTCGGGCCGCATGATTCCCAAGCTGCTCGGGCCAGGCCCAGCAGCATGTATCCCGTTTGCGTTTATTTCTGATTATGCGTTAGACCCACCATTCTTGATTATTTGATGCCAGTCCATGGCACCTCTTCTTCTCCATGCCGACCACTTGCACGTTAAAGGGAGGGTACCTGAGCATCGCGACTCAGGGCTCTTACTGGCTCTCCAGCCCTCACCCTCTGGCCTTGTCCATGGCATCGCGACCTAGCATACCAGCGATGGCTGATACGAGCTCGAGGGCCGGGACCCGAGGACGTAGAGTACCGACATCTAACCAAATTTGTAGGGACACATCACAAGATAAGGCCCAGTGCCAGGTGCAACCCTCCTAGAGGTAGGGCCCCGTGAGTCCCGCGCTGGCTCACGTGTGCCTAGATACACCTCGCCAGGCCCTACCGTGCCAGCCATGTGTCAGGGCGGGGCTGTACACGCCCCGGGGGCTCCTCCCGAAGGAGGGCCCCCTCCCACGTACCAGTGGAAGCACCATGCTCCGCGGTGGCTGACGACACTGCCGAGGAGCGGCTATGCCCATACACATACGGTAGCACTATGCTCCGCGCTGGTGATAAACAACTGAGGGTGGCCCCCGGGCTGCACCTACCTCAGGGAGCCCAGAGCTCAGTGTCTAGCCTCATCGTAACGCCTCCGACACTGCCGAGGAGCGGCTATGCCCGTACACATACGGTAGCACTATGCTCTGCGCTGGTGATAAACAACTGAGGGTGGCCCCCGGGCCGCACCTACCTCAGGGAGCCCAGAGCTCAGTGTCTAGCCTCATCGTAATGCCTCCCCTCGGGAGTGCCGCGCGAGGGGGCTGGGCATGGGGGCTGCGCCTGGGTCACACCCAGACGCACGCCGCTCAGCCAGGTCCCCCCGGGCCTGGTTCTTCACGCGTCTCTCCCCGAGCGGAGCCAAGGTACGAAGGCCGTTTGAGGGTCAAGGGGGACTCCTGAGCATCGCGACTCAGGAGCCTAACTGGTCACGTGGCCCCTCACTCTGTGGCCCCGTCCTGGTTTCCGGTCGGGACCATCGCTGGGTGAGACACGCGTTCGGCCGGGCCCTACAGACGTAGAACGGTAGATCCACCCGCATCACACCTCCCTACTTGCTGTTCATGCGCCAAGGGGGACTCCTGAGCATCGCGACTCAGGAGCCTAACTTGTCACGTGGCCCCTCACTCCTTGGCCCCGTCCTGGTTTCCGGTCGGGACCAACGCTGGGTGAGGCATGCGCGAGGCCGGGCTCTGCCGGCGTAGAACATAAGCAAGTAGGAAGGAAAGGCGCAAATTTCAAGAAGTTCAAAAGCAAATATTACAGTCCACACTGTTATCTCGATGCCAAACGCAAGTTTAAACGCCTCCCCGAGGCATGATACATGTGCAGGAATTAAAGGCAGGACAGGAGCCGCGACGGAGTCACTTGTCGGCGATGGAGCAGCGCGGATTGAGTACGCCTCACGGAGCGGTGGGGTCGGCGGCGCCTTGCTTCGGCTTGGTGCTGAAGGCCCGAAACTTCCCCAACAGGGCCTCTGCGCGACCCTTCACGACCTCGATAGCGGCAGCGGCACGGTCGCCGCTCACTGGCTCCAGCAGGCTGTCAAGGTCGACACCGGGATCGCGAAGGTAGATGTGGGTGAGGACCCGCGTCATTGCTGCAGAAGACAGGACACGCGCCTCGGCCTCGGCCGCGGGGCCAAGGCCAAGGGCGACATCTTCAAGAGCGTGAACCAGGAAGGGAAGCAGCTTGGCGGGGCCGTCCTCGGCGCCGGCCAGTGGGCTCCCCAAGCCGCTGTCGTAAAGCATCCTCAGTGAGGAGCGAGCCCTCGCCTCCATCTCCGCGAAGGCCACGCGGTCCTCGGTAAGAACCAGGGCCTCGTCGTCCAGCTTGGCCTTCCTCGCCCCCAACTCCTGCTCCAGTGCGCCTAGGCGGTTGCGGCGTTTCTTGAGCTTGACCTCGCTCTCCTTGAGAGCCGCCTCGCGAGCCTTCACGCCTTCTTCCTGCTCTTGGCGAAGGCAGACCTTGTTCGCGAGCTGGTCCCGCAGACCTTGCAGTTCGCCCTCCAGTGCCTCGCAACAACCACGGACGTTGACCACCTCCCCCAGGGCTGCATCACGAGCAGCCTTCGCCTCAAGGACGGCCTGCTTCTCCTCGTCGCATGCCGTCGATGCCTGAACCAGCGCTGCCCGAATCGAAGCGTCGGAGTGAACCCATCCTGAAGCCAGCTCCAAGCGCCCGGCCACCAAGCGGGGGTCAGCACCAAGAAGATCCTGACGCAGTCGGTCCAGCTCAGCAACAGCACGATCCAGAATAGCCGAAGGAGTCGGAGAGACAGCAGCCGGTGGAGTAGGAGGAGAAGACGGCAGCGCGGCCACAGCATCCTAAGGCGGAGTCTACCGCGCCCCGACAGCTGAAGTGGTGGCGGCAGGCAAGAGCACCTCGGGAGCCACTTGGGCCGTGGGGGCTGAGCTCGCCCCAGCCGGCTCAGCCAAGCCTTGCGCGGACGACCGGGCGGGAGAAGCCTGTGCGTCGCGATCACCCTCCTTCGCAGGCAGAAGCGCTGCCACGGAAGGAACCTCGGGAGCCCCCTTCGGCTTCTTTGCGGCGGGCGCCAGCCTATCCAAGAGATGCGGACGTCAAGTTTTAGAAGCAGAGCAAGAGATAGAAACAAGAATCGAGTACTTACGGGTCGTCACCACTGAGCTCAAGCGGCCTCCGGCCAAATTTGAAGCCTGAAAGCCGGCTGGAAGGGTCAACCTCGGGAAGCTTGGAGGCGGAAGGTGCGCCTGCGGTCCGCCCCGGGGCCGGGGCAGACCCGCGGGAGATCAGCACGGTCCTGTCCTTCTTAGGGATCAGGGGCGAGCTCCCGCCGTCCTGCTTGTCGTTGTCCTCGTCGTCGTCTTCGTCGTCATCCTCGTCGTCATCGCTCGGGGAGAGGCGGAGAACGCGGGACCTGTACCGGGGGAGGGGATCCCTCGACTCTCCGTCAGTCACCTCGGAGTCAGGCCCTTTTCCCCGCTCCCCTCCTTCCTCCTCTTCGCTGGAGTCGTCGGAGGGCACGTCCACCGGTTCCTTGGGAATTTCCATGGGCACGGGCCCATCCCCGTTGAAGACGGGCATGGACCCCACTACCTGCTCCCAGTCGTCGCAGAGGAACAAGGGCGTAGGAGCGCCCGCCAACCTCGCCACATCGCCCCGACCAAAGATTGGAGGACAACAGCCAGATCTCTGTCGGCTAAGGCCGCGGGGCTCGGACGGGGCCTCCACATCGGAAGTGAGTACTGCCGAAGCGAAGCCAGCTCGTGCTCCAGGAATTCCCTCAGCAGCGACGCGCCGGTCAGCTTCGCCGCCGCCATGTTGGCCGGCCTCAGATCCGCGTCCATCTTCTCCAACACCAGCTTCGCGCGGGGGTCCGTGAGCTCCGCTCGACCCCAATCGCTGGAGCTCAAGGGCTGCTCCGTGGGCAAGATCAGCCGAGGGTGGATGCCCCCAGCATCCACCAAGACCCACTTGCTCCTGAAGCCCTCAATCCTTTTCCCGGGGTTCAAAATGGCAATGGCACCACCGTACGCGACGAAGCTCGCGCACGTGGAAGCAGTACCACGAGAGGTCCGGAGGTAGAAGTTGTGGCGCAGCAAGGCCACTGAAGGCTGCACCCCTACGTGAGCCTCACAGTAATAGGCGAAGATCGCCTAGAGAAGGAAGGAGTTGGGGTGGAGATGCAGGGTTTGTAGCTTATAGTGGCGGAGGACAGAGAAGAAGAACTCGGAGAAGGGAGGCACCAAGCCAACAGCAATGGCACTTACGAAGAGCGGATAGAAGGTGCTCCCTTGACCATCAGGGGTGGCGGAGCCGGCTTCGAACACCTTCGCCCCGTTGACGCCCCGCGCCGTCTCCATCCGGCGCAATCGGGCGAGGCTCGCCTCCGACACATTCGGCGGATCCAGGGCAGACGAGTACCAAGCTACGGCCGGGGGCTGACGAGGCGCCATGGCTTCCTAGGTCACACGGTCGGAGTGGATCTGGAAATTTTGGAGGAAGGAAGGAGAGGCGCAAGAAAGGGGATCTGAGCAGCAACCGGGGAAACCAAGAAGCAAAGCCTAGGTGGATGCCGCTCCTTTATCAACTCGCGCGGTTGCTAGGGCGCCCACGTCCAGTCAACCGCCATGCGGCGCCCAAGGCCGCAGGCTGTTAGGGCCCGTGGCGCTTCGCCCTTGCCCTTCCGCCTCCCTGCACGGCCAAGTCTGGGCACGCCTTGGGCCCGGGGGCTACTGTCGGCGTTCTGGGAACGGGGGTCCCCAGACTTGCCTGCCTGCGGCCTGCGGCATGGCTCAAAGGGGGGCCAGCGCGGCCCATATTCACCAACACAAACCCAAGACCCTCGCGAGGGGCCAAGCCTCGCGGGGCGGACGACGCGGAGCTTGCTCAGGCGTGGACTCGTCAGGCTGGCTCACGAGGAGGCGGAGAGATCAAGGCGGGGTACCTCACGAGGTGCCCGTGACGCAAGCCATGACGACCGGGGGCGCCAGGCGGGGGCCAGCCTGCACAGCGTCCTCCCTTCCTCTTTGGTGCAAAGGGGGCAAGCGCAGCCGCGGAGTACCGAGGCATCAGGCAAAGGTTGCCATTTCGGTGCAACAAGACCAAGACTAGGAGGACTACGAGACGGAGGTCACCGTGGAGCCCAAGATGGCGTCATCACCAGAGCTTTGCGCAGGCGAAGACTACTTTTGTCAGATAGTTGATACTAGCTGCCCCCTTCAAATTAGCCCGCCATTGTTGGATCCCTTCCCGCTTGATATTTGGGAAGAGGATCAGGGCCTCTATAAATAGGACCAGCCACCCACGGAGCAAGGGGACAAGACGGAGAGTAGGCAGAGGCAGGGAAAGGGAGAGAGAGAAGATCAGAAAGAGACAGAGAGAGAAAGGTGACTGAGCTCCTCCCAGTAGTTCATCACCCCATCCAAGAACAGACCCTCGTGAGGCTGTTCTTCCTTGTATTGTTCATCATCATCAGCCCAAGAGGCAATCCACCACACCACACACTGGAGTAGGGTATTACACCACAACGGTGGCCCGAACCAGTATAAACCCTGTGTCTCTTGTGTTGTTCTTTCCTTAGTTCAGATCCTAGCAAGGCGGAGGGGTGCAGGTAGGTAGGAGGCGCAATCTCCGTGCGCACCCCAGTGTTCGAACCTCAAGGGTCTACCGGAACCCGAAATCCGACATTCTCAAATCCATAAAAGTATTCAATCCGATAATAGTGAAAACTCAAAGGTAAAACTCAATTCGTCACAAGAAGATAGAGGGGGAGAAACACCATATGATTCAACTATAGTAACAACGCTCGTGGTACATCAAGATCGTGCCAAATCAAGAACACGAGAGAGAAAGAGAGATCAAACACATAGCTGCTGGTACATACACTCAGCCCCGAGGGTGAACTACTCCCTCCTCATCATGGAGAGCGTTGGGATGATGAAGATGGACACCGGTGATGGTTTCCTCCTCCTCCAGGGTGCTGGAACAGGCCCCTGATTTATTTTTCGTGGTTATAGAGGCTTGCGGCGGCGGAACTCCCGATCTAGGTTTATTTCTGGAGGTTTTGGGATTTATAGGAGGTGTTGGCATCGGGGAGAAGTCAAAGGGCCATAAGGCGGCGACAAGGATGGGAGGCGCGCCCTAGGGGGGGCGCCCTCCACCCTTGTGGTGGCCTCGGGACTCTTCTCTGATATCGTTTCGTTCTAGTATTTTTTAATATATTTCCAAAAATATACTCTGGAAATTTTTAGGTTAATTGGACTTCGTTTGATATTTCTTTTCCGCGAAACTCGGAAATAAGGAAAGAAAACGAAACTGGCAATGGGCTCTAGGTTAATAGGTTAGTCCCAAAAATCATATATAATAGCATATAAATGCATATAAAACATCCAAGATAGATAATATAATAGCATGGAACAATAAAAAATTATAGATACATTGGAATCGTATCACGGCGGTACGCGCTAATGTGGGTCTGACGGCCTTGGCGTCAATCGCGGAAGATCTGGCGGCTGCATCAGATCTGTTGGGGGCACACGTGGTTCTGTACACGGAACGCGCGCTTGAGGCTGCGACCTGGGCAACACGCAATGATGAGGCCGCATTGCCCTGGAGTTGGTGGCACGCACAGATTTCACCGTGGTAAGGGTGGTAGCCTCCCTAGGGTCTGCTAGAGCTCTAGTAGCACACGCGGCTGATGCCTTTGCTGTTTATGGCCGCTTGGAACATGTCCATCAAGGCAGCATTACATGCGCACGTTTCACCATGGACTGGATTTTCCCTGAGCTCCTGTGATGGAGCAGGAGCAGACGAATGGCCGGGCCTATGAAATGTTCACTGACATGGTCATCGTTGACCCGAATCTCGACCCTTCCTTCCGAGAGATGATTTTGCATCAATGCAGAGAATATTTCAACATCATCGCACCAACAGGCCAGGCTTGCAACAACGCTGACGTGTAGTTGTTTATATTTTGCTATTTCCCGAACCTTGCTAATATGTAATGCTGCTATTATGTTGTTTGGTTGATTATGTATGAGTATGAATGATAAAGTATGCAATCATTTCCTGAATTAGGTGCTTATTAGCACAAATCGTCTGTGTTATTATCGGTTTGCTTTACTACACAATTCTGATTACTGACCTATCTACCGGGTATCACACACATCTTGTTATGCCCAATCATTTGTGTTATTTTTTATCATTGCAAACAGTTCATCCAAGTGACCTGTTTGCATGGTATCACACACATATTATCACTTCTAAATGTTTGTGTTATTTTTATCATCGCAAATAGTTCATGTGAGTCGCATGTTTGTCGCCTACCACACACATATTGTTATGTTGAACGGTTTCTCTTGTTTTGGCTCATTGCAAATAGTTCATCAGAGTGAACTGTATGTCATATATCACACACACCTTGATCTGGCCGACCGTTTCTATTGTGTAGGCTAATCGAAAATAGTTCAGCCAAGTGAACTGTATGTCGTATATCGCACACGCCTTGACCTGCCTGACAGTTTCTGTTGTTCTGCTCATCGCAAACAGTTCATACGGACCAACTCTATGCCACGTATCGCACACACAACTCTAATATGAATCATTCTTGATGTCTCTGGCATTGCACACAATTCGTCTTATTGGTGACGGTTATATTACGACACCGTTTGTGATGCATGCATCACACACAGTTTTGTCGAAGGGTCTCTGATTCATGTTTCACATTAGCAGCATCCTGCGGTAGTGCATGTTTAAACACTAGATGGCACACACCGCCTCTGGTGAGGCAACGACGACACACCTAGCACCGGATATATGTGCAATTTGGGCGAACATAATGGATTCCTGACAGAAGGAGTCTAAGCGCTGCCTCACACGGGCCTCCTCCTGGGAGCGGCGGAGCGCAAGATGGATGACCAACTCCTCTTTTGGGCTGCGTGGGATGAGCTCAGGGTTGACAGATCTAGAGGTGAAGGAATAGGATCCGCTGCCCGCCATGCCGGAGATCGCCGAACGGGAGCTTGGCTGGCGGAGTGGAGTGGAGTGAAGTGGCTAAGGTTTGGTCTGACAAGCAGATGGGGAGGAATATATGTGGGGTCAAGTGGGCCAGCATGGGCCGGGGACAACGTGGTGGATGCGCCCGGGCGCGTCAGCCTGGGTGTCGGTGGTAAAACCGACATACGTCGGGGTAGGGGATCCCTAGCTGTGCATCTCAGATCGATAGTAACAAGGACGAAGGAGACACTGTTTACCTAGGTTCGGGCCCTCTCGAAGAGTTAATACCCTACATCCTGCTTTGATTGTATTGATGATGATGATGTATCGAGTAGAAGCTTGATATACCTCGAGATCATAAGGAGAGATCTAACTCTAGAGCTAGATGAATGTGATTGTGATTCGGTCCCTTCTACAGACTAAACCCTTTGGCTTATATACACGCCAGGTAGGGCATCTAGGGTTACAGAGTCGGTATCCATGGTATGCATGGAGGCTGCAGGATATGTCTTGGAGTATATACCAAGTCTTGAGTACATGCAGTCTTGATCATGTATAGGCGTGTAGCTTCCGGAGTCCACCGGATGGAGAATGAGGGCCTACAGATCCAGCCTGAGGACTATGGGCTGAATAGGTTGGCACCCCCTAGTGCAAGACACCGTTAGTAGCCCCTAAACTGGTCTTCGACGTCGAGGACGACTTTCTTGCACTTCAGCTCCAGAGTCTTTAGCTCGACATGCAAGTTCTTGCTTATGTCTTTTAGCTCGGCTTCGAAGTCTTCGACTCAATTGACAGATCTACTTGGGGCCCAGTCGCACTACACGTGGCATCTAGTCCTTGGCCTTGATCATTGCACCTTTTGGGAAATCGAGTCACTTTATGGCGAGACATCGAAGCATCAGCCCCCTTTCCTTTATTTATAAGCACACAACCCCAGATTATGATAGAAGGCATCTCCACCCCTCTTTGACAATCCACGCAAGTTTTCCCTACCCTCCCAGGTCCAACCCCGAGAGTCCAAAATAATGGCGAGAGACGCGGATTCCTCAAGATGACCCCATGGCTCCATCAAAGGTGACTAGGGGAGCTTCTCCGTCACACATATCTAACTAGAGCCTAGGCACCCAAGGCTATCTACCAGATTCAGATCTGGCCCCCACTCGCCCAAGATTAACATCCATGAATGGGAAAGCGCATACCGAGAGTCTGCCTGCACCACATGAGGGCAAACGGGTATGCTTCGTTCCTTTCTTCCTCCATGGCCTGGGATTCTCCATTCATCCCTTTCTTTGGGGTTTGCTTGAATTCTATGGGCTAAAACTCCACCACCTTACCCCAACTCAATTCTACATATCGCGGAATTTGTTACCCTTTGTGAAATGCACCTTGTATACGAGGCACACTTTGGGCTGTGGCAGAGGTACTTCTGCATAATGCCCTACTCCGGAATCAGGAACTTATACGAAGTGGGCGTGGACGAGGTTTGCCGAATTGAGTGGACTGATTACCCACCAGGTATCCCTCGAGAGGATACTGACTTCTGGTCATCCGAGTGGTTTTATATAGATGATGTTACACTATCAAACACTACAAAAAAGACACACCTGTCGGATGTGGGATTCCAGCAAACCCTTAAGGTTCGAACACTCGGGTGCGCGCAAAGAATTTTCCTCCCACCGATCTACGCCCTAGCTCACTAAGATCTGACGGAGGAACTCGACGAAATCGCAACACAAAAAGACACAAGATTTATACTGGTTCGGGCCACCATTGTGGTGTAATACCCTACTCCAGTGTGGTGGTGCTGGATTGCCTCCAGGGCTGATGACCAACAATACAAGAGGAAGAACAACCTCCTGAGGTTGAGGTGTTCTTGTGCCTGGCTAACTTGTGTGGTTCTGGATGGTCTAAAATGGTCCTCCCTTGCCTATGGTGGTGGCTAGTCCTACTTATAGAGGTCCTGGTCCTCTTCCCAAATATTGAGAGAGAAGGGAGCCAACAACGGCAGGCAAATTTGAAGGGGGCATCTAGTACAAGCTATCCTGACGAAGGCGGTTTCCGCCTGCGAAAGGCTCTGGTGGTGACGCCGTCTTGGGCTCCACGATGACCTCCGTCTTGCCGTCCTTCTGGTCCTAGTCTTGTTGCACCGATATGGAAACCTTTGCCTGATGCCTCAGTTCTCCTTGCCTGCGCAGGCCTCCTTAGCACCAAAGAGGAAACAAGGACGCTGCGAGCGCTGGCGCCCGCCTGGTGCCGATCATCATGGCTCACGTCACGAGAGCCTTATCAGGTTTGCCTCGCCTTGATATCTCCGCTCCTCGTGAGCTTGCCTGACTAGGCCACTCTAGAGAAGGTCTTGTGTCGTCCGCCTCACGAGGCTTGGCCCCTCGCGAGGGTCTTGGATGCCTCGTTGATGAAGATGGGCCGTACGGCCTGCTGGCTTAGCCACGCAGCGGGCCGCAGGGAGGCAAGTCTGGGAACCCCGTTCCCAGAACGCCGATAGTAGCCCCCGGCCCACGGTGCGCTCGGGCTTGGCTTGGTAGTGAAGCCAAGGGTCAAGTACGAAGCACCGCGGGCCCCCAAAAGCCTGTGGCCTTGGTTGACGAGTGGCGGTTGATTGGACGTGGGCGTCTCCGCTTCCCCATGCTGCCTTTGAATCCGCCTGGCTCTGCGCCCCCGCCTCTTACACAGTTATTCTTCCTTCGCCATGCCTGGCTCTTCCAATCTCCCTGCTTCCTCGAGGCCCTGCTCTGCCCTCCCAATCTGACTTGTTCTCCACCTGCTTCACCGCCATGGTGCCGAAACAAGCCGAAAAAGGGGAAGAGACCTCTGTCTCCGCCAACTGCGCCTCCGTCCTTCGGGCCGGCGCTCGGCCGGCCTCGGGTGCTCAACGACGAGGGCATGGACAAGGTGCACCCCATGCTTGCCTCCAGTTTCAATGAGTGGGGAGAGACAGTGGCTTGGCCCGCGTCTCGCTCTCACATGGCTCGGGAAGTCACCGAGGTTCTGATCTTCATTGAGGCCCTCTGGGATGGCCTGATTCCTCCCTTCTCCGCCTTCTTCAATGCGGTTCTCGAGCATTATCGGGTCCACATGCTCCATCTCAACCCTAAATCTGTGACCCTTCTTGCCGTCTTTGCCTTCGTGTGCGAGGCCATGGTGCGCATCGCTCCTTCCGTGGCACTCCTCCGCCACTTCTTCTCGTTGCATCTCACCGGTCCCGGCAGAGCTCGGGGTGCGTGGGTTGCCAGGTCGTGGCTGCGACGACGTGTGCGGGGATCGACTTCGAGCTTCCTTCATCCATGAGCGAGTTCCGTACACGATGGGTGTTTGTTGACGCCGGCATGCTCAACCCTTTGCTCCAAGTTCCGGCGGGGCCCGCTATTCCAAACTCCGGCTGGGGCCATCAGACGCTCACGAGCCCCCGCCTTGCCCCCGTCTGGGCCAGGTTGAGGTGGTTGAAGGACCTTGGCGTGACTGCGCCCATGGTGGTGAGGGAGTTCGTCCGGCATCGAGTCGCTCCACTTCAGCGCCACTCCCGCCCGATGTGGGACTTGCTCCGCAGCCAGGACAACATGAGGTTTCAGGACGAGGGGCTTCCTCTTGTGGCTTGGAAAACAGTGCTCACGGTCCTATCGGGCGTCCCTCTGCCATATGAGATGCCCAGGAACAGCTGCCTGTTGTACCGCTGCAAGAACAAAGCTGCATTTGCCGCGAGCATGCCTTCCTTTGACGAGTGGGGGCTGCGCCCAATCGGCTTGGTGGGGCCCCGCAAGAACCCCGTCATCGTGGTTCCATTCCTTGCCGTCAGTGCCGAGCTCGCCCCAGGTGGCGGCGTAGGAGGGCGAGCTGCGACGGGGGCCGATGGCTCGAGTGATGAGGAGCACATGCCGAGTGGTGACCCGGGGGTGTCGTCCTCGGGGGCCTGCGACCCTCCTCCTGAGGCATCGGTTGCTGAGGAGATGCAGCAAGTGGCTCCCGAGGCTAAGGCTCCAGGAGCCTCGGGAGGTTGCAGTGAGAAGGCATCGGGCTGTTCGCCACGATCGGGCTCCCCTGAAGCCATCCCTCTTAGTTCTTGTTTAGCTCCTCCACGCACCGCCCGTCACGTCCAGCGCTTCAGTCGTCTTTGTGTGGACTTTGAGGAGCTCCGCAAGAGGAAGGGGTCCCCCAGCGGCAGCAATATCTTCGGGCCGTTGAAGAGATGGAAGTACATCGCCATTGACGTGTAAGCATCTTATTGCCGTGGCTTCTTGCATGTGGTCTTCTTATTCTGACGTCTGTCCTTCAGGGCTCCTTCCATTGAAGCTGTTGCGTCTTCCGAGAGGCTGCCTCCTCCTTCATCAACCCCCCATCAGCCTTGAGTGTTCCTGGCCTACCTACCGCCCCTGGCGCAGGGTCGGTTGGGGGAGCGTCCCCGCCTTCATGGCACGCTGAGTCCTAGGCTTGGCCGCCCCTCCCCATGGTCTGGCGCGGAGCTTGGCGGGCGTGCCCAAGTCTCCTCCTTTGCTCATGGACAATAGCTGATTGACATCGATCTCCGGTTCCTCTTCAAGCAGCGAGCCCCAATCAGCTCGAGTTCCTCACGAGGGCGGGCTAATGTCAGACACGGCGTCAGCTCCCAGCCCCCGGCTGGGAGGTGGCGCGCCACTTGATGCTCCGGCCATGGACCCTGAGGTGGAGGATGATGCGGGTCGAGCATTCAAGCTCGAGCGCGGGCGGAGCGTAGTTAGTCATGAGCTGTTCCAGGAGGCGATGGGCGCAATGAGCCGACTCGGTGAAGAGCTCGCTGGTGTTGACTCGCGCCTTGAGGCTGAAGGCCTCCGGCTGGTGGAGGAGCAGCGCAAGATGAGGGTGGCCATCAACGTCGGATGCTATCAGCGCGACCTCGAGAATGCGAAGGCCGAGGCGTTCCTCAAGATTGCCCATGAAGCCCGCTCACGAGACTTGGAAGAGGCTCGCGAAGCCGATCGCCATCACGAGGCTGCGGAGGAGCGCGTGTGGGGGCTCCACGCCTAGAGCGTGTCCCTTGGGCAGCAGGTGGAGGCGCGCGGGGCCGCTCTTGCATCGCTGAGGGGGACACTCATGGAGGAAGAGGAGGTCCGGAAGTGCGAGGAGGCGTTGGCCCTGGAAGCCGTGGAGCGCAGCCTCGAGCTCGAGCAACTAGAGGCGAGGGAGTGTCAAGTTGCTCAAGCAGAAGATGCCGTCGGGGCCCGCGAGGCTGGAGTCGAGGAGGAGATCAATCGCCGGGTGGCCGAGGTTCGCGCAGATCTGGAGGGCAGGTACGACTTGAAGCTGAAGTTCGCGGGTCTGGAGGATGCGGGCAGGGCCGCCGCCCTCAGGCCTAGGTTGGATGAGGCCGAGAGGCGTGCGGAGGCCACATCCGCCGCCTTGGTTATGGCGCAGGCGGACTTGGCCTCCGCCCGCGCCGAGCTTCTTTCCCTCCGGAAACGAGTTTACGATGTCGAGGCCATCGCTCGGCGAAATAGGGAGGAAGTGCTCCTGCGCCGGACGCAAGAGCGCGAGCATGCTCCTATGCTTCAAGGCCTCCGGAATATGGCCAACACCGCCCTGGGTTATATTTGCGACGAGAATGCTCCGGCCCCTCACTCGAATGACTATGCTAGCCACCTGACCTTCTTTACCGAGGTGGTGATGCGCCTGGAGGCTCGATCTGCCAGGGATCACCAACTTGTGGAGGAAAGGGGTCGTGGTCTGCTTGAGCGCGCTTTCTCCCGTGTCTTTAGCCACCTTCTGAATGCCGACCCCAACTTTGACTTTGACGCCGCCATTGCCCCCGTACCCACGGCCGTCCGGGGCGACCTGGCGCGTTGGGTAGAGGACCATGTGGACGCGTTGGTCAGGGCCTTCACCTCGGAGGATGACGCGGTGGTGATCGTCGCAGACGAAGGCGACGTGGTTGACGGCGGCGATGGGGGCATCACCGACGGTGGCGACGACACCGAGGAAGACAATGACGACGCGAGCGACGCGTCCGCGGGTGATGTAGCGAGTGATGTTTCGGGATGATCCCATGTTCTCCTGCTGTTTCATCCTGCACGCAAAACTCGGGCGTGGCCCTTGGAAGACTCGTAAGAGCATTTTGAGAGGGGGAGCCCCTCATGTAACAAAATTGTAGCTTTTTTACTTTCCTTGCGATGTGGGTATGTGCCTTGGTGAACTCGTGGAGCCACGGGCGAGTTTTCCATCATTGTTTACCTTCGTCAGCGCCAGCTTCGGGCTAGGTTGTGCGGCGACGAGTTTCTGAGAATCCCGCAGAGCTTATCGCCCCATTTGAGGGGGCCCGATAAGAGGTGAGCACTAGCCGCAGTGCTGGTGCATGCTTGACGAGCGTGCGCTACGCGTAGTCCAGCTCGCGAGGAGCTTGCGAGGGAGAGGCGGTGCACATGAGTCCCAAACCAAACGAGATCCAGAAGGCAAGAAATGGCTCGAACGAGAAAAGGCACCCCCCGCGTGCATCGATAAAAATTTGGCTTCAACTTAAATCCAGATCGAGAAAGCAAAACCAGAGAAAGAGAGAGATCCAAAGCAAAAGGCCGCGTCCGGCACCTAGTCTAGTCTTCGGGTCTTCAAGTCTTCTCACCAGCGTGGAGCTAAGTGCTGCCACTAGGCGTGGGAGGGAGCCCCAGGGCCCGAGGCCGGCGCTCCTGAGACTCCGGGGCGTGTACAACCCTAACTCATTATTACATGAGAGTGTCACAGGCGGCGAGCTTCACAGGCACTAGGCCTTCTTCACAGGTACCGACCTTGCTTCATATCGCCAGACAAGGGCCCCGCCTTGCGCCATGCTCGACCTCCTTTGAGCCGACCGGTCACCAGGACGACACAAAAGAGGGAAAGAGGACGCCAGTGGTTCCCTCGACGACCACAGGTTCTCTGCCCAGGGAAGAGTCGTCGAAGCCTCCCCGACAGAGGGCCTACCTCTGGGTGTCCCCTGGCTTCGCGCGCCTTGGGGAGGGGCCTGGCTCCCGACCCTCTCCTGCAGCCCCCAGCGCGATCCTCCCGCCGTCATGGGGGCCGTCAAGCTGGGGCCACCGGCCGTTGCAGTGATCTGTTCCTCCTGCGACTCATGGTTAGCGTAAGCTTGCTCCTGAGGGATTAGGGGTACCCTGTAGTGGTTGTCACACACACGGTCGTGGTGGTTCCCCGGCAGCTCCTGGAATGCTTCGACTCTTAGCGTTCCTTCTTCCCAATCTTCTCCAACGAATGAGTCTGGGTCGTCCTCCGGTGTGTACTCCTGGTCCGTCATGCGGGGCAAGTAGGCTTCCGCGGCTGTTACCCTGAACACCTCGCTGTGGTGCCCTACACTCCATGTCTCCCGACCCAGCGTGACGTCCTGGGGGTGATAGCGCGGCGTCCCATTTGGGCCATGGAAGGCGACGCTCGTACTCATGCTTGTTGCGGGCGGCATGGGGGCGGCAGGGCCCCCAGTGCCGCCGGCCATGCTGGTGTTCACGAAGCCCCCTAGCGCACCTGACGACATGTGGTGGCGGAGTTGTCCGCCGTGAATCCCCACAGCGGCCTGAGGAGGGAGCTGATCGCAGAAGGGCAGGGCTCCCGAGGCCGCCGCGTCCAGCAGCTCGGCAACGCGTTCCAGCAGCGCGCCCCGGCCGCTTTCCATCAGCCGGCGCCGCAGCAGATCCCTTGCCACGATGAGTGCTGCCCACGTGTTTGCCTGTTCCTGCCGCGAGTGCGGCGTCGTCGCGACAACATGGCTTGCTGCTTTGGCAGCGGCTCGCACCTGCCGTGGAGTGAGGGTAGGCGATGCCTGGCCACATCGCCCGCGCCCCGTAGGATTGGACGGTGCTCGTGCCACCTGGAGCGCGGGGTTGAGGTCTTCATAGGCGGGCGGCGCCGACCGGGCTGGCCAGGCTGCCCAGCGGTCGGAGTCAGCTCTTGGGTCGTTGGACATCGCGGCGACGGAGTGTCTGCAAGTCGATTGGCAGAGAAGAAGCTCCGGCGCACCCCAACCTGGCGCGCCAAATGTCGGATGTGGGGTTCCGACAAACCCTTAAGGTTCGAACACTGGGGTGCGCGCGAAGTCTTTTCCTCCCACCTATCTATGCCCTAGCTCGCTAAGATCTCGCGGACGAACTCGACGAACTTGCAACACAGAAAGACACAAGATTTATACTGGTTCGGGCCACCGTTGTGGTGCAATACCTTACTCCAGTGTGGTGGTGGTGGATTGCCTCCAGGGCTGATGACGAACAATACAAGGGGAAGAACAGCTTCCTGAGGTTGAGGTGTTCTTGTGCCTGGCTAACTTGTGTGGTTCTGGATGGTCTAAAATGGTCCTCCCTTGCCTATGGTGGTGGCTAGTCCTACTTATAGAGGCCTTGGTCCTCTTCCCAAATATTGAGTGGGAAGTGGGCCAACAACGGCAAGCAAATTAGAAGGGGACAATTAGTACAAGCTATCCTGACAAAGGCGGTCTCCGCCTAAGAAAGGCTCTGGTAGTGACTCCGTCTTGGGCTCCACGATGACCTCCGTATTGCCGTCCTTCTGGTCCTGGTCTTGTTGCACCGATATGGCAACCTTTTCCTAATGCCTCGGTTCTCCTCGCCTGCGCAGGACTTCTTAGCACCAAAGAGGAAACAAGGATGCTGCGCACGCTGGCGCCCGCCTGGTGCCAATCGTCATGGCTCACGTCACGAGAGCCTCATGAGGTTTGACTCGCCTTGATATCTCCGCTCCTCATGAGCCTGCCCGACTAGGCCACTCCAAAGGAGGTCTTGTGTCGTCCGCCTCACGAGGCTTGGCCCCTCGCGAGGGTCTTGGATGCCTCGTTGATGAAGATGGGTCGTACGTCCTGCTGGCTTAGCCACGAAGCGGGCCGCAGGCAGGCAAGTCTGGGGACCCCCGTTCCCAGAACGCCGACAACATCCATGACATTTTGGGCCGACCGAAACTTTTTGTCATGCTTATGACACTTCTATGACGATAATTGTGACAAAATCTGCTATCATCATAGATGTGGTGGGCTCCTACTTCTATGACAAAAAACCATGACAGAAAATGGGCTTTTCATCCTGGGGGTGGAGATGCAGCTACATGACATTCTTTGGGCCGACAATGACGGAAAAAACCATGGTAGAAGCGAGGGCGAGGAAAATATCAGGGAGTACCTGGTTACGGTGTGTGGTCGGGGGCCGAGCGATGCGCATTTCTCTCGTACACGTACGCGCGTGGGTGCATGGCGTTGGGCTCTAACTGAACCTGAGCCAGGTGTTCGCCTACTGAACCCGAGCGATTGCACTGCAGGCTACGCGTTACTGAACCCGAGCGATCGATCGATAGCTGTTAACTGAACCCGATCGAGCAATTCCTTCACTACTGCTGCTAACTGAAGCCGATCGAAGCTGCCTTTGGATGAACAATGAGTGTTGTTGGGGGGGGGGAGGGGTTGGATGAATAGTTCCCAGTGGGGGGTTGGATGAATAGGACCCCATGGTAGTAGAGGTCGTTGCCGCTGGATGAACAGGACCCCGATCGAGCCGGTTGGGGGTGGATGAACAGGACCCCGTGGAGGGCTGGTTGAATAGTAGCCGGTGGAGGGATGGATGAACAGTAGCTCGTGGAGGGGTGGTTGAAAAGGACCCCATGGAGAGGGATGGTTGAACAGTAGCCGGTGGAGGAGCGGTGGAGGCTGGATCAACAGGAGCCCATGGATGAACAGTCGCAGGTGGAGGCTGGAGGAGGTCGACGGTGGATGAATAGTAGCCCGTGAAGGCTGGAGGAGGTTGACGGTGGAGATGAACAATATCCCGTGGAGTCCCGTTTTGCGGTACGCCACACCCCTCCCGATGAACAGGACCCCCGTTTCGACCGTTGCGCTCCAACACAAGTCTGGTTACTTCGCTTTGCGGTATGCCACACCCCTCCCGTGGAGTCCCGTTTTGCGGTACGCCACACCCCTCCCGATGAACAGGACCCCCGTTTCGACCGTTGCGCTCCAACACAAGTCTGGTTACTTCGTTTTGCGGTGGAGATGAACAATATCCCGTGGAGTCCCGTTTCCTCTGTTTTGCAGTACACCAGAACCCTCCAGATGAACAGGATCCCGTTTCGACCGTGGACGGTCGAACACAAGGCCGTTTCCTCCGTTCTACGGTACGCCAGGCCTCGTTTCGATCGGCTGTTCCGTCCAAGCCGGTTGGGTCCCGATGAACACTGCGTATTCCGTTGCTTCCCGATGAACACGACACATTCTGATAACCCACAAGTATAGGGGATCAGTATAGGGGATCAATTGTTGCCTCTTTCAATAAGTAAGAGTGTCAAACCCAACGAGGAGCTAAAGGTAGAACAAATATTCCCTCATGTTTTATCGACCACCGATACAACTCTACGCACGCTTGACGTTCGCTTTACCTAGAACAAGTATAAAACCAGAAGTACTTTGTAGGTGTAACGGGATAGGTTTGCAATAATATAAAGAGCACGTAAATCAAAACTAGGGGCTGTTTTAGGTAATGAAGCAATAAAGTTAGTATAGCGATTGTGGAAAAGTGGTGGTAGGAGTTGCAAAATTGTCCCTAAGCAACTGACTACTCTACTAGACTGATAGCAAGTTTTATGTGGGAGAGGTCACTGCTAGCATGTCATCCCTGACTTGCAATTCTATGCACTTATGATTGGAACTATTAGCAAGCATCTGCAACTACTAACGGTCATTAAGGTAAAACCCAACCATAGCCTTAAGATATATTGGCCCCCCTTCAATCCCGTATGCATCAATTTATATGCTAGGTTAAAGCTTCTATCACTCTTGCCCTCCAATACATAGTCCTATCAACATACAACTAACCCTATGGTGTGATCCACGCGTGCGCTCATATGATGGGCACCAAAGGACAGCAATTCACCAATTACTAATAGGACAACGAAAATCTACTCAGCAATCATAGGATGGCAACACATTATTGGATAATAATATGAAGCATAAAGCACCATGTTCAAGTAGAGGGCACAACGGGTTGCGGGAGAGTGGACCGCTGTAGATAGATGGGGGAAGGTGATGAAGATGTTGGTGAAGATGACAGAGGTGTTGGTGTAGATTGCGGTGATGATGATGGCCCCGGCGGCATTCCGATGCCACCGGGATAGAGGGGGAGAGAGCCCCCTTCTTCTTCATCTTCTTCCTTGACCTTCTCCCTAGATGGGAGAAGGGTTTCCCCTCTGGTCCATGGCCTCCATGGCGGTGGAGGGGCGAGAGCCCCTCCGAGATTGGACCGGTCTCTCTGTCTCTCCCTGTTTCTGCATTCCAGATTCTGGCCTTTCACCGTTTCTTATATTCTCGGAGATCTGTAACTCCGATTGGGCTAAAATTTTAACACGATTTGTATCCGGATATTGGCTTTCTTGCTGTGAAAGAAGGGCACCAACCGCCGTATGGGGTGGCCACAAGGGTCAGGGGCGCGCCCCTGCCTCGTGCCCTCCCAGCATCGTCTCGCGTTTATTCTTCTTCCCAAAAATCACATATATTCAAAAAAAAAACTCTGTAAGTTTTATCCCGTTTGGACTCCGTTTAATATGGATTTTCCGTGAAACAAAAAACATTCAACAAACAGGAACTCGCACTAGGCACTGGATCAATATGTTAGTCCCAAAAATAGTATAAAAAGTTGCCAAAAGTATATGAGAGTTGTATAATATTGGCATGGAACAATAAAAAATTATAAATACGAGAGAGACGTATCAGCATCCCCAAGCTTAATTCCTGCTCGTCCTCGATAGGTAAATGATAAAAAAGATAATTTTTGATGTGGAATGCTACCTAGCATAATCTTGATCATGTGATCTAATCACGGCATGAATATTAGTACATGAGTGATTCAAAGCAATAGTCTATCATTTGACATTAAGGCAATAATACTTCAAGCATACTAATAAAATAATCATGTCTTCTCAAAATAACATGGCCAAAGAAAGTTCATCCCTACAGAATCATCTTGTTTGGCTATGCTCCATCTTCGTCACACAAAATGTTCAAATCATGCACAACCCCGGTAACAAGCCAAGCAATTGTTTCATACTTTAGTATTCTCAAACTTTTCCAACCTTCACGTAATACATGAGCGTGAGCCATGGACATAGCACTATAGGTGGAATATAATATGATGGTGGAGGTCATGTAGAGAAGACAAAAGGGAGAAAGTCTCACATCGACGCGGCTAATCAATGGACTATGGAGATGACCATCAATTGATGTCAATGCGAGGAGTAGGGATTGCCATGCAACAGATGCACTAGAGCTATAAGTGTATGAAAGCTCAAACTGAAACTTAGTGGGTGGGCATCCAACTTGCTTGCTCATGAAGACCTAGGGCACTTGAGGAAGCCCATCGTTGGAATATACAAGCCAAGTTCTATAATGAAAATTCTCACAAGTATATGAAAGTGATAACTCAAGAGACTCTCTATATGAAGAACATGGTGCTACTCTGAAGCACAAGTGTGGCAAAAGGATAGTAACATTGTCCCTTCTCTCTTTTCTCTCATTTTTAGGCTTCTTTGGCATGTCTCTCTTTTTTGGGGGGCTCCTTCGGCCACTTTTATTTTGATAACCTCACATGGGACAATGTTCTAATAATGATGATCATCACACTTTTATTTACTTACAACTCAATATTACAACTCGATACTAGAACATGATATGACTCTATATGAATGCCTCTAGCAGTGTACCAGGATGTGCAATGATCTAGTGTAGTAATGACATCAAAAAATTGACAAGCCATGAAAACATCATGTTAGCTATCTTACGATCATGCAAAGCAATATGACAATAAATGCTCAACTCATGTATATGATGATGATTGATACGTCTCCAACATATCTATATTTTTTGATTGTTCCATGCTATTATATTATCTGTTTTGGATGTTAATGGGCTTATTTATACACTTTTATATTATTTTTGGGACTAACCTACTAACCCAAGGCCCAGTGCAAATTGCTGTTTTTTTTTCCTATTTCAGTGTTTCGCAGAAAATGAATATCAAACGGAATCCAAACGGAATGAAACCTTCGGGAGAGTTATTTTTGGAACAAACGTGATCCAGGGGACTTGGAGTGGATGTCAAGAAATCAACAAGGAGGCCACGAGGCAGGGAGGTGCGCATGCCCCCTGGGCGCGCCCCCACCCTCGTGGGCACCTCGTAGCTCCACCAACCTACTTCTTCCTCCTATATATATCCATATACCCCAAAAACATCGAGGAGCACCACGAAACCCTATTTCCACCGCCGCAACCTTCTGTACCCAAGAGATCCCATCTTGGGGCCTTTTCCGGAGCTCCGTCGGAGGGGGAGTCAATCACGAAGGGCTTCTACATCAACATCATAGCCTCTCCGATGATGTGTGAGTAGGTTACCTCAGACCTACGGGTCCATAGTTATTAGCTAGATGACTTCTTATCTCTCTTTGGATCTCAATACAAAGTTCTCCTCGATCTCCTATTCGATGTAACTCTTTTTGCGGTGTGTTTGTCGAGATCCGATGAATTGTGGATTTATGATCAAGATTATCTATGACCAATATTTGGTCCTTCTCTGAATTCTTATATGTATGATTTAATAATCTTTGCAAGTCTCTTCGAATTATCAGTTTGGTTTGGCCTACTAGATTGATATTTCTTGTAATGGGAGAAGTGCTTAGCTTTGGGTTCAATCTTGCGGTGTCCTTTCCCAGTGACAGCAGGGGAAGCAAGGCACGTATTGTATTGTTGCCATCGAGGATAAAAAGATGGGGTTTATATCATATTGCTTGAGTTTATCCCTCTACATCATGTCATCTTGCTTAATGAGTTACTCTGTTCTTATGAACTTAATACTCTAGATGCATGCTGGATAGCCGTCGATGTGTGGAGTAATAGTAGTAGATGCAGAATTGTTTCAGTCTACTTGTCACGGACGTGATGCCTATATACATGATCATGCCTAGATATTCTCATAATTATGCACTTTTCTATCAATTGCTCGACAGTAATTTGTTCACCCACCGTAATACTTATGCTATCTTGAGAGAAGCCACTAGTGAACCCTATGCCTCCCGGGTCTATCTTTCATCATATAAGTTTCCAATCTATTTTATTTTGCAATCTCTAATTTCAATATATATCATAAAAATACCAAAAATATTTATCTTATTATTAATATCTCTATCAGATCTCACTCTCATAAGTGACCGTGAAGGGATTGACAACCCCTTTATCGCGTTGGTTGCGAGGTTCTTATTTGCTTGTGTAGGTACGAGGGACTTGCGTGTAGTCTCCTGCTGGATTCATACCTTGGTTCTCAAAAACCGAGGGAAATACTTACGCTACTTCACTGCATCACCCTTTCCTCTTCAAGGGAAAACCAACGCAGTGCTCAAGAGGTAGCAAGAAGGATTTCTGGCACCGTCGCGGGGGAGATCTACGCACAAGTCAAGACATACCAAGTACCGATCACAAACTCTTATCCATCGCATTAAATTATTTGCCATTTGCCTCTCATTTCCCCCACTTCACCCTTGCCGTTTTATTCCCCCTATTTTTCCGCCCCCTTCTATTTTCTAGTTCGTCTCTTTTCGCTTGCTTCTTGTGTGATTGTGTGCTGGATTGTTTGTCACGATGGCTCAAGATAATACTAAATTGTGTGACTTTTCGATTACCAACAATAATTATTTTATTAGCACTCCAATTTCTCCACTTACCGATGCTGAATCTTGTGAGATTAATACTGCTTTGCTGAATCTTGTCATGAAAGATCCGTTTTCCAGCCTTCCTAGTGAAGATGCCGCTACCCATCCAAACATCTTTGTTGATTTGTGTGATATGCAAAAGAAGAAAGATGTGGATAATGATATTGTTAAATTGAAGCTATTCCTATTTTTGCTTAGAGATCGTGCTAAAACTTGGTTTTCGTCTTTGCCTAAAAGTAGTACCGATTCATGGAATAAGTGCAAAGATTGTTTTATCTCTAAGTATTTTCCTCGCGCTAAGATCATCTCTCTTAGAAACGATATTATGAATTTTAAGCAACTTGATCATGAACATGTTGCACAAGCTTGGGAGAGGATGAAATTAATGATACGTAATTGCCCTACAAATGGTTTGAATCTTTGGATGATTATAAAATTTTTTTATGCCGGATTGAATTTTTCTTCTAGAAATCTTTTAGATTCATCCGTGGGAGGCACTTTTATGGAAATCACTTTAGGATAAGCTACTAAAATCCTAGACAATATTATGGTTAACTATTCTCAATGGCACACTGAAAGATCTACTAGTAAAAAGGTGCATGCAATAGAAGAAATTAATGTTTTGAGTGGAAAGATGAATGAACTTCTGAAATTGTTTGCTAATAAGAGTGTTTCTTCTGATCCTAATGATATGGCTTTGTCTACTTTGATTGAGAATAGTAATGAATCTATGGATGTGAATTTTGTTGGTAGGAACAATTTTGGTAATAACGCGTATAGAGGTAATTTTAATCCTAGGACGTTTCCTAGTAATTTCTCTAATAATCATGGTAATTCCTACAACAATTCTTATGGAAATTATAATAAGATGTCCTCTGATTTTGAAGCTAATATTAAAGAATTTATTAGTTCGCAAAAGAGTTTCAATGCTTTGATTGAGGAAAAAACTGTCTAAGATTGATGAGTTGGCTAGGAACATGGATAGAATTTCTCTTGAAGTTGATTCTTTGAAACTTAGATCTATTCCACCTAAGCATGATATCAATGAGTCTCTCAAAGCTATGAGAATTTCCATTGATGAGTGCAAAGAAAGAACCGCTAGGATGCGTGCTAAAAAGATTGCTTTCTTAAAGCGTGTTCTTCTAGTTTTCATGATAATAAGGATGAAGATCTAAAAGTGATTGATGTGTCCACTAGTAAATCTTTGTTTTGCAATATGAATCTTGATAATGATGGGACTGGAGATGAGTCAACTTTAGTTAAAAGGAGTCCCAATGATTCGGAGTTTTTAGATCTTAATGCTAAAATTGGTAAAAGTGGGATTGGAGAGGTCAAAACTTTACATAGCAGTGAAGCTACTATTTCGGATTTCAAGGAATTTAATTATGATAATTGTTCTTTAATAGATTGTATTTCCTTGTTGCAATCCGTGCTAAATTCTCCGCATGCTTATAATCAAAATAAAGCTTTTACTAAACATATCGTTGATGCTTTAATGCAATCTTATGAAGAAAAGCTTCAATTAGAAGTTTCCATCCATAGAAAACTTTATGATGAGTGGGAACCCACTATTAAAATTAAAATTAGAGATCATGAGTGCTATGCTTTATGTGATTTGGGTGCTAGCATTTCCACGATTCCAAAAACGTTCTGTGATGTGTTAGGTTTCCGTGAGTTTAATGATTGTTCTTTAAACTTGCACCTTGCGCATTCCACTATTAAGAAACCAATGGGAAGAATTAATGATGTTCTTATTTATGCAAATAGAAATTTTGTGCCCCTATATTTCATTGTTATTGATATAGATTGCAGTCCTACATGTCCCATTGGTAGGCCTTTCCTTAGAATGATTGGTGCAATTATTGATATGAAAGAAGGGAATATTAGATTCCAATTTCCGTTAAGGAAAGGCATGGAACACTTTCCTAGAAATAAAATTAAATTACCTTATGAATCTATTATGAGAGGCACTTATGGATTGCATACCAAAGATGATAACACCTAGATCTATTCTTGCTTTTATGCCTAGCTAGGGGCGTTAAACGATAGTGCTTGTTGGGAGCCAACCCAATTTTATTTTTGTTCCTTGCTTTATGGTTCTGTTTAGTAATAAATAATTCATCTATCCTCTGTTTAGATGTGGTTTTATGCTTTTAATTAGTGTTTGTGCCAAGTAAAACCTTTGGGAAGACTTGGGGAAAGTCTTTGCAATCTTGTTGTAAAAAACAGAAACTTTAGCGCTCACGAGATTTGCTGCCCTTTTTTACTGGAGAGTGCAATTAGGTTGATTGTTTTTGCAGATGATTAATAGACAAATTCCTAACGTCCAGAAATTTATTTTTCAGTTTTTGGGGTTACAGAAGTTTTCGAAACCTACAGGTTACTACAGACTGTTCTGTTTTTGACAGACTCTGTTTTTCATGTGTTGTTTGCTTATTTTGATGAATCTATGGCTAGTATCGGAGGTTATGAACCATAGAGAAGTTGGAATAAAGTAGGTTTAACACCAATATAAATGAAGAATGAGTTCATTACAATACCTTAAGTGGTGGTTTGTTTTCTTATACTAACGGAGCTCATGCAATTTTCTGTTTAAGTTATGTGTTGTGAAGTTTTCAGGTTTTGAGTAAGGATTTGATGGATTATGGAATAAGGAGTGGCAAGAGCCTAAGTTTTGGGATGCCCAAGGCACCCCAAGGTAAAATTCAAGGACAACCAAAAGCCTAAGCTTGGGGATGTGTGCTGCCCAGAGACCGTTGCGCCAGGTGTCTTCCAGTTATTCGCTGTTGTTGCCTTGTCATTGGTTTGCGTGTCATGCATTTCATATCATGTCATCATGTGCATTTCATTTGCATACATGTTCGTCTCATGCATCCGAGCATTTTCCCCGTTGTCCGTTTTGCGATCCAGCGCTCCTATGTCCTCCGGTGCCCCCTTTTGCCTCTTTTCGTGTGTGGGTGTTAAACGTTCTCGAATTGGACTGAGACTTGCCAAGCGGCCTTGGTATGCTACCGGTAGACTGCTTGTCAAGTTCGTGCCATTTGGAATCCATTTGATACTCCAACAGTTAACCGAGGAACCGTAAAGGCCTCGTGTTTGTTGCAGCCCAACACCCCTCTAAAGTGGCCCAAAACCCATCCAAACCCCCTCCATCGTCTCGGTCGTTCGATCATGATCACATGGCCGAAAACCGCACCTCATTGGGACTCTCCTAGCTCCCTCTACCTATAAATATGTGACTCCCCTCGAAATTTCGCGGTACAAACCCTAACCTTCTTCCCTCTCCGCCGCCACACTCTTCTTCTCCACCGACGGACATGTCCGCTGGTGCCGGCTGCCGCGCCGGCGCCAATCGGGGGCTGCCACATGGCGCCGCGCCGCCGCCCTCCACGCCTTCCCGCGCGGCCCGTCCCCGGCCCCCGTGGCCCGCGCCTCCCTCCCGCCTCGCCGCGCGCCTTCCCCCTAGCGCCTCGCCGCGTGGCCTCCCACCGGCGAGCTTGCCGCGCCAGCCGCCCGCCGGACCCCGCCGCCTACTCCGCGTGCCGCCTGGCAACGCTACCGCTAGCCGCCGAGTTCACTGCCTCCCGCGCGCAGGGGGCCCGAGCCGCCCCCGCCTCCATGTCGTCTCGCCAGAGCCCGCCGGTGACCTGCTCCGCCGTCCCCGCATCGCCGTCGTCCTTCTCTGTCGTCGCCGGAGTGCACGCCGGCCACATCCATCCCGCCTGGACCAGATCTAGCCACCCATCATCCAAACATGGCGGCCCATCCCGATCCGCTCCGTCCCGGATATACTCGTCCGCCCATTGACTTTTCCGCGAGGTGAAAATCTGCTAAGTCCCAAAAATCTTACATTCTGGTGAACTATTCATCATGCCATAACCTCTCATCCGTAGCTCCGTTTTGTGCGTGCGATATATCGAAATGTTCATCAGGATGCCCTCTTCATTTTGTTCCATTGCACCATGCTTGTTTGAGTCCATCTTGATGCCCTAATTGCTGTTGCAAGAGTGCTATAAAATGTTAGTTCATGATTCTTATCAGTTATTGAGCATTTGTCATTTTTGCCATGATTATTGTGTGCCACCTATGAACTTGAGCCCTACATGTGTTTTGGGCTATGCCATGCCATCTTTACAGGGGTGTATGCCATGTATTTTTGTGATCAATGTGGTGACTAGCACAAGCATGCAAAGTAACTCTCGTGATGTTGCTGATTTCAGGGACTTAGAATTCTTCTAAGTCATTTCCCTGATGTTATTTTTATGTCATGTATTCAAATTGCTACAGAGTGATCCATGCCTCTTTTGTGCATGCTCAGTAAGGATGATTTTGAGATATGGTTAAGCTCTATCCATCCATGTCCTTGTTTGCATTTATGGAGTACCCTAGCATGACTCAATCTTGCTCTACTTTTGCTATAAAATGTTCCTGGCAGATTGTTTACGTGTTAATCAAAATTGCCAAGGTTGTTGTAGTTGATCCATGCATGCTATGAGATTGTTCTTGACATGGTTAGCTTCGTGAACATGTCTTGTTTTTAGTAGTATGCTTAGTTTGTCATGCAATGCCTTGTGTTGAGTGCGTCGAGCTCGCAAACATGCCTTCATAATTCTGTCATTGCCATGTCCAGTTTTCTTCTAAGTCTGAATCTGTTATCGAAACTTGCTATGTTGACATGGGTGCCATCATATTTTCTGTGCCCTTTCGGCTTATGTTCAGTAAGGGAATTTTGTTATATGCTTTGAGTAGTTTCATGCCATGCCTTTGTTTGCTATGTTCTGTTCCTGTAGCATGTTGTAATCTTACTCTAAAAATTGCTTCCTGATGTTAATTCCTGGCATGTTCTTATTTTCACTAAGTCTATGATGTTGCTATCTCTTGCACTTTTTCCATGCTTGTTTGAACCTGCTCTTGTGTGATTTAGCCGTAGCTCAGTGTTCATCTTTTGTCAAGCATCTTGAGTAGATAACTTCCATGTGCTTTGTTGCTATGTTGGAGTGCAATAGCTTAGTTTCTTGTTGCATTTTAGATGGCATTGTGCTGTTAATAGCAGAATTGTGCCATTATTGTTTTGCTTGCCATTTGCAAACCATGCATCCGATTCCGGTGATCTTTATATCATTTTCGACCGAAATCATCTCATCTTTCCAGTGGCGCACTTGGTTTGCCAAGTTGATGCCTTGATAAATCTTTTCCTTCCAGAGCTTGCATATGCATTGCATGTCACATCCCGCATATCATGCCATGTTTTGCATCATGTTGCTTGCGCATTGCACCATGGTTGATTGTTCTTTTCCTTTGCTTGTGTTCTTGCTTTCGTAGAGCTGGGAGACGAGTTCGTGATCGAGGATCCCGTTGAGTACGCTTACGAGGATCAAGCTTTCGTCTTCTCAGAGAACTTTGCAGGCAAGATGACCATACCCTCGAAATCACTTCTATCTTTGCTTGCTAGTTGCTCATTCTTTTTCTATGCCACGATACCTACCACTTGCTATATCATGCCTCCCATATTGCCATGTCAAGCCTCTAACCCACCTTGAACTAGCAAACCGTTGTTTGGCTATGTTACAGCTTTGCACATCCCCTCTTATAGCGTTGCTAGTTGCAGGTGAAGATGGAGTTTGTTCCTTGTTGGAACATGATTATTGTTGGGATATCACAATATCTCTTAGTTAATTAACGCACCTATATACTTGGTAAAGGGTGGAAGGCTCGGCTTATGCCTGGTATTTTGTTCCACTCTTGCCGCCCTAGTTTCCGTCATACCGGTGTTATGTTCCTTGATTTTGCGTTCCTTACGCCGTTGGGTTATAATGGAAACCCCTTGACAGTTCGCCTTGAATAAAACTCCTCCAGCAAGGCCCAACCTTGGGTTTACATTTGCACTAACAACCTAGCCTTTTTCCCTTGGGTTTCCAGAGCCCGAGGGTCATCTTTATTTTAACCCCCCCGGGCCAGTGCTTCTCTAAGTGTTGGTCCAACCTGGGTGATGTCCGGTGCCCCCTAGGCAACCAGGGTCTATGCCAACCCGACGTCTTGCTCATCCGATGTGCCCTGAGAACGAGATATGTGCAGCTCCTATCGGGATTTGTCGGCACATCCGGGCGGCTTTGCTGGTCTTGTTTTACCATTGTCGAAATGTCTTGTAACCGGGATTCCGAGTCTGATCGGGTCGTCCTGGGAGAAGGAATATCCTTCGTTGACCGTGAGAGCTTGTGATGGGCTAAGTTGGGACACCCCTGCAGGGTTTTGAACTTTCGAAAGCCGTGCCCGTGGTTATGGGCAGATGGGAATTTGTTAATATCCGGTTGTAGAGAACTTGACACTTAACTTAATTAAAATGCATCAACCGCGTGTGTAGCCATGATGGTCTCTTTCCGGCGGAGTCCGGGAAGTGAACATGGTTCTCGTGTTATGTTTGAGCGTAAGTAGTTTTAGGATCACTTCTTGATCACATCTAGTTCACGACCGTGCTTTGCTTCTCTTCTCGCTCTCATTTGCGTAAGTTAGCCACCATATATGCTAGTGCTTGTTGCAGCTCCACCTCACTACCTTTTTCCTACCCATAAGCTTAAATAGTCTTGATCGCGAGGGTGTGAGATTGCTGAGTCCCCGTGATTCACATATTACTTCCAAACCAGTTGGCAGGTGCCGATGATACCGTGCAGGTGACGCAACCGAGCTCAAGGAGGAGCTCGATGAAGATCGTGTTCGTTGTGTTGTTTCGTTTTCAGTTGATCAGTAGTGGAGCCCAGTCGGGGCGATCGGGGATCGTTTGCATTAGGGGCTGTCTTTCTTTATTTGGTTCCATAGTCGGACCTTGATTGTATCTGGATGATGTAATGCTATACTTATGTATTGTGTGAAGTGGCGATTGTAAGCCAACTCTTTATACCTCTCTTATTCAATACATGGGATGTGTAAAGATTACCCCTCTCGCGACATGCCTACTATGCGGTTATGCCTCTAAGTCATGCTCCAACACATGGGAGATATAGCCGCATCGTGGGTGTGACAAGTTGGTATCAGAGCCTTCCCCGACTTAGGAGCCCCCTGCTTGATCGAATCGCTGGCGTTGTTGAGTCTAGAAAAATGCTTTGAGTCTTATTGGATTATATATATCGGAGAGTAGGATTCTTTTTACTCCTAAGTCCCTTCGTCGCTCTGGTGAGGCTTCCCGACCTAGAGTTTTGACTCTTCTCTTCTCAAATTTCACTAATTTTTTTTAGGATCACGCGGGTATCTTGGAATCGTTCCGATGGTTTTGTGATGAGAACATTGTTCTTGGTGCCTCTGACATTTAGGGGTTGTGGTAGTGTTCCGGGGAGTTGAGCTCCGAGGTGTTGTCATCACAATTTTATCATTATAGTTCTGGAATACCTGAGTTCGCCGACATCGAAAATCTCTTTTATGCAGTTGTTGGTGAGATAACCTCGACGCCACCCAGTACTAGGAGGGAGTTTGGGAGTATTGCCATAACTCATATAACAGATGCTTTTCTAAGGTTGAGGTAAATGATTTCCGAAGGTTTCTTGGTTATGTGTTGAAGGATGGATACAACTGGATGTAGGATTTGCTAGTTTTGGGTGAGATATTATGCTTCCCTTGTATCCCCAACACCTGATTGCATAACTAGAAAGTTTCGGGAGTTTATAAGTGGGAATTCAAGTAGCTCCTAGGATATCTTTCCGACAGATGTATGACATGAAATTGGGGTTTGACGTCTAGTGGTCCGCCTATCCACGGTTTGTTTTACAGTGGTCTCGTTGTGTCTTAAAGAGTCCTTGGCTATGCTGACTCGGGGATGCTTCGTATGTCATGTGCACTGCCTTGTACATGATGGTGCTGTACAATCAAGCCCGTGTGGGCCCCACCATGAAAACTTCGGACGAAATCTCTATGATATGTTTGTTCTGGCTTTTTTTGCAAGCCAATCCTTTGTTTTGTTTTGGTTTGTGGTATTCAAGTTGCTTCGAAGTCAAATGTTGATTCCATACCTTTCCTAACTGGTGTTCTCATACTTCTCTGTGAGTACTAATCCTTTTTGATCATCGAGGTTGTCATGTCAATTATTTCCAACCGGTGTGATTCCCTTGAAGATGATCATATCATTTTTCCCATTCGCAAGATCCAATCTCAGTTTTTCCTTAATGCTGTTGGTTTCATCCGTTTCCAAGTTGCCTTTGTTTTCCCGCCCTCCCACCCTTTTTCTTCGACGACTCGGATTTCTTAATCAAGTATCAATTTTATTCATGTGAAGACTCTTCATTCCTTTCCTTCAATGTTCTTATCCGGTGATTCTCAGGAAGATGCTAAGGAAGCTTCAAGTTCGTCATTCTTCATTCTTTTCTTCTCCGGTGGATTCAAGTCAAGATTTGTCGATCATATCCTTTTATCGTTTCAAATGCTTACTCATGACGATGCACCTCATAATCATTCCTTGCTTACTATTCAATTATTCCGGAGTGCTGAAGATATCTCGAAGATTCGCGTTTCCACTCTGCTTTCATTCAAGCTCTTTCGAGGATGTTATCTCTTTTGAGCCATCTAATTCAACCGACGCAATCTCCCTTTCAAGTAATCGTTCAACGGTGTGTCTTCTGAGTGGGCCCTAACCCACAGGTCTTTTCCCAGGATCTTACCTGACTCTTCTAATTTTCCCAGAGTTACTCTCAAATTCTTTTCCAAGTTTGACGTAAGAATGAGTTATCATCAGTAAAATGCCTTCGCCAAGATCCTTCATATTCTTTCACCGTTGGCTCAACCTTTCTATTCGTCATCCCGGAGTATCTCAATGATTTTTGGTGGTGTTCTTCTCGTCATTCTCGGATTTGAAGACCAAAGAGGAGTTCCTCTTAAATCCTTACCCGTTCTTCCAAAGATCCATGGTTCTAACTTGTTGCCTTCCTCTCATAATTGTTTTTCGACTATGAGAATTCTTTTCATCCTTCCAGAGCAATGCAGGAGTGTTTGCAGTTTGATTCTCCAGAGCCCATCATCTCAGAATTATTCATTCTCGGCTTTCAGCTCTCATTCTCCAAATCTTACCGGTGCTTCATTCAAATATCCTCTAATCAACTCATGATCTATTCATTCTCTTGTATCTATATTTTTCGCAAATATCTTTGTTCGTTTTCAAATTATTACCGGTGATTCATCCCTTTACTCTGTTCTTTTCCAATTCTTACGGTGGTTTCCTCAAGATTCTCTTACATGGTTATCATATTAATTCATTCGTTGTTTCAATCCTACCGGTGGTTCGTTGAAGACCTTCCCAAGTTCGCGCTATATCTCTCTTTAATTCTTTTCAACGAGAATAAGTAGTATGCCAAATCCGTTGCTTGTCATCATTTAATTGGTGAAGGATACACATAACATAATTCTTATTCTTCTTTCATCCAAGTGATTAATTCCTTCCTTCGGAGTTTGTTCATGATGAATAAATTCTCGGTTTCATTTGTTTCATCTTTTATTTTCCTGGAGTTCCAAGCTCTTTCAATTATATCGTCGCGGAGATCCATCTAATCATTGCAAGGTTTCAACTTTATTCTTGTCACCCTTCATTTTGTTTGATCATTCTTTTATTACCGGAGTTCTTCATGGAGGCCCTACTTGACGGCTCAGCAAGGATTTAATTCCTTCTCGAAGTGTTCGTCGAGATTCTTTTCAGAGGAGTTCAAGCATTCTTCATCTTGCATTCTAAAGTGCAATTCTTTCAGACCTCATCTTTTGAGGTGGTGATATGTCACTCTTGACAATTTCTATTCGTGTTTTGTGATTCATGATGACCCACAAGTATAGGGGATCTATCATAGTCCTTTCGATAAGTAAGAGTGTCGAACCCAACAAGGAGCAGAAGGAAATGATAAGCCGTTTTCAGCAAGGTATTCTCTGCAAGTACTGAAATAAGTGGTAACAGATAGTTTTGTGATGAGATAATTTGTAACGAGCAACAAGTAACAAAAGTAAACAAAGTGCAGCAAGGTGGCCCAATCCTTTTTGTAGCAAAGGACAAGCCTGGACAAATTCTTATATAAGGAAAAGCGCTCCCGAGGACACATGGAAATATCGTCAAGCTAGTTTTCATCACATTTATATGATTCACGTTCGGTACTTTGATAATTTGACATGTGGGTGGACCGGTGCTTGGGTGTTGTTCTTACTTGAACAAGAATCCCACTTATGTTTAACCTCCATTGCAAGCATCCGCAACTACAACAAACGTATTAAGGTAAACCTAACCATAGCATGAAACATATGGATCCAAATCAGCCCCTTACCAAACAACGCATAAACTAGGGTTTAAGCTTCTGTCACTTTAGCAACCCATCATCTACTTATTACTTCCCAATGCCTTCCTCTAGGCCCAAATAATGGTGAAGTGTTATGTAGTCGACGTTCACATAACACCACTAGAGGCTAGACAACATGCATGTCATCAAAATATCGAACGAATACCAAATTCACATGACTACTAATAGCAAGACTTCTCCCTTGTCCTCGGGAACAAATGTAACTACTCACAAAGCATAAACATGTTCATAATCAGAGGGGTATTAATATGCATATAGGATCTGAACATATGATCTTCCACCAATTAAACCAACTAGCATCAACTACAAGGAGTAATGAACACTACTAGCAACCTACTAGCACGAATCCCGGACTTGAAGACAAGAATCGGACACAAGAGATGAACTAGGGTTTTGATATGAGATGGTGCTGACGAACATGTTGATGGAGATTGCCCTCTCCTGATGAGAGGAGCGTTGGTGATGACGATGGCGATGATTTCCCCCTCCGGGAGGGAAGTTTCCCCGGCAGAACAGCTCTGCCGGAGCTCTAGATTGGATCCGCCAAGGTTCCGCCTTGTGGCAGCGGAGTTTCGTCCCAAAAGGTTGGTTCCTACTTTTTTCTCGACGAAAGACTTCATATAGGAGAAGATGGTCATCGAAGAGCCACCAGGGGGCCCACGAGGTAGGGGGGCGTGTCCCCCACCCTCGTGGGAAGGGTGTGGGCCCCCTGGTCTTTATCTTTGGCGAGAATTTTTCATTATTTATTATAAGGTATTCCGTGGAGTTTCAGGACTTTTGGAGTTGTGCAGAATAGGTCTCTAATATTTGCTCCTTTTCCAGCCCAGAATTCTAGCTGCCGGCATTCTCCCTCCTTATGTAAACCTTGTAAAATAAGAGAGAATAGCCATAAGAATTGTGACATAATGTGAAATAACAGCCCATAATGCAATAAATATCGATATAAAAGCATGATGCAAAATGGACGTATCAACTCCCCCAAGCTTAGACATCACTTGTCCTCAAGCGAAAGCCGATAAAAATAAATATGTCCCCATGTTTAGAGGTAGAGGCGTCGATAAAAATAAAATATGGACATGAGGGCATCATGATTATTCTCATAACAACAACATACATAGATATTGTCATATGATTACTTATGTTCAAGTGATGATCTATTCAAAATGCAAAAGTATGAATCAGAAACCTTATTGAGATCCAACAAACTATAACCTCAGTCATTGAAGCAATTGCAATTTATCATAACATCAGAAAGAGCCTATGTCAGAGCTAAAAAGCAAGTCCACATACTCAACTATCATCTAGTCCTTCATAATTGCTAACACTCGCGCAATACTTGTGGTTACGGAGTTTTAATCGGACACAGAGAAAGATAGGTGCTTATAGTTTCGCCCGACAACCTTTTACCTCAAGGGTAATGTCAACAATAATAACTCATCCCCCCTACATCCAATTAGATATCTCTATCAGGATCTTTCCAACACACTGTGCTTGCCAAAGGATAAAATGTAAAAAGGAAAGGTGAAGATCACCATGACACTTGCATAATGTAGAAGATAATAATAAAAGATATGCCCTTCACAGAGGGAAACAGTGGTTGCCATGCACTTTTATGGTTGGATGCACAAAATCTTTATGCGAAATAACGTCACTTTATATTGCCCCTTGTGATATGAACCTTTATTATGCAGTCTATCGCCTTTATTACTTCCACATCACAAGATCGTATAAAGCTTATTTCTCCCACACTAATCATACATATTTAGAGCAATTTCTATTGCTTGCATTGCACCGATGAAAACTTACTTGAAGGATCTTACTCAATCCATAGGTAGATATGGTGGACTCTCATGGCCAAACTGGTTTAAGGGTATTTGGAAGCATAAGTAGTATCTCTACTTGGTGCTGAGAATTTGGCTAGCATGAGGGGGAAAGGCAAGCTCAACATGTTGGATGATCCATGACAACATACTTTATCTCAGATATAAGAAAACATAACCCATTAAGTTGTATTCCTTGTCCAACATCAACTCTTTAGCATGTCATATTTTGATGAGTGTTCCCAATCATAAAAGATGTCAATAATAGTATATTTATATGTGAAACCTCTCTTTCCTCATTACTTCCTATTAATTGCAACGATGACCAAAGCTATGTCTTCCAACTCCCAACAACTTTTAATCATCACACTCTTTCTATGTGAAGTCATTACTATCAATAAGATCAATATGAACTTTTGTTTCTTCTTATTCTTTTTCTCTTTTCTTTTATTCACCCAAGATCATAGCAAGAAAATCAAGCCCTTGACTCAACACTAATCTTTATTATATAGCTCACGGACTCGACTACATGCCATAAACTTTATTCTACTAGATCAAAATACTACTAATAGGATCGAACTAAGGAAAACGGTAAAGATAGGAGTTATGATTGTGATACGATACCGGGACACCTCCCCCAAGCTTGGCAGTTGCCAAGGGGAGTGCCCATACCCATGTTATTATATCTCCTTGGTTGGTGAAGAAGGTGGAGGTGTTGTTGATGATGCGGGCTTGTCATCCATCTTCCAAGGCATAGGTTCACCATCATAGAAGGACGATCGAGTCCCCAGAATCCTCGAATCTGCAACCAAACTCATTCTTTTGAATCTATATTCATACTCACAATTTTGGTTTTGCAGGTCATAGATTTGGGCTTGGAGGTGCTCGATCTTCTCATGTAGCTTGAAGATGGCCTCCTCGGTGTTCTTGGCATCCGACTTGTAGTTTTTAGTGAACTCCGCAAGCATCGTGTGGCTAGCGTTGATTCCACGCTCCACCATCCCCTGGCACTTGAAAACTTGTTGCTCCATTGCTTCGAGCCTCGTCTCCACGCTTCCGGTTCCCTTTGATCCCTCAGCATCGCAGATGTGCAGCAACCCATCACGCATATCAATGGTTTGAGGGTGTCGCAGCACCTCCGCGAGGTAAGGGTTGATGACCTTCTCGAAGAACTTGTCCTTAGAAGCACTTGGGGACGTCATGATAACCTAGATCTGTCAGAAAAACAGCTCGAAACAAAAACAGGAGATTTTTGCGTGATACGGTAGTCAAATCCCCCGGGAGATTATATAATGAATTTTTACCGACCAAAATACATATCGTGCAAGAAAACGGAGTCCGGAAGGCACACGAGGTGCTCACGAGGTAGGGGGCGCGCCCAGGGGGTAGGGCGCGCCCTCCACCCTCGTGTCCTTCCCGGACTGCTACTTAATTTTCTATTTTTCTAAATATTCCAAAACGGAGAAATATTGCCTTAAAAATTGTTTTGGAGTCGGTTTACTTACCGTACCACATACCTATTCCTTTTTGGAGTCTGAAACGTTTTGGAAAGTGTCCCTTATGTATTCCTCCAGTGTTACGGTTTCAATAATATTGGTTTAGATATTTATGGGATTACCTGCGATATAATGTTTAATTCTTTGACCGTTTACCACCTTCGGATTTGTGCCTTAGAAGTTGTTGATTTTTATGGCACCAGAACGATAGACCTCCTCGATAACATAGGGGCCTTCCCATTTAGAGAGAAGTTTTCCTGCCAAAAATGTTAAACAAGAGTTGTATAGCAATACAAAATCACCTACATTAAACTCACGCTTTTGTATCCTTTTGTGATGCCAGCTTTTAACCTTTTCTTTAAACAACTTGGCATTTTCATAAGCTTGGGTTCTCCATTCATCAAGAGAGCTAATATCAAATAACCTCTTTCCACCGGCAAGTTTAAGATCATAGATGAGCTCTTTAATAGCCCAATATGCCTTATGTTCTAGTTCGAGAGGTAAGTGACATGCTTTTCGATATACCATTTTATACAGAGACATACCCATAGGATTTTTATATGCAGTTCTATAGGCCCATAATGCATCATCAAGTTTCTTGGACCAATTCTTTCTAAACCTATTGACAATCTTTTGCAAAATTAATTTAAGTTCTCTATTACTCAATTCTACTTGACCACTAGACTGCGGGTGATACGGAGTTGCAATTCTATGATTGACGTCATATTTAGCGAGCATTTTACGGAAAGCACCATGAATAAAATGTGAACCACCATCAGTCATTAAATATCTAGGGACTCCAAACCTTGGAAAAATAACTTCTTTAAGCATTTTAATAGAAGTGTTATGATCAGCACTACTAGTTGGAATAGCTTCTACCCACTTAGTAACGTAATCAACAGCAACTAAAATATGTGTATATCCATTAGAGGCAGGAAATGGTCCCCTATAGTCAGAGCCCCAAACATCAAACGGTTCAATAACAAGTGAATAGTTCATAGGCATTTCTTGAGGTCTACTAATATTACCAATTCTTTGACATTCATCACAAGACAAGACAAACTTACGGGCATCCCTGAAGAGAGTAGGCCAATAAAAACCAGATTGCAATACCTTATGTGCAGTTCTATCTCCAGCGTGGTGTCCTCCATAAGCCTCGGAATGACACTTGCGTAGGATCTGTTCCTGTTCATGCTCAGGTACACAACATCTAATAACACCATCTACTCCTTCTTTATAAAGATGTGGGTCATCCCAAAAGTAATGTCTCAAGTCATAGAAAAACTTTTTCTTTTGCTAGTATGTGAAGCTAGGTGGTATAAACTTAGCAACAGTATAATTAGCATAATCAGCATACCATGGAGTACTATGAGAAGTACTTATAACATTTAATTGTTCATCAGGAAAGCTATCATTAATAGGTAGTGGGTCATCAAGAACATTCTCTAACCTAGACAAGTTGTCTGCAACGGGGTTCTCAGCTCCCTTTCTATCAACAATATGCAAATCAAATTCTTGTAGCAAGAGAACCCATCTAATAAGTCCAGGTTTAGCATCTTTCTTCTCCATAATATATTTAATAGCAGCATGATCAGTGTGGATAGTTACTTTAGAATCAACAATATGAGGTCTGAGATTATCACAAGCATCTGCAACTACAACAAAAGTATTAAGGTAAACCTAACCATAGCATGAAACATATGGATCCAAATAAGCCCCTTACGAAGCAACACATAAACTAGGGTTTAAGATTCTGTCACTCTAGCAACCCATCATCTACTTATTACTTCCCAATGCCTTCCTCTAGGCCCAAATAATGGTGAAGTGTTATGTAGTCGACATTCACATAAGACCACTAGAGGCTAGACAACATGCATCTCATCAAAATATCAAACGAATACCAAATTCACATGACTACTAATAGCAAGACTTCTCCCTTGTCCTCAGGAACAAACGTAACTACTCACAAAGCATAAACATGTTCATAATCAGAGGGGTATTAATATGCATATAGGATCTGAACATATGATCTTCCACCAATTAAACCAACTAGCATCAACTACAAGGAGTAATTAACAATACTAGCAACCTACTAGCACCAATCCCGGATTTGAAGACAAGAATCGGATACAAGAGATGAACTATGGTTTTGAGATGAGATGGTGCTGATGAAGATGTTGATGGAGATTGCCCTCTCCCGATGAGAGGAGCGTTCGTGATGACGATGGTGATGATTTCCCGCTCCGGGAAGGAACTTTCCCCGGCAGAACAGCTCTGCTGGAGCTCTAGATTGGATCCGCCAAGGTTCCGCCTCGTGGGGGCGGAGTTTCATCCCGAAAGGTTGCTTCCTATTTTTTTCTCGATGAAAGACTTCATATAGGATAAGATGGTCATCGGAGAGCCACCAGGGGGCCCACGAGGTAGGGGGCGCGCCCTAGGGGGGCACCCTCGTGGGAAGGGTGTGGGCCCCCTGGTCTTCATCTTTGGCAATGATTTTTCATTATTTATTATAAGGTATTCCGTGGAGTTTCAGGACTTTTGGAGTTGTGCAGAATAGGTCTTTAATATTTTCTCCTTTTCCAGCCTAGAATTCCAACTGCCGGCATTCTCCCTCCTTATGTAAACCTTGTAAAATAAGAGAGAATAGCCATAAGTATTGTGACATAATGTGAAATAACAGCCCATAATGGAATAAATATCGATATAAAAGCATGATGCAAAATGGACGTATCAATTCACAAGTTGTCAGGAATGAGATATTTAAATCCATCATTTCCTCTTCGCTCAAGACATCTTTTCAAACCAATCAATCTCTTAATTGGAGTTAGACTGGGTTATATTTCACCTAAAGCCTTCCCTAAGGATTGTTGCTATCTATGGTGTTTATAAATGATCCAAGTTCTTCATTCATCCTCCCGGTGAAATAAGTTTCTCGTCTTCTTGCTCATATCAATCCAATCTATTGTTTTCCGTTAGTGGTAGAATTTCAACTCATAATTTTGAGATGTCTTCCATAAGCCCACATCAAGCTTATCATCTCATTGTTGATAATCCAATAACTCCGCTCGAGAATATGTTGTAAGCGTGTTCTCTCAAGATCTTGTTTCCCTCCTCCCATTCCATTCTTTCTTCTTCCGGAGGCATTGTGATGTTGCTCTTTTCTCTCATCATCTCGAATGGTGGGGATCATTTTCTTTTTCATGCTTATCCATTTAACCAGAGTGTTGTGTCCTCCGCTGAAGTTCTTTTCATCTTATCAAGTGTTGCATCACTTTTCAACAGGAGTGCTGCCCGAATTTGTTCTTCCTTGTTCCTTTTTCCTAATGGAGTGTTTTCAACTTCGTTCATCTCCGTTGTATTCTTTTATCGAAATGGTTTAACCTCGCTAGGTTCTTTTGTTTCACTCGTTTGTCAAAGAAGCAATTTTGTTTTACCTCTTCATCTTCCGTTTTCCTCCGATGCCATCCTAGATCTCGGGACGAGATCCTCTCATAGTGGTGGAGTGTTGTGACGCCCCGAGACCGTTGCGCCAGGTGTCTTCCAGCTATTCGCTGTTGTTGCCTTGTCATTGGTTTGCGTGTCATGCATTTCATACCATGTCATCATGTGCATTTCATTTGCATACATGTTCGTCTCATGCATCCGAGCATTTCCCTGTTGTCCGTTTTGCGATCCGGCAGTCCTATGTCCTCCGACGCCCCCTTTTTTCTCTTTTCGTGTGTGGGTGTTAAATGTTCTCGGATTGGACCGAGACTTGCCAAGAGGCCTTGGTATGCTACCGGTAGACTGCCTGTCAAGTTTCGTTCCATTTGGAGTCTGTTTGATACTCCAACGATAAACCGAGGAACCGTAAAGGCCTCGTCTGTGTTGCAGCCCAACACCCCTCCAAAGTGGCCCAAAACCCATCCAAACCCCCTCCATCCTCTCGGTTGTTCGATCACGATCATGTGGCCGAAAACCGCACCTCATTTGGACTCTCCTAGCTCCCTCTACCTATAAATATGTGACTCCCCTCGAAATTTCACGGTACAAACCCTAACCTTCTTCCCTCTCCGCCGCGGACACTTCTTCTCCACCGACGAACATGTCCGCTGTTGCCCGCCGCCGCGCCCCATGCCAATCAGGAGCTGCCACGTGGCACTGTGCCGCCGCCCTCCACGCCGGCCCGCGCGGCCCGTCCCTGGCCCCCGCGGCCCGCGCCTCCTCTGCGCCTCGCCGCACGACTTCCCCGAGCGCCACGCCGCGCCGCCTCCCGCCGGCGAGCTCGCCACGCGCGCCGCCCGCCGTACCCCGCCGCCGAGTTTGCTGCCTCCCGCGCGCCTCCAGGGGGCCCGAGCCACCCCCGCCTCCATGTCATCTCGCCGGAGCCCGCCGGCGACCTAGTCCGCCGTCCCCGCATCGACGTCGTCCTCCTCTGTCATCACCAGAGCTCGCCGGAGTGCGAGCCGACCGGATCCATCCCGCCTGGACCAGATCCACCCACCCATCCATCCAAACACGGCGCGTCGTCCCGATCCGCTCCATCTCGGATATCCTCGTCCGCCCGTTGACTTTTCCGCGAGGTGAAAATCTGCCAAGTCCCAAAAATCTTACATTCTGGTGCACTATTCATCATGCCATAACCTCTCAACCGTAGCTCTATTTTGTGCGTGCGATATATTGAAATGTTCATCAAGATGCCCTCTTCATTTTGTTCCATTGCACCATGCTTGTTTGAGTCCATCTTGATGCCCTAATTGCTGTTGCAAGAGTGCTATAAAATGTTAGTTCCTGATTCTTATCAGTTATTGAGCATTTGTCATTTTTTCCATGATTATTGTGTGCCTCCTATGAACTAGAGCCCTACATGTGTTTTGGGCTATGCCATGCCATCTTTACAGGGGTGTATGCCATGTATTTTTGTGATCAATGTGGTGACTAGCACAAGCATGCAAAGTAACTCTCGTGATGTTGCTGATTTTAGGGACTTAGAATTCTTCTAAGTCATTTCCCTGATGTTATTTTTATGCCATGTATTCATGTTGCTACAGAGTGATCCAGGCCTCTTTTGAGCATGTTCAGTAAGGATGATTTTGAGATATGGTTATGATCTATCCATCCATGTCCTTGTTTGCATTTATGGAGTAACATAGCATGACTCAATCTTGCTCTACTTTTGCTATAAAATGTTCCTGGCAGATTGTTTACGTGTTAATCAACATTGCCAAGGTTGTTGTAGTTAATCTATGCGTGCTATGAGATTGTTCTTGACATGGTTTGCTTCGCGAACATGTCTTCTTGCTGGTAGTATGCTTAGTTTGTCATGCAATGCTTTGTATGGGAAGAATTAATGATGTTCTTATTTATGCAAATAGAAATTTTGTGCCCCTATATTTCATTGTTATTGATATAGATTGCAATCCTACATGTCCCATTGGTAGGCCTTTCCTTAGAATGATTGGTGCAATTATTGATATGAAAGAAGGGAATATTAGATTCCAATTTCCGTTAAGGAAAGGCATGGAACACTTTCCTAGAAATAAAATTAAATTACCTTATGAATCTATTATGAGAGGCACTTATGGATTGCATACCAAAGATGATAACACCTAGATCTATTCTTGCTTTTATGCCTAGCTAGGGGCGTTAAACGATAGTGCTTGTTGGGAGCCAACCCAATTTTATTTTTGTTCCTTGCTTTATGGTTCTGTTTAGTAATAAATAATTCATCTATCCTCTGTTTAGATGTGGTTTTATGCTTTTAATTAGTGTTTGTGCCAAGTAAAACCTTTGGGAAGACTTGGGGAAAGTCTTTGCAATCTTGTTGTAAAAAACAGAAACTTTAGCGCTCACGAGATTTGCTGCCATTTTTTACTGGAGAGTGCGATTAGGTTGATTGTTTTTGCAGATGATTAATAGACAAATTCCTTACGTCCAGAAATTTATTTTTGAGTTTTTGGGGTTACAGAAGTTTTCGAAACCTACAGGTTACTACAGACTGTTCTGTTTTTGACAGACTCTATTTTTCATGTGTTGTTTGCTTATTTTGATGAATCTATGGCTAGTATCGGAGGTTATGAACCATAGAGAAGTTGGAATAAAGTAGGTTTAACACCAATATAAATGAAGAATGAGTTCATTACAATACCTTAAGTGGTGGTTTGTTTTCTTATACTAACGGAGCTCATGCAATTTTCTGTTTAAGTTATGTGTTGTGAAGTTTTCAGGTTTTGAGTAAGGATTTGATGGATTATGGAATAAGGAGTGGCAAGAGCCTAAGTTTTGGGATGCCCAAGGCACCCCAAGGTAAAATTCAAGGACAACCAAAAGCCTAAGCTTGGGGATGTGTGCTGCCCAGAGACCGTTGCGCCAGGTGTCTTCCAGTTATTCGCTGTTGTTGCCTTGTCATTGGTTTGCGTGTCATGCATTTCATATCATGTCATCATGTGCATTTCATTTGCATACATGTTCGTCTCATGCATCCGAGCATTTTCCCCATTGTCCGTTTTGCGATCCAGCGCTCCTATGTCCTCCGGCGCCCCCTTTTGCCTCTTTTCGTGTGTGGGTGTTAAACGTTCTCGAATTGGACCGAGACTTGCCAAGCAGCCTTGGTATGCTACCGGTAGACTGCTTGTCAAGTTCGTGCCATTTGGAATCCGTTTGATACTCCAACAGTTAACCGAGGAACCGTAAAGGCCTCGTGTTTGTTGCAGCCCAACACCCCTCTAAAGTGGCCCAAAACCCATCCAAACCCCCTCCATCGTCTCGGTCGTTCGATCATGATCACATGGCCGAAAACCGCACCTCATTGGGACTCTCCTAGCTCCCTCTACCTATAAATATGTGACTCCCCTCGAAATTTCGCGGTACAAACCCTAACCTTCTTCCCTCTCCGCCGCCACACTCTTCTTCTCCACCGACGGACATGTCCGCTGGTGCCGGCTGCCGCGCCGGCGCCAATCGGGGGCTGCCACATGGCGCCGCGCCGCCGCCCTCCACGCCTTCCCGCGCGGCCTGTCCCCGGCCCCCGTGGCCCGTGCCTCCCTCCCGCCTCGCCGCGCGCCTTCCCCCTAGCGCCTCGCCGCGTGGCCTCCCACCGGCGAGCTTGCCGCGCCAGCCGCCCGCCGGACCCCGCCGCCTACTCCGCGTGCCGCCTGGCAACGCTACCGCTAGCCGCCGAGTTCACTGCCTCCCGCGCGCCTCCAGGGGGCCCGAGCCGCCCCCGCCTCCATGTCGTCTCGCCAGAGCCCGCCGGTGACCTGCTCCGCCGTCCCCGCATCGCCGTCGTCCTTCTCTGTCGTCACCGGAGTGCACGCCGGCCACATCCATCCCGCCTGGACCAGATCTAGCCACCCATCATCCAAACATGGCGGCCCATCCCGATCCGCTCCGTCCCGGATATACTCGTCCGCCCATTGACTTTTCCGCGAGGTGAAAATCTGCTAAGTCCCAAAAATCTTACATTCTGGTGAACTATTCATCATGCCATAACCTCTCATCCGTAGCTCCGTTTTGTGCGTGCGATATATCGAAATGTTCATCAGGATGCCCTCTTCATTTTGTTCCATTGCACCATGCTTGTTTGAGTCCATCTTGATGCCCTAATTGCTGTTGCAAGAGTGCTATAAAATGTTAGTTCATGATTCTTATCAGTTATTGAGCATTTGTCATTTTTGCCATGATTATTGTGTGCCACCTATGAACTTGAGCCCTACATGTGTTTTGGGCTATGCCATGCCATCTTTACAGGGGTGTATGCCATTTATTTTTGTGATCAATGTGGTGACTAGCACAAGCATGCAAAGTAACTCTCGTGATGTTGCTGATTTCAGGGACTTAGAATTCTTCTAAGTCATTTCCCTGATGTTATTTTTATGTCATGTATTCAAATTGCTACAGAGTGATCCATGCCTCTTTTGTGCATGCTCAGTAAGGATGATTTTGAGATATGGTTATGCTCTATCCATCCATGTCCTTGTTTGCATTTATGGAGTACCCTAGCATGACTCAATCTTGCTCTACTTTTGCTATAAAATGTTCCTGGCAGATTGTTTACGTGTTAATCAAAATTGCCAAGGTTGTTGTAGTTGATCCATGTATGCTATGAGATTGTTCTTGACATGGTTAGCTTCGTGAACATGTCTTGTTTTTAGTAGTATGCTTAGTTTGTCATGCAATGCCTTGTGTTGAGTGCGTCGAGCTCGCAAACATGCCTTCATAATTCTGTCATTGCCATGTCCAGTTTTCTGCTAAGTCTGAATCTGTTATCGAAACTTGCTATGTTTACATGGGTGCCATCATATTTTCTGTGCCCTTTCGGCTTATGGCCAGTAAGGGAATTTTGTTATAGGCTTTGTTTAGTTTCATGTCGTGCCTTTGTTTGCTATGTTCTGTTCCTGTAGCATGTTGTAATCTTGGTCTAAACATTGCTTCCTGATGTTAATTCCTGGCATGTTGTTATTTTCACTAAGTCCGTGATGCTGCTATCTCTTGCACTTTTGCCATGCTTGTTTGAACCTGCTCTTGTGTGATTTAGCCGTAGCTTAGTGTTCATATTTTGTGAAGCATCTTGAGTAGATCACTTCCATGTGCTTTGTTGCTATGTTGGAGTGCAGTAGCTTAGTTTCTTGTTGCATTTTAGATAGCGTGGTGTTGTTAATCACAAAATTGTGCCATTATTGATTTGCTTGCCATTTTCAAACCGTGCATCCGATTCCGGTGATCTTTATATCGATTTCGACCGAAATCATCTCATCTTTTCAGCGGCGCACTTGGTTTGCCAAGTTGATGCCTTGATCAATCTTTTCCTTCCGGAGCTCGCATATGCATTGCATATCACATCCCGCATATCATGCCATGTTTTGCATCATGTTGCTTGCGCATTGCACCGTGGTTGATTGTTGTTTTCCTTTGCTTGTGTTCTTGCTTTGGGTAGAGCCGAGAGACGAGTTCGTGATCGAGGATCCCGTTGAGTACGCTTACGAGGATCAAGCTTTCTTCTTCTCGGAGAACTTTGCAGGCAAGATGAACATACCCTCGAAATCACTTCTATCTTTGCTTGCTAGTTGCTCATTCTTTTGCTATGCCGCAATACCTACTACTTGCTATACCATGCCTCCCATATTGCCAAGTCAATCCTCTAACCCACCTTATCCTAGCAAACCGTTGTTTGGCTATGTTACCACTTTGCTCAGCCCCTCTTATACCGTTGCTAGTTGCAGGTGAAGATGGAGTTTGTTCCTTGTTGGAACATGATTATTGTTGGGATATCACAATATCTCTTAGTTAATTAACACGCCTATATACTTGTAAAGGGTGGAAGGCTCGGCCTTATTCCTGGTATTTTGTTCCACTCTTGCCGCCCTAGTTTCCGTCATACCGGTGTTATGTTCCTTGATTTTGCGTTCCTTACACGGTTGGGTTATAATGGGAACCCCTTGACATTTCGCCTTGAATAAAACTCCTCCAGCAAGGCCCAACCTTGGGTTTACATTTGCACTAACAACCTAGCCTTTTTCCCTTGGGTTTCCAGAGCCCGAGGGTCATCTTTATTTTAACCCCCCCGGGCCAGTGCTTCTCTAAGTGTTGGTCCAACCTGAGTGACGTCCGGTGCCCCCTAGGCAACCAGGGTCTATGCCAACCCGACGTCTTGCTCATCTGGTGTGCCCCGAGAACGAGATATGTGCAGCTCCTATCGGGATTTGTCGGCACATCCGGGCGGCTTTGCTGGTCTTGTTTTACCATTGTCGAAATGTCTTGTAACCGGGATTCCGAGTCTGATCGGGTCATCCTGGGAGAAGGAATATCCTTCGTTGACCGTGAGAGCTTGTGATGGGCTAAGTTGGGACACCCATGCAGGGTTTTGAACTTTCGAAAGCCGTGCCCGTGGTTATGGGCAGATGGGAATTTGTTAATATCCGGTTGTAGAGAACTTGACACTTAACTTAATTAAAATGCATCAACCGCGTGTGTAGCCATGATGGTCTCTTTCCGGCGGAGTCCGGGAAGTGAACACGGTTCTCGGGTTATGTTTGAACGTAAGTAGTTTTAGGATCACTTCTTGATCACATCTAGTTCACGACCGTGCTTTGCTTCTCTTCTCGCTCTCATTTGCGTAAGTTAGCCACCATATATGCTAGTGCTTGTTGCAGCTCCACCTCACTACCTTTTTCCTACCCATAAGCTTAAATAGTCTTGATCGCGAGGGTGTGAGATTGCTGAGTCCCCATGATTCACAGGTTACTTCCAAACCAGTTTGCAGGTGCCGATGATACCGTGCAGGTGACGCAACCGAGCTCAAGGAGGAGCTCGATGAAGATCGTGTTCGTTGTGTTGTTTCGTTTTCAGTTGATCAGTAGTGGAGCCCAGTCGGGGCGATCGGGGATCGTTTGCATTAGGGGCTGTCTTTGTTTATTTGGTTCCATAGTCGGACCTTGATTGTATCTGGATGATGTGATGCTATATTTATGTATTGTGTGAAGTGGCGATTGTAAGCCAACTCTTTATCCCTCTCTTATTCAATACATGGGATGTGTAAAGATTACCCCTCTCGCGACATGCCTACTATGCGGTTATGCCTCTAAGTCATGCTCCGACACATGGGAGATATAGCCGCATCGTGGGTGTGACAGGATGCCCCTGAAGGCATCCCCTCTTTCGTCTTCTTCTATCGGTAACTTTACTTGAGGCTATATTTTTATTCACCACATGATATGTGTTTTGCTTGGAGCGTCTTGTATGATTTGAGTCTTTGCTTTTTAGTTTACCACAATCATCCTTGATGTACACACCTTTTGGGAGAGACACACTTGAATCGAAATTTATTAGAATAATCTACGTGCTTCACTTATATCTTTTGAGCTAGATAATTTTGCTCTAGTGCTTCACTCATATCTTTCAAAGCACGATGGTACTTTTATTTTATAAATTTTTTGATCTCTCATGCTTCACTTATATTATTTTGAGAGTCCTTTAGGACAACATGGTAATTTGCTTTGGCTATGAAATTAGTCCTGATATGATAGGCATCCAAGATGGGTATAATAAAAACTAACATAGGAAGTGCATTGAATACTATGGGAAGTTTGATACTTGATAATTGTTTTGAGATATAAAGATGGTGATATTAGAGTGTGCTAGTTGAGTAGTTGTGATTTTTAGAAATACTTGTGTTGAAGATTGCAAGTCCTGTAGCATGCACGTATGGTAACTGTTGTGTAACAAATTTGAAACATGAGGTGTTATTTGACTGTCCTCCTTATGAGTGGCGGTCGGGGACGAGCGATGGTCCTTTCCAACCAATCTATCCCCTAGGAGCATGCACGTAGTGCTTGGTTTTTGATGACTTGTTGATTTTTGCAATAAGTATGTGAGTTCGTTATGACTAATGTTGAGTCCATGGATTATACGCAGTCTCACCTTCCATCATTGCTAGCCTCTTCAGTACCGTGCATTGCCCTTTCTCACGTTGAGAGTTGGTGCAAACTTCGCCGGTCCATCCAAACCCCGTGATACGATACGCTCTGTCACACATAAGCCTCCTTATATCTTCCTCAAAACAGCCACCATACCTACCAATTATGGCATTTCCATAGCCATTCCAAGATATATTTCCATGCGACTTTCCACCGTTTCTGCAAGTCTTTATAGGCGGGCGGCGCCGACCGGGCTGGCCAGGCTGCCCAGCGGTCGGAGTCAGCTCTTGGGTTGTCGGACATCGCGGCCGCGGAGTGTCTACAAGTCGATTGGCGGAGAAGAAGCTCCGGCGCACCCCTACCTGGCGCGCCAAATGTCGGATGTGGGGTTCCGGCAAACCCTTAAGGTTCGAACACTGGGGTGCGCGCAAAGTCTTTTCCTCCCACCTATCTACGCCCTAGCTCGCTAAGATCTCGCGGACGAACTCGACGAACTCGCAACACAGAAAGACACAAGATTTATACTGCTTCGGGCCACCGTTGTGGTGTAATACCTTACTCCAGTGTGGTGGTGGTGGATTGCCTCCAGGGCTGATGACGAACAATATCAGGGGAAGAACAACTTCCTGAGGATGAGGTGTTCTTGTGCCTGGCTAACTTGTGTAGTTCTGGATGGTCTAAAATGGTCCTCCCTTGCCTATGGTGGTGGATAGTCCTACTTATAGATGCCTTGGTCCTCTTCCCAAATATTGAGCGGGAAGTGAGCCAACAACGGCGGACAAATTAGAAGGCGGACAGCTAGTACAAGCTATCCTGACAAAGGCGGTCTCCGCCTAAGAAAGGCTCTGGTAGTGACTCCGTCTTGGGCTCCACGATGACCTCCGTCTTGCCGTCCTTCTTGTCCTGGTCTTGTTGCACCGATATGGCAACCTTTTCCTGATGCCTCGGTACTCCTCGCCTGCGCAGGCCTCCTTAGCACCAAAGAGGAAACAAGGACGCTGCGCGCGCCGGTGCCCGCCTGCTGCCGATCGTCATGGCTCACGTCACGAGAGCCTCATGAGGTTTGCCTCGCCTTGATATCTCCGCTCCTCGTGAGCCTGCCTGACTAGGCCACTCCAGAGGAGATCTTGTTTCGTCCGCCTCGCAAGGCTTGGCCCCTCGCGAGGGTCTTGGATGCCTCGTTGATGAAGATGGGTCGTACGGCCTGCTGGCTTAGCCACGGAGTGGGCCGCAGGCAGGCAAGTCTGGGGACCCCCGTTCCCAGAACGCCGACAACATCCGTGACATTTTGGGCCGACCGAATTTTTTTCTGTCATGCTTATGACACTTATATGACGATAATTGTGACAAAACCCGCTATCATCATAGATGTGGTGGGCTCCTACTTCTATGTCAAAAAACCATGACTAAAAATGGGCTTTTCATCCTGGGGGGCCGGAGACGTAGCTGCATGACATTCTTTGGGCCGTCCATGACGGAAAAAACCGTGGTAGAAGCGAGGGCGAGGAAAATATCGGGGAGTTCCCGGTTACGGTGGGTGATCGGGGGCCGAGTGATGCGCGTTGGGCTCTAACTGAACCTGAGCGAGGCGTTCGCCTACTGAACCCGAGTGATTGCACTGTAGGCTACGCGTTACTTAACCCGAGCGAACAAGCAATAAATTTAGTATAGCGAGTGTGGAAAAGTGGTGGTAGGAGTTGCGAAATTGTGCCTAAGCAACTGACTACTCTACTAGACCGATAACAAGTTTTATGTGGGAGAGGTCACTACTAGCATGTCATCCCTGACTTGGAATTCTATGCACTTATGATTGGAACTATTATAAAGCTTCCACAACTAACAACGTTCATTAAGGTAAAACCCAACCATAGCCTTAAGATATATTGGCCCGCCTTCAATCCCATATGCATCAATTTATATGCTAGGTTAAAGCTTCTATCACTCTTGCCCTCCAATACATAGTACTATCAACATACAACTAACCCTATGGTGTGATCCACGCGCGCGATCATATGATGGGCACCAAAGGACAGCAATTCACCAATTACTAATAGGATAATGAAAATCTACTCAGCCATCATAGGATGGCAACACATCATTGGATAATAATATGAAGCATAAAGCACCATGTTCAAGTAGAGGGCACAACGGGTTGCGGGAGAGTGGACCGCTGTAGATAGATGGGGAAAGGTGATGAAGATGTTGGTGAAGATGACAGAGGTGTTGGTGTAGATTGCGGTGACGATGATGGCCCCGGCGGCGTTTCGACGCCACCGAGATAGAGGGGGAGAGAGCCCCCCTTCTTCTTCTTCTTCTTCCTTGACCTTCTCCCTAGATGGGAGAACGGTTTCCCCTCTGGTCCATGGCCTCCATGGCGGAGGAGGGGCGAGAGCCCCTCCGAGATTGGACCTATCTCTCTGTCTCTCCCTGTTTCTGTGTTCCAGATTCTGGCCTTTCACCGTTTCTTATATTCTCAGAGATCTGTAACTCCGATTGGGCTAAAATTTTACCATGATTTGTATCCGGATATTGGCTTTCTTGCTGTGAAAGAAGGGCGCGGACCGCCCTATGGGGTGGCCACGAGGGTCAGGGGCGCGCCCCCCTGCCTCCTGCCCCCCGGGCATCGTCTCGCATTTATTCTTCTTCCCAAAATCACATATATTCCAAAAAAACTCTGTAAGTTTTATCCCGTTTGGACTCCGTCTAATATGGATTTTCCACGAAACAAAAAACATGCAAAAACAAGAACTGCACTAGACACTGGATCAATATGTTAGTCCCAAAAATAGTATAAAAAGTTGCCAAAAGTATATGAGAGTTGTATAATATTGGCATGGAACAATCAAAAATTATAAATACGACGGAGACATATCAGCATCCACAAGCTTAATTCCTGCTCGTCCTCGAGTAGGTAAATGATAAAAAATATAATTTTTGATGTGGAATGCTACCTAGCATAATCTTGATCATGTGATCTAATCATGGCATGAATATTAATACACGAGTGATTCAAAGCAATAGTCTATCATTAGACACTAAGACAATAATACTTCAAGCATACTAATAAAGTAATCATGTCTTCTCAAAATAACATGGCCAAAGAAAGTTCATCCCTACAAAATCATATTGTTTGGCTATGCTCCATCTTCATCACACAAAATGTTCAAATCATGCACAACCCCGGTAACAAGCCAAGCAATTGTTTCATACTTTAGTATTTTCAAACTTTTCCAACCTTCACGCAATACATGAGCGTGAGCCATGGACATAACACTATAGGTGGAATATAATATGATGGCGGAGGTGATGTGGACAAGACAAAAGGGAGGAAGTCTCACATCGACGCGGCTAATCAATGGGCTATGGATATGCCCATCAATTGATGTCAATGCGAGGAGTAGGGATTGCCATGCAATAGATGCACTAGAGTTATAAGTGTATGAAAGCTCAAACTGAAACTTAGTGGGTGGGCATCCAACTTGCTTGCTCAAGAAGACCTAGGGCACTTGAGGAAGCCTATCGTTGGAATATGCAAGCCAAGTTCTATAATGAAAATTCCCACTAGTATATGAAAGTGATAATTCAAGAGACTCTCTATATGAGGAACATGGTGCTACTCTGAAGCACAAGTGTGGCAAAAGGATAGTAACATTGTCCCTTCTCTCTTTTCTCTCATTTTTAGGCTTCTTTGGCCTGTCTCTCTTTTTTGGGGGGCTCCTCCGGCCACTTTTATTTTGATAACCTCACATGGGACAATGTTCTAATAATGATGATCATCACACTTTTATTTACTTACAACTCAATATTACTACTCGATACTAGAACAGAATATGACTCTATATGAATGCCTCTGGCAGTGTACCAGGATGTGCAATGATCTAGCGTAGCAATGACAACAAAAAATTGACAAGCCATGAAAACATCATGTTAGCTATCTTACGATCACGCAAAGCAATATGACAATAAATGCTCAAGTCATGTATATGATGATGATTGATACGTCTCCAACATATCTATAATTTTTTATTGTTCCATGCTATTATATTATCTGTTTTGGATGTTAATGGGATTATTTATACACTTTTATATTATTTTTGGGACTAACCTACTAACCCAAGGCCCAGTGCAAATTGCTGTTTTTTTCCTATTTCAGTGTTTCGCAGAAAAGGAATATCAAATGGAATCCAAACGGAATGAAACCTTCGGGAGATTATTTTTGGAACAAACGTGATCCAGGGGACTTGGAGTGCATGTCAAGAAATCAACGAGGAGGCCACGAGGCAGGGAGGCGCGCCTCCCCCCCTGGGCGCGCCCCCACCCTCGTGGGCACCTCGTAGCTCCACCGACCTACTTCTTCCTCCTATATATATCCATATACCCCAAAAACATCTAGGAGCACCACGAAACCCTATTTCCATCACCGCAACCTTCTGTACCCAAGAGATCCCATCTTGGGGCCTTTTCCGGAGCTCTGTCGGAGGGGGAATCAATCACGAAGGGCTTCTACATCAACATCATAGCCTCTCCGATGATGTGTGAGTAGTTTACCTCAGACCTTCGGGTCCATAGTTATTAGCTAGATGACTTCTTATCTCTCTTTGGATCTCAATACAAAGTTCTCCTCGATCTCCTATTTGTTGTAACTCTTTTTGCGGTGTGTTTGTTGAGATCCGATAAATTGTGGATTTATGATCAAGATTATCTATGAACAATATTTGGTCCTTCACTGAATTCTTATATGTATGATTTAATTATATTTGCAAGTCTCTTCGAATTATCAGTTTGGTTTGTCCTACTAGATTGATCTTTCTTGTAATGGGAGAAGTGCTTAGCTTTGGGTTCAATCTTGCGGTGTCCTTTCCCAGTGACAGTAGGGGAAGCAAGGCACGTATTGTATTGTTGCCACCGAGGATAAAAAGATGGGGTTTATATCATATTGCTTGAGTTTATCCCTCTACATCATGTCATCTTGCTTAATGCGTTATTCTGTTCTTATGAACTTAATACTCTAGATGCATGCTGGATAGGGGTCGGTGTGTGGAGTAATAGTAGTAGATGCAGAATCATTTCAGTCTACCTGTCACGGACGTGATGCGTATATACATGATCATGCCTAGATATTCTCATAATTACGCACTTTTCTATCAATTGCTCGACGGTAATTTGTTCAGCCACCGTAATACTTATGCTATCTTGAGAGAAGCTGTAACATCCCAAATTTTCAATTTGGAATGTTATACATTAGATCATCATGCATACCTTATTTTTCTTGCATTTTGGTCGATCCTAGAAATTTCACGCAACTCAAGGACCTTCGGAGAGAGTTGGAGATTTCGTTATTTTCATATTTGAGAGTTTTCTCGAATTTGAAAGGAGGATCATTTGATTTATTTATTTCATCTTCAATTATTTTCCGATATCAAAAAAATATATAAGAGAGGGAATAATATGACTTTCCCAAATTGAGGAAAAATGAAGATTTAATAAATAGATCAAATTTTGTTTTCCGGTGTTTATTCGCATTTTATTTGGATAGGGAAAAATGCGTGTTTTCAAAAATTGCATTTTAGGTCCGGAGAAAAGTTCATTTTGTTCGGCTCATTTTTAGGAGTCGGGGAGAATTTACTTTAGATTTTTCAGAGTTCATTTAGTTCTCTTTTTGTTTTTTTTCTGCGCGTGGAACCAGTTAAAAAAAGAAGGAATCCCGCCAGGCCAGCCGGGCCAAAGGCCCAGCCAGCCGGCCACCCCAGCCTCCTGCGCGCCAGGCCATCGCCCCGCACACGCACCAGTGCCAGGCAGGCAGCGCCGCCGCCTCGCTCTAAGCCGAGTCCGGCTTGGACTCTGGCCGGTAGCCCCCCCTCTTTCCTTTGTTTCATTTTCTTTTTCCTATTCCTAGTCTATTTCTTGTCCCATACCCCAAGTAATCTCTCCCCTCACCTATATAAATACCCCAACACCCCCCCTCTAAATCATCAAACCCAAACCCCCTCTCCTCCCCAAGCCGCGCCCCACCCCGCGCCCCTCACCCGCCGCCGCCGCCCCTATAGCGCCGCCGCCACCGCCCTAGCACGCCGCCGTCGCCACCGTTCGCCCCGCCTCGCCGGAGGTAGCCCCGCGCCTCTCTTTTTCTTCCCCGCGGTTCGGTTCTTTTAAAGGAAACCGTTCCGGTTTTATTTTCCGGTTTTTCTCTCCGATTCTTCGTTCCGGTTTCTTTTCCGAAACCCTAGATCGGTTTTCCGTTTTCTTTTTCGGTTTCTTTTCCGAAACCCTAGATCGGTTTTCCGTTTTCTTTTTCGGTTTCTTTTCCGAAAACCCTAGATCGGTTTTCATTCTTCTTTCGGACCGTTCGTCTCAACGAACGTGATCACCGATTCTTCCCTGGTTAACGACGTCCGTTCGTTTAACCATTCTTCGTTTTCTTTCTCGTCGGATTTATTCCGCATCTTTTCCGCGATCGCGATCTCAGATCGGATCTTCGTTCTAGTCTTTCTTCTCGCTCGTTTATCGGAATCAGGTGATTCAAGCGCCTGGAGTTTCGTTTTGAAACCGCCGTTCCGTCTAATCAACTTAAACAAGTTTTTTCCCCGGTAAAATTTGACCTAGATTCAACTTGCTAGAACCGAGTTGTTTTCTTCCGCCGTTTGTTTTTCGTTTCTTTGTTCGGTTCGTTCTTTCTTTGCAACCGGAGTTCTTAAGTTGAACTATCTGGTTCGTTCTCTTGTTCGAGTTTTACTTGTGCATTAGATGAGTACTTATTGTGTGGTTACTATTGTTTGCTTACGATAGATTGACCGGAGTGTGACGAGTAGATCTCTCAAGAGTTTTAAGTGCGAATAATCTTCATCTACATTGCAGGCAAGTTCACACTTTGATCATACCTTTTCTACAACCCAGTTTTTCTTGCATTAGATCAATCCTCACACATTGCATGATTAGGATCTAATTAAATTGTGGGATGGGAAGTAGATGAGGTAGTACCTATCACATGTATTATTATGAAACCTTTGGGAGTTACTTCTACGTTTGCTTATTATGCCATGCTATGCTAGTAGACGTGGATTGGGTGAGTGATATCCATGACAGATGTGAGTTGATAATTTTAATGGTTTATCTAAGGTGGCAACTTAAACACACATCTGGGTGGATTGAGGCACCTGATGTCTATCAGGACTTGCCTGTTTTTTTTGGACCGCCACCCAGGCTCAAAGGGATCATAAGATAATTCATGCTAGAAACTTCCGTGTGCAGCCACATGCTACTATGGGCTCTGGCATAGTTGACTAAGTTGTGCGAACTCTTACGGGGTGGACTAGCAGATGTAGGGGTTGTAGGTGGTACGGTCTACCCCACATGTAAGGTGCTAGTGCTTCTGAAAGACTATGTCTCGGTCATCCGATTCTCAAACACCTTGTAGTGCGAGAAAACAAACGGAGGCGATCGAGTCATGTGGGGAAAAGTGCGCAAACCTCTGCAGAGTGTACAAACTAATCATGATTAGCCGTGTCCCCGGTTATGGACAACTTGAGTATCTAGTACCTGAATATGATGTGAATCTCAACATGTTACTTCTAATTAATGTTGTTGGGTTTTAATTATTTTTTAATTGGGATTGAGAATGCTGTTAACCATTCTCAATGTTTCACAACCACCATGGTAGTTAAATAAATTTATTCCTTTGTAGTAGGGAAAAATTGCTTTACACAAAAACCTTATAACCATAGAGCTTTTCCACCAGCCAAATATGCATATAGTGATAGCCATTGTTCATCATTCTCTATGGTGTGAATTTGCCAGTACATTCAATGTACTGACCCGTTTCGGGCTGCAACATCTTATGTTGCAGGTTTCTTACGACGAGTAAGTGATACGTTAGGGTTACGATTTCTACACTCAACTTTGCCGTTGGTGTTGATGGGAATCCACAACCTTGTTGCTTCCGCTATTTGGATTGAGGTAATAGTATTTACGCTACTTTATACATGTGATTTACCTCTATTATAAATCCTTCGAGTACTTTGTGTGTCAGCATACCGATCCAGGGATGACACCTAAGCACAGAGACTTGATCCATTCGGGTTGGGTCGCTACAGAAGCCACTAGTGAACCCTATGCCTCCCGGGTCTATCTTTTATCATATAAGTTTCCAATCTATTTTTTTATAATCTCTACTTTCAATCTATATCATAAAAATACCAAAAATATTTATCTTATTATTAATATCTCTATCAGATCTCACTCTCGTAAGTGACCGTGAAGTGATTGACAACCCCTTTATCGCGTTGGTTGCGAGGTTCTTATTTGTTTGTGTAGGTACGAGGGACTTGCGTGTAGTCTCCTACTGGATTCATACCTTGGTTCTCAAAAACCGAGGGAAATACTTATGCTACTTCACTGCATCACCCTTTCCTCTTCAAGGGAAAACCAATGTAGTGCTCAAGAGGTAGCAAGAAGGATTTCTGGCACCGTTGCCGAGGAGATCTACGCACAAGTCAAGACATACCAAGTACCCATCACAAATTCTTATCCCTCGCATTACATTATTTTCCATTTTCCTCTCATTTTCCTCTCCCCCACTTCACCCTCGCCGTTTTATTCCCCCTCTTTTTCCGTTCCCCTTCTCTTTTCTAGTTCGTCTCTTTTCGCTTGCTTCTTGTGTGCTTGTGTGTTGGATTGTTTGTCATGATGGCTCAAGATAATACTAAATTGTGTGACTTTTCCAATACCAACAATAATTATTTTATTAGCACTCCAATTTCTCCTCTTACCGATGCTGAAGCTTGTGAGATTAATACTGCTTTGCTGAATCTTGTCATGAAAGATCCATTTTCCGGCCTTCCTAGTGAAGATGTCGCTACCCATCCAAACAGCTTTGTTGATTTGTGTGATATGCAAAAGAAGAAAGATGTGGATAATGATATTGTTAAATTGAAGCTATTCCTGTTTTTGCTTAGAGATCGTGCTAAAACTTGGTTTTCGTCTTTGCCTAAAAGTAGTATCGATTCATGGAATAAGTGCAAAGATGCTTTTATCTCTAAGTATTTTCCTCCCGCTAAGATCATCTCTCTTAGAAATGATATTATGAATTTTAAGCAACTTGATCATGAACATGTTGCACAAGCTTGGGAGAGGATGAAATTAATGATACGTAATTGCCCTACACATGGTTTGAATCTTTGGATGATTATACAAAAAATTTATGCCGGATTGAATTTTGTTTCTAGAAATCTTTTAGATTCGGCCGCGGGAAGCACTTTTATGGAAATCACTTTAGGATAAGCTACTAAAATCCTAGACAATATTATGGTTAATTATTCTCAATGGCACACTAAAACATCTACTAGTAAAAAGGTGCATGCAATAGAAGAAATTAATGTTTTGAGTGGAAAGATGGATGAACTTATGAAATTGTTTGCTATAAGAGTGTTTCTTCTGATCCTAATGATATGGCTTTGTCTACTTTGATTGAGAATAATAATGAATCTATGGATTTGAATTTTGTTGGTAGGAACAATTTTGGTAATAACGCGTATAGAGGTAATTTTATTCCTAGGTCGTTTCCTAGTAATTCATCTAAAAATTATGGTAATTCCTACAACAATTCTTATGGAAATTATAATAGTATGTCCTCTGATTTTTAATCTAACATTAAAGAATTTATTAGTTTGCAAAAGAGTTTCAATGCTTTGATTGAGGAAAAACTGTCTAAGATTGATGAGTTGGCTAGGAATGTGGATAGAATTTCTCTTGAAGTTGATTCTTTGAAACTTAGATCTATTCCACCTAAGCATGATATCAATGAGTCTCTCAAAGCTATGAGAATTTCCATTGATGAGTGCAAAGAAAGAACCGCTAGGATGCGTGCTAAAAAATATTGCTTTCTTAAAGCGTGTTCTTCTAGTTTTCATGATAATAAGGATGAATATCTAAAATTGATTGATGTGTCCACTAGTAAATCTTTGTTTTGCAATATGAATCTTGATAATGATGGGACTGGAGATGAGTCAACTTTAGTGAAAAGGCATCCCAATGATTCAGAGTTTTTAGATCTTAATGCTAAAATTGGTAAAAGTGGGATTGGAGAGGTCAAAACTTTACATAGCAGTGAACCCACTATTTTGGATTTCAAGGAATTTAATTATGATAATTGTTCTTTAATAGATTGTATTTCCTTGTTGCAATCCGTGCTAAATTCTCCGCATGCTTATAATCAAAATAAAGCTTTTACTAAACATATCGTTGATGCTTTAATGCAATCTTATGAAGAAAAGCTTGAATTAGAAGTTTCCATCCCTAGAAAACTTTATGATGAGTGGGAACCCACTATTAAAATTAAAATTAAAGATCATGAATGCTATGCTTTATGTGATTTGGGTGCTAGCATTTCCACGATTCCAAAAACTTTTTGTGATGTGTTAGGTTCCCGTGAATTTAATGATTGTTCTTTAAACTTGCACCTTGCGGATTCCACTATTAAGAAACCTATGGGAAGAATTAATGATGTTCTTATTTATGCAAATAGAAATTATGTTCCCCTATATTTCATTGTTATTGATATAGATTGCAATCCTACATGTCCCATTTGTAGGCCTTTCCTTAGAATGATTGGTGCAATTATTGATATGAAAGAAGGGAATATTAGATTCCAATTTACGTTAAGGAAAGGCATGGAACACTTTCCTAGAAATAAAATTAAATTACCTTATGAATCTATTATGAGAGCCACTTATGGATTGCGTACCAAAGATGATAACACCTAGATCTATTCTTGCTTTTATGCCTAGCTAGGGGCGTTAAACGATAGCGCTTTTTGGGAGGCAACCCAATTTTATTTTTGTTCCTTGCTTTCTGGGTCTGTTTAGTAATAAATAATTCATCTATCCTCTGTTTAGATGTGGTTTTATGCTTTTAATTAGTGTTTGTGCCAAGTAGAACCTTTGGGAAGACTTGGGGAAAGTGTTTGCAATCTTGCTGTAAAAAACAGAAACTTTAGCGCTCACGAGATTTGCTACCATTTTTTACTGGAGAGCGCGATTAGGTTGATTGTTTTTCAGATGATTAATAGACAAATTCCTAACGCAGCAATTTATTTTTGAGTTTTTGGGGTTACAGAAGTATTCGAAACCTACAGGTTACTACAGACTATTCTGTTTTTGACAGATTCTGTTTTTCATGTGTTGTTTGCTTATTTTGATGAATCTATGACTAGTATCCTTATTTAATTTGCGGAAATCAATTACCATCCTATAACCTGTAATAATTCTTTGTGGAATCAATTCATCTTTATCATTAGGAACAACAGTCATACCTCCCTTCTTAGGGACACAATGAACATGACTTACCCACTAACTATCAGCAACGGGATAAATTATACCTGCCTCCAGAAGCTTTAGTATTTCTTTTCTTACCACTTCTTTCATTTTAGGATTCAGACGTCGTTGAGGATCATGAACTAGTTTGGCATCTGCTTCCAAATTTATTTTATGTTGACATAGAGTGGGACTAATGCCCTTAAGGTCATCAAGAGTATATCCAATAGCAGCACGGTGCTTCTTCAAAGTTTTCAATAATCGTTCTTCTTCATGCTCTGAAAGGTTAGCACTAATAATAATAGGATATATCTTCTTTTCATCAAGATAAGCATATTTAAGATTATTAGGCAACGGTTTAAGCTCAAACACGGGATCACCCTTAGGTGGAGGATGATCCCCTAGGATTTCAACAGGCAAATTGTGTTTCAGCATAGGTTCCTGTTTAAAGAATACTTCATCTATTTCCCTTCTTTCATTCATAAACATATCATTCTCATGGTCTAGCAAATATTGTTCTAAAGGATCACTAGGAGGTACGGCAATAGAAGCAAGACCAATAATTTCATCCTTACTAGGCAATTCTTCTTCACGGTGTTGTTTACTAAATTTAGAGAAATTAAAATCATGAGTCATATAATCCAAGCCAATAGTAACAACATTCTTTTCACAGTCTATCTTAGCATTAACAGTGTTCAAGAAGGGTCTACCAAATATAATGGGACAAAAGCTATCTTGTGGGGAACTCAGAACAAGAAAATCAGCAGGCTATTTAGTTTTCCCGCACAAGACTTCAACATCTCTAACAATTCCCACTACTGAAATAGTATCTCTATTAGCAAGTTTAACTGTGACATCAATATCTTCTAACTCAGCAGGTGCAATTTCATGCTTGATTTATTTATACAAGTCATAAGGTCTAACACTAGCACTAGCACCCATATCACATAAGCCATGATAACAATATTCTCCTATTTTAACAGAAATAATAGGCACGCCTACCACAGGTCTATTTTTATGCTTAGCACAAGGTTTAGCAATTCTAGCAGTTTCACCGCAGAACTGAATAACATGCCCATCAATATTATCAGACAAGAGATCTTTAACAATAGCAATATTAGGTTCAACTTTAACTTGCTCAGGAGGTGTATATTTTTTAATATTGCTTTTACGAACCACAGTTGAAGCTTTAGCATGATCCTTTATCCTAACAGGGAAATGTGGTTTCTCAACATAAGAAGTAGGAACAGTAGGATCATTATAAGTAATAGTCTTTTCTTCAACTTTAATAGGTGCAACTACTTTTACTTCTATGGGAGGATGATATTTAAACCACTTCTCCTTAGGGAGATCAACATAAGTAGCAAAAGATTCACAGAAAGAAGATACTATCTCAGAATCAAGTCCATATTTAGTGCTAAACTTACGGAAAATATCGGTATCCATAAAAGATTTAACACAATCAAACTTACGTGTCATACCTGACTCCTTACCATTGTCGAGATCCCAATCTTCAGAGTTGCGTTTAATTCTATCCAATAAATCCCATCTAAATCCAATAGTCTTCATCATAAAAGAGCCAGCACAAGAAGTATCGAGCATGGTGCGATTATTTTCAGAATGCCGAGCATAATTTTTTTGAAGAATTGTTTCTCTTGGAAGCTCGTGATTGGGGCATGAATATAACATTGATTCAAGCCTCCCCCAAGCTTGAGCGATGCTTTCTCCTTCGCGAGGCCAAAAATTATATATATAATTACGATCACGATGAACAAGATGCATAGGGTAATACTTTTGATGATATTCCAATTTCAATCTTCTATAATTCCATGATCCTGTATCATCACATAGCCTATACCATACCAATGCATCACCCTTCAAAGATAAAGGGAAGACCTTCTTCTTAGCAACATCATCGGGTATACCTGCGAGCTTAAATAATCCACAAACTTCATCCACACAAATTAGGTGTTCATCAGGATGCTTTGTTCCATCTCCTGTAAAAGGATTAGCTAGAAGTTTTTCTATCATACTCGAAGGATACTCATAAGGAATTTCATTTTCATATTCATTTTCAATAGGTTCAGTAGGTTGAGGAGCAACTCTTTGCTCTACTGGTCGGGGTGAAGATACCCCAAACAAGCCTCTCAGAGGATTACTTTCCATAGTAACAAGTGATAGTAAATTTCAGCACACTATATAAATTTTTCCTTACCAAATTCCACCTACCAAAGGCACTTCACTCCCCGGCAACGGCGCCAGAAAAGAGTCTTGATGACCCACAAGTATAGGGGATCTATCGTAGTCCTTTCGATAAGAAAGAGTGTCGAACCCAACGAGGAGCAGAAGGAAATGATAAGCGGTTTTCAGCAAGGTATTCTCTACAAGTACTGAAATAAGTGGTAACAGATAGTTTTGTGATGAGATAATTTGTAACGAGCAACAAGTAACAAAAGTAAATAACGTGCAGTAAGGTGGCCCAATCCTTTTTGTAGCAAAGGACAAGCCTGGACAAACTCTTATATAAGGAAAAGCGCTCCCGAGGACACATGGGAATATCGTCAAGCTAGTTTTCATCATGTTTATATGATCCACGTTCAGTACTTTGATAATTTGACATGTGGGTGGACCGGTGCTTGGGTGCTGTTCTTACTTGAACAAGCATCCCACTTATGATTAACCTCTATTGCAAGCATCCGCAACTACAACAAAAGTATTAAGGTAAACCTAACCATAGCATGAAACATATGGATCCAAATCAGCCCCTTACGAAGCAACACATAAACTAGGGTTTAAGCTTCTGTCACTCTAGCAACCCATCATCTACTTATTACTTCCCAATGTCTTACTCTAGGCCCAAATAATGGTGAAGTGTTATGTAGTCGACATTCACATAACACCACTAGAGGCTGTACAACATGCATCTCATCAAAATATCGAACGAATACCAAATTCACATGACTACTAATAGCAAGACTTCTCCCTTGTCCTCAGGAACAAACGTAACTACTCACAAAGCATAAACATGTTCATAATCAGAGGGGTATTAATATGCATATAGGATCTGAACATATGATCTTCCACAAATTAAACCAACTAGCATCAACTACAAGGAGTAATTAACACTACTAGCAACCTACTAGCACCAACCCCGGACTTGAAGACAAGAATCGGATACAAGAGATGAACTAGGGTTTTGAGATGAGATGGTGCTGATGAAGATGTTGATGGAGATTGCCCTCTCCCGATGAGAGGAGCGTTGGTGATGACGATGGCGATGATTTCCCCCTCCGGGAGGGAAGTTTCCCCGGTAGAATAGCTCTGCTGGAGCTCTAGATTGGATCTGGCAAGATTCCGCCTCGTGACGGCGGAGTTTCGTCCCGAAAGGTTGCTTCCTATTTTTTTCTCGACGAAAGACTTCATATAGGAGAAGATGGTCATCAGAGAGCCACCAGGGGGCCCACGAGGTAGGGGGCGCACCCTAGGGGGGGCACCCTCATGGGAAGGGTGTGGGCCCCCCTCGTCTTCATCTTTGGCGAGGATTTTTATTATTTATTATAAGGTATTCCATGGAGTTTCAGGACTTTTGGAGTTGTGCAGAATAGGTCTCTAATATTTGCTCCTTTTCCAGCCCAGAATTCCAGCTACCGGCATTCTCCCTCCTTATGTAAACCTTGTAAAATAAGAGAGAATAGCCATACGTATTGTGACATAATGTGAAATAACAGCCCATAATGCAATAAATATCGATATAAAAGCATGATGCAAAATGGACGTATCAATTCACAAGTTGTCAGGAATGAGATATTTAAATCCACCATTTCCTCTTTGCTCAAGACATCTTTTCAAACCAATCAATCTCTTCATTGGAGTTAGACTGGGTTATATTTCACCTAAAGCCTTCCCTAAGGATTGTTGCTATCTATGGTGTTTATAAATGATCCAAGTTCTTCATTCATCCTCCCGGTGAAATAAGTTTCTCGTCTTCTTGCTCATATCAATCCAATCTATTGTTTTCAGTTAGTGGCAGAATTTCAACTCATAATTTTGAGATGTCTTTCATAAGCCCACATCAAGCTTATCCTCTCGTTGTTGATAATCCAATAACTCCGCTCGAGAATATGTTGTAAGCGTGCTCTCTCAAGATCTTGTTTCCCTCCTCTCATTCCATCCTTTCTTCTTCCGGAGGCATTGTGATGTTGCTCTTTTCTCTCATCATCTCGAATGGTGAGGATCATGTACTTTTTCATGCTTATCCATTTAACGGGAGTGTTGTGTCCTCTGCTCAAGTTTTTTTCTCTTATCAAGTCTTGCATCACTTTTCAACCGGAGTGCTGCCCGAATTTGTTCTTCCTTGTTCCTTTTTCGTAACGGAGTGTTTTCAACTTCGTTCATCTCCGTTGCATTCTTTTCTCGAAATGGTTTAACCTCGCAAGGTTCTTTGGTTTCACACGTTTGTCAAAGAAGCAATTTTGTTTTACCTCTTCATCTTTCGTTTTCCCTCCAATGCCATCCTAGATCTCGGGACGATATCCTCTCGTAGTGGTAGAGTGTTGTGACGCCCCGAGACCGTTGCGCCCCGTTTTGCCTCTTTTCGTGTGTGGGTGTTAAACGTTCTCGGATTGGACCGAGACTTGCCAAGCGGCCTTGGTATGCTACCGGTAGACCGCATGTCAAGTTTCATGCCATTTGGAGTCCGTTTGATACTCCAACGGTTAACCGAGGAACCGTAAAGGCCTCGTGTGTGTTGCAGCCCAAAACCCCTCCAAAGTGGCCCAAAACCCATCCAAACCACCTCCATCCTCTCGGTCGTTCGATCACGATCGCGTGGCCGAAAACCGCACCTCATGTGGACTCTCCTAGCTCCCTCTACCTATAAATATGTGACTCCCCTCGAAATTTCGCGGTACAAACCCTAACCTTCTTCCCTCTCCGCTGCCCGACCCTTCTTCTCCACCGACGGACATGTCCGCTGGTGCCCGCCGCCGCACCCCGCGCCAATCGGGGGCTGCGACATGGCGCCGCGCCGCCGCCCTCCGCGCCGGCCCGCGCGGCCCGTCCCCGGCCCTCGCCTCCCCCGTGCCTCGCCGCGCGCCTTCTCCGAGCGCCTCCCCGCGCCGCCTCCCGCCGGCGAGCTCGCCGCACGCGCCGCCCGCCGGACCCCACCGCCTGCTCCGCGCGCCGCCCGGCTATGCCGCCCGCCGTTCGGCTACGCTGCCCGCCGCCACCGAGTTCGCTGCCTCCCGCACGCCTCCAAGGGGCCCGAGCCGCCCCCGCCTCCATGTCGTCTCGCCGGAGCCCGCCGGCGACCTGCTCCGCCGTCCCCGCATCATCGTCGTCCTCCTCCGTCGTCACCGGAGCTCACCGGAGTGCGAGCCGGCCGGATCCATCCCGCCTGGACCAGATCCACCCACCCATCCATCCAAACACGGCGCCCCGTCCCGATCCGTTCCATCCTGGATATCCTTGTCCGCCCGTTGACTTTTTCGCGAGGAGAAAATCTGCTAAGTCCCAAAAATCTTACATTCTGGTGCACTATTCATCATGCCATAACCTCTCATCCGTAGCTCCGTTTTGCGCGTGCGATATATCAAAATGTTCATCAGGATGCCCTCTTCATTTTGTTCTATTGCACCATGCTTGTTTGAGTCCATCTTGATGCCCTAATTGCTGTTGCAAGAGTGCTATAAAATGTTAGTTCCTGATTCTTATCAGTTATTGAGCATTTGTCATTTTTGCCATGATTATTGTGTGCCTCCTATGAACTTGAGCCATGTATTTTTGGGCTATGCCATGCCATCTTTACAGGGGTGTATGCCATGTATTTTTGTGATCAATGTGGTGACTAGCACAAGCATGCAAAGTAACTCTCGTGATGTTGCTGATTTCAGGGACTTAGAATTCTTCTTAGTCATTTCCCTGATATTATTTTTATGACATGTATTCATGTTGCTACAGAGTGATCCATGCCTCTTTTGAGCATGTTTAGTAAGGATGATTTTGAGATATGGTTATGATCTATCCAGCCATGTCCTTGTTTGCATTTATGGAGTAACCTAGCATGACTCAATCTTGCTCTACTTTTGCTATAAAATGTTATTGGCAGATTGTTTACGTGTTAATCAATATTGCCAAGGTTGTTGTAGTTGATCCATGCATGCTATGAGATTGTTCTTGACATGGTTAGATTCGTGAACATGTCTTCTTGCTGGTAGTATGCTTAGTTTGTCATTCAATGCCCTGTGTTGAGTGCATCGAGCTTGCAAACATGCCTTCATAATTCTGTCATTGCCATGTCCAGTTTTCTGCTAAGTCTGAATCTGTTATCGAAACTTGCTATGTTTACATGGGTGCCATCATATTTTCTGTGCCCTTTCGGCTTATGGTCAGTAAGGGACTTTCGTTATATGCTTTGATTAGTTTCATGCCATGCCTTTGTTTGCTATGTTCTGTTCTGGTAGCATGTTTTAATCTTGCTCTAAACATTGCTTCCTGATGTTAATTCCTGGCATGTTGTTATTTTCACTAAGTCTGTGATGCTGCTATCTCTTGCACTTTTGCCATGCTTGTTTGAACCTGCTCTTGTGTGATTTAGCCGTAGCTCAGTGTTCATATTTTGTCAAGCATCTTGAGTAGATCACTTCCATGTGCTTTGTTGCTATGTTGGAGTGCAGTAGCTTAGTTTCTTGTTGCATTTTAGATGGCATTGTGCTGTTAATCGCAGAATTGTGCCATTATTGTTTTGCTTGCCATTTGCAAACCGTGCATCCGATTCCGGTGATCTTTATATCGATTTCAACGGAAATCATCTCATCTTTCCAGCGGCGCACTTGGTTTGCCAAGTTGATGCCTTGATCAATCTTTTCCTTCCGGAGCTTGCATATGCATTGCATATCACATCCCGCATATCATGCCATGTTTTGCATCATGTTTCTTGCGCATTGCACCGTGGTTGATTGTTGTTTTCCTTTGCTTGTGTTCTTACTTTGGGTAGAGACGGGAGACGAGTTCGTGATCGAGGATCCCGTTGAGTACGCTTACGAGGATCAAGCTTTCGTCTTCTCGGAGAACTTTGCAGGCAAGATGACCATACCCTCGAAATCACTTCTATCTTTGCTTGCTAGTTGCTCATTCTTTTGCTATGCCGCGATACATACCACTTGCTATATCATGCCTCCCATATTGCCATGTCAAGCCTCTAACCCACCTTCTCCTAGCAAACTGTTGTTTGGCTATGATACCGCTTTGCTCAGCCCCTCTTATAGCATTGCTAGTTGCAGGTGAAGATGGAGTTTTTTCCTTGTTGGAACATGATTATTGTTGGGATATAACAATATCTCTTAGTTAATTAACGCACCTATATACTTGGTAAAGGGTGGAAGGCTCGGCCTTATGCCTGGTATTTTGTTCCACTCTTACCGCCCTAGTTTCCGTCATACCAGTGTTATGTTCCTTGATTTTGCGTTCCTTGCGCGGTTGGGTTATAATGGGAACCACTTGACAGTTCGCCTTGAATAAAACTCCTCCAGCAAGGCCCAACCTTGGTTTTACATTTGCACTAACAACCTAGCCTTTTTCCCTTGGGTTTCCGGAGCCCGAGGGTCATCTTTATTTTAACCCCCCCGGGCCAGTGCTTCTCTAAGTGTTGGTCCAACCTGAGCGATGTCCGGTGCCCCCTGGGCAACCAGGGTCTATGCCAACCCGACGGCTGGCTCATCCAGTTTGCCCTGAGAACGAGATATGTGCAGCTCCTATCGGGATTTGTCGGCACATCCGAGCGGCTTTGCTGGTCTTGTTTTACCATTGTCGAAATGTCTTGTAACCGAGATTCCGAGTTTGATCGGGTCGTCCTGGGAGAAGGAATATCCTTCGTTGACCATGAGAGCTTGTGATGGGCTAAGTTGGGACACCCCTGCAGGGTTTTGAACTTTCGAAAGCCGTGCTGCGGTTATGGGAGATGGGAATTTGTTAATATCCGGTTGTAGAGAACTTGACACTTAACTTAATTAAAATGCATCAATCGCGTGTGTAGCCGTGATGGTCTCTTTCCGGCGGAGTCCGGGAAGTGAACACGGTTCTCGTGTTATGTTTTAACGTAAGTAGTTTCAGGATCACTTCTTGATCACTTCTAGTTCACGACCGTGCTTTGCTTCTCTTCTTTCTCTCATTTGTGTAAGTTAGCCACCATATGTGCTAGTGCTTGCTGCAACTCCACCTCACTACCTTTTTCCTACACATAAGCTTAAATAGTCTTGATCGCGAGGGTGTGAGATTGCTGAGTCCCCGTGACTCACAGATTACTTCCAAAACTAGTTTGTAGGTGCCGATGATACCGTGCAGGTGACGCAACCGAGCTCAAGGAGGAGCTCTATGAAGATCTTTTTTGTTGTGTTGTTTTGTTTTTCAGTTGGTCAGTAGTGGAGCTCAGTCAGGGCGATCGGGGATCTTTTGCATTAGGGGTTGTCTTTCTTTATTTGGTTCCATAGTCGAACCTTGATTGTATCTGGATGATGTAATGATATACTTATGTATTGTGTGAAGTGGCGATTGTAAGCCAACTCTTTATCCCTCTCTTATTCAATACATGGGATGTGTAAAGATTACCCCTCTTGCGACATGCCTACTATGCGGTTATGCCTCTAAGTCGTGCTCCGACACGTGGGAGATATAGCCGCATCGTGGGTGTGACAGGATGCCCCGGAAGGCATCCCCTCTTTCGTCTTCTTCTATCGGTAACTTTACTTGAGGCTATATTTTTATTCACCACATGATATGTGTTTTGCTTGGAGCGTCTTGTATGATTTGAGTCTTTGCTTTTTAGTTTACCACAATCATCCTTGCTGTACACACCTTTTGGGAGAGACACACTTGAATCGAAATTTATAAGAATACTCTACGTGCTTCACTTATATCTTTTGAGCTAGATAATTTTGCTCTAGTGCTTCACATATATCTTTCAAAGCACGGTGGTACTTTTATTTTATAGAAATTATTGATCTCTCATGCTTCACTTATATTATTTTGAGAGTCCTTTAGAACAACATGGTAATTTTGTTTGGTTATGAAATTAGTCCTAATATGATAGGCATCCAAGACGGGTATAATAAAAACTACCATAGAAAGTGCATTGATTACTATGAGAAGTTTGATACTTGATAATTGTTTTGAGATATAAAGATGGTGATATTAGAGTGTGCTAGTTGAGTAGTTGTGATTTTGAGAAATACTAGTGTTGAAGATTGCAAGTCCCGTAGCATGCACGTATGGTAACTGTTGTGCAACAAATTTGAAACATGAGGTGTTATTTGATTGTCCTCCTTATGAGTGGCGGTCGGGGATGAGCGATGGTCTTTTCCTACCAATATATCCCCTAGGAGCATGCACGTAGTGCTTGGTTTTTGATGACTTGTAGATTTTTGCAATAAGTATGTGAGTTCTTTATGACTAATGTTGAGTCCATGGATTATACGCACTCTCACCTTCCATCATTGGTAGCATCTTCGGTACCGTGCATTGCCCTTTATCACCTTCAGAGTTGGTGCAAACTTCGCCGGTCCATCCAAACCCCGTGATACGATACGCTCTATCACACATAAGCCTCCTTATATCTTCCTCAAAACAGCCACCATACCTACCAATTATGGCATTTCCATAGCCATTCTGAGATATATTTCCATGCAACTTTCCATCGTTTCATTTATGACACGCTTCATCATTGTCATATTGCTTTACATGATCATGTAATTGACATCGTAGTTGTGGCAAAGCCACCATGCATAATTTATCATGCATGTCACTCTTGATTCATTGCCCTTCCCGGTACACCGCCGGAGGCATTCATATAGAGTCATATTTTGTTCTAGTATCGAGTTGTAATCATTGAGTTGTAAATAAATAGAAGTGTGATGATCATCATTAATAGAGCATTGTCACAAAAAAGGGGAAAGGCCAAATAAAAAAGAAAGACCCAAAAAAAAGAAATAAAAGAAATAAAAAGGGACAATGCTACTATCCTCTTTTTCCACACTTGTGCTTCGAAGTAGCACCATGATATTTATGATAGAGAGTCTCTTGTTTTGTCACTTTCATATACTAGTGGGAATTTTTCATTATAGAACTTGGCTTGTATATTCCAACAATGGGCTTATAGGTCTTCCTGAGCAAGCAAGTTGGATGCACACCGACTTAGTTTCTTTTGTTGAGCTTTCATACATTTATAGCTCTAGTGCATCCATTGCATGGCAATCCCTACTCCTTGCATTGACATCAATTGATGGGCATCTCCATAGCCCGTTGATTAGTCACGTTGATGTGAGACTTTTTTTTCTTCTCGACATAACCTCCATCATCATATTCTATTCCACCCATAGTGCTATATCCATGGCTCACTCTCATGTATTGCGTGGAAGTTGAAAAAGTTTGAGATTACTAAAGTATGAAACAATTGCTTGGCTTGTCATCGGGGTTGTGCATGATGAGAGCATTCTTGTGTGACGAAAATGGAACATGACCAAACTATATGATTTTTTAGGGATGGACTTTCTTTTGCATGTTATTTTGAGAAGACATGATTGCTGAGTTAGTATGCTTGAAGTATTATTATTTTTATGTCAATATTGAACTTTTGTCTTGAATCTTTCGGATCTGAACATTCATGCCACAATAAAGAAAACTACATTGAGAATTATGCTAGGTAGCATTCCACATCAAAAAATTTGTGTTTATCATTTACCTACTCGAGGACGAGCAGGAATTAAGCTTGGGGATGCTTGATACGTCTGCAACGTATCTATAATTTTTGATTGTTCCATGCTATTATATTATCTGTTTTGGATGTTAATGGGCTTATTTATACACTTTTATATTATTTTTGGGACTAACCTACTAACCCAAGGCCTAGTGCAAATTGCTGTTTTTTTGCCTATTTCGGTGTTTCACAGAAAAGGAATATCAGACAGAATCCAAACGGAATGCAACCTTCGGGAGAGTTATTTTTGAAACAAACGTGATCCAGGGGAATTAGAGTGGACATCAAGAAATCAACGAGGAGGCCACGAGGCAGGGAGGCGCGCCTGCCCCTTGGGCGCGCCCCCACCCTCGTGGCCCCTCGTAGCTCCACCGACCTACTTCTTCGTCCTATATATATCCATATATCCCGAAAACATCCAGGAGCACCATGAAACCCTATTTCCACTGCCGCAACCTTCTGTACCCAAGAGATCCCATCTTGGGGCCTTTTCCAGAGCTCCGCCGGAGGGGGAATCAATCATGGAGGGCTTCTACATCAACACCATAGCCTCTCCAATGATGTGTGAGTAGTTTACCTCAGACCTTCGGGTCCATAGTTATTAGCTAGATGGCTTCTTTTCTCTCTTTGGATCTCAATACTAAGTTCTCCTCGATCTTCTTGGAGATCTATTCGATGTAACTCTTTTTGTGGTGTGTTTGTTGAGATCCGATGAATTGTGGGTTTAGGATCAAGATAAACTATGAACAATATTTGGTTCTTCTCTGAATTCTTATATGTATGATTTAATTATCTTTGCAAGTCTCTTCGAATTATCTGTTTGGTTTGGCCTACTAGATTGATCTTTTTTTGCAATGGGAGAAGTGCTTAGCTTTGGGTTCAATCTTGCGGTGTACTTTCCCAGTGATAGCAGGGGCAGCATGGCACGTATTGTATTGTTGCCATCGAGGATAAAAAGATGGGGTTTATATCATATTGCTTGAGTTTATTCCTCTACATCATGTCATCTTGCTTAATGCATTACTCTGTTCTTTTGAACTTAATACTCTAGATGCATGCTGGATAGCGGTCGATGTGTGGAGTAATAGTAGTAGATGCAGAATCGTTTCGGTCTACTTGTCACGGACGTGATGCCTATATACATGATCCTGCCTAGATATTCTCATAATCATGCACTTTTCTATCAATTGCTCGAGAGTAATTTGTTCACCCATCGTAATACTTATGCTATCTTGAGAGAAGCCACTAGTGAAACCTATGTCCCCCGGGTCTATATTTTATCATATAAGTTTGCGATCTATTTTATTTAGCAATCTCTACTTTCAATCTATATCATAAAAATACCAAAAATATTTATATTATTATTATTATCTCTATCAGATCTCACTCTCATAATTGTCCATGAAGGGATTGACAACCCCTTTATTGAGTTGGTTGTGAGGTTCTTATTTGTTTGTGTAGGTATGTGGGACTTGCATGTAGTCTCCTACTGGATTGATACCTTGGTTATCAAAAACTAAGGGAAATACTTATGCTACTTTACTGCATCACCCTTTCCTCTTCAAGGGAAAACCAACGCAGTGCTCAAGAGGTAGCAATGATGGAAGTTGCATGGCAATATATCTCGGAATGGCTATGAAAATGCCGTGATAGGTAGGTATGGTGGCTGCTTTGAGGAAGATATAAGGAGGCTTATGTGTGATAGAGCGTATCATATCACGGGGTTTGGATGCACCGGCTAAGTTTGCACCAACTCTCGAGGTGATAAAGGGCAATGCACGGTACTGAAGAGGCTAGCAATGATGGAAGGGTGAGAGTGCGTATAATCCATGCACTCAACATTAGTCATAAAGAAATCACATACTTATTGCAAAAATCTACAAGTCATCAAAACCAAGCACTACGCGCATGCTCCTAGGGGGATAGATTGGTAGGAAAAGACCATCGCTCGTCCCCGACCGCCACTCATAAGACAATCAAAGAAACACCTCATGCTTGAAATTTGTTACACAACGGTTACCATACGTGCATGCAACGGGACTTGCAAACCTCAACACAAGTATTTCTCAAATTCAAAATTACACACTAGCATGACTCTAATATCACCATCTTTATTTCGCAAAACTATTTCAAGGAATCAAACATATCATATTCAGTGATCTACAAGTTTTATGTAGGATTTTATGACTAACCATGTGAATGACCAATTCCTATCATCTTTCTAAATAGATATAAGTGAAGTGAGAGAGTTTTAATTCTTTCTACAAAATATATGCCCACTCTCTAACAAATATAAGTGAAGCAAAAGAGCATTCTACAAATGGTGGTTTTCTATCTGAAGGGAAACAGGCAATCCAAACTTCAAATGATATAAGTGAAGCACATGAAGCATTCTATAAAGCCATACTCAAAAGATATAAGTGAAGTGCAAAGAGCATTCTATATATAAATCAACCATGGACTATCTCATACCAGCATGGTGCATCAAAGAAAAGTGAAAACTAAATGCAATAGACGCTCCAAGATTTGCACATATCACATGAACGAAACGAAACCGAAAACATATCGATACTCGTTGAAGAAAGATGGGATGCCTTCCGGGGCATCCCCAAGCTTAGATGCTTGAGTCTCCTTGAATATTTAGTTGGGGTTCCTTGGGCATCCCCAAGATTGAGATCTTGCCTCTCCTCCTTCTCCTCATATCGAGGCCTCCTTGATCTTTGATCACTTCATCCACATAAAACTCAACAGAAAGCTCGGTAAGATCCGTTAGTATAATAAAGCAGATCACTAATCTAAGTACTGTAGCAAACCAATTCATATTTTTTGCATTGTAGATAGTGTAATATAACTATTCCATGGCTTAATCCGCTAATAGAAATTGATAGTTTAATCAAAACAAGCAAACGATGCATCAAAAACAGAATCTGTCTTAAACAAGATAGTCTGTAGTAATCTGACCATTCACCATACTTCTGTTACTCCAACAATTCTTAAAAAATTAGGAAAAATTAAAAATTTGAATAGAAATACAGTGCAAAAGGTTTCAGAACCTTTTGACGTTCCAGTAAAAATGTAAAATCACGCACTATAGCCAAAGTTTCTGTTTTGCACCGCACAAACCAACAAGCAATGTAAACATCCTAAAGGCAAATCTTGGCACATTATTCTTATGATACAATGGATTTGTACAAGGGGATAATTATTTTTGTTGAAAAGTTTCTGTAATCAAGGGTCACAAAGTTTCCATGGGCATGAAGTTCAAGGCTAGCTCCCACTTTAACAATGCTCGTCTTTCTCACTTTCGCTTTTCTTTTTGAAAAAGCTTTAGGTTTCCCTCTTTATTTTTTTTTGTTTTTAAACTTTATAAAATCACACAACAGAAATAAATGACTCTCTAAAGCTTCCGGGTTGTCTCCTTGGCAGCGCTTTCTTTAAAGCCATTAAGCTAGGCTTATAGTGCTCAATTAATGGATCCACCCAGATCCCAAGGTATATCAAAGCCAATTTTAATTAACAATGATTTGTGATTTAGTAGTGAGCACAAAGTAACATATATCATGCAACAACGAAGTCTAACTCTCTTCATATGCATCGGCATGTCATAAAAGAACAATTCATGCACACATAGTAAAGGCCAATGCATAGTACAAACAGTTTCTTGCAATTTTATCATATTGGAAACATGGAGTGGCGGAGATGTAGTTCCACTCTCATAATAATTGCAAGTAAGAGCAGCAAGCACATGCATATTATATCTATCAAAATCATCATGTGTAGTAGTTAAACGCAACCCATCAATATAATCCTTAATAAGGGCAAACTTCTCCGATATAGTGTAATCGAGAGAATTCAAAAAGATAATAGGACTATCATGCGTGGGTGCAATAGCAACAATTTTATGTTTAACATAAGGAACTATAGCAATTTCATCTCCATAAGCATAATTCATATTGGCATCTTGGCCACAAGCATAGCAAGCATCATCAAAAAGGGATATTTCAAAAGAATCAACACAATCATAACAATCATCATAGCATTCATCCTTCGGTAAATTCTAAGGGAAATTAAACAATGTATGGGATACAGAGTTACTCTCATTACATGGTGGGAACGGGTGATCAATCCGCTCGTCCTCCTTTCGTTCTTCGCTCTCCTCCTCATCTTTGTCATCCAATGATTTCACAATGTCATTAATTTCTTCTTCCATAGACTCCTGCAAAATATTAGTCTCTTCTTGAACAGCGAATGAGTCCTCAATATATGGTTTAATATAAGGATTAGAAGCATAATTATCATAGCAATATTTAAGTATGGCCAAATTTTTAGATTTGTAGAGAGTAGTATCACACTCTTCAATAAAAGAAGCAATTTCACAAGTACCCTTAAAAGCAACAAATTCATCAATTTGTTGAACATCATAGTAATTATAAACACCCTTAGTATATGAAGATACCATTCCATTATCACTAAACTCACATTGGTAAGGAAGGTGTTTCTTAGGGTCTTTAGAACAACAAGTACAATCATATATTTCACATAAATTACAAGTATAGCATTGCAAATGATGAATTTGATCCAGTAAAAGTTTCCCTTTTTCAGATATGCGGTGTCGCACATAACAATCATGCTCATCTAAAGATTTTCCCTCAACTAAGCTAGTTGGGGTTTTAGCCCGAGCACATAGGGATCGAAGATGATCCAAGTAAAAAGCTTCAGTAGTGTGATAGATTTTGAGTGGTTCTTCAACCATTGGTTCAGTAGGTACCACTATTTTTTGGGTATTTTGCGTTTCCTACCCATAACTAAAGATAGAAAACAAGCGCACAAAAATAAAAACTACTTAGTGATAAAGCAAACAAGCACACATGAGAATATTCGCCCCACGCTATAACTCCCCGGCAACGACGCCAGAAAAAGGTCTTGATAACCCACAAGTATAGGGGATCAATTGTAGCCTCTTTCGATAAGTAAGAGTGTCGAACCCAAGGAGGAGCTAAAGGTAGAACAAATATTCCCTCAAGTTTTATCGACCACCGATACAAATCTATGCACGCTTGACGTTCGCTTTACATAGAACAAGTATAAATTCAGAAGTACTTTGTAGGTGTAATGGGATATGTTTGCAATAATATAAAGAGCACGTAAATAAAAACTAGGGGCTGTTTTAGGTAAAGAAGCAATAAAGTTAGTATAGAGAGTGTGGAAAAGTGGTGGTAGGAGTTGCGAAATTGTCCCTAAGCATTTGAGTACTCTACTAGACCGATAGCAAGTTTTATGTGGGAGAGGCCACTGCTAGCATGTCATCCCTAACATGGAATTCTATGCACTTATGATTGGAACTATTAGGAAGCTTCCGCAACTACTAACGTTCATTAAGGTAAAACCCAACCATAGCATTAAGATATATTGGCCCCCTTTAATCCCGTATGCATCAATTTCTATGCTAGGTTGAAGCTTCTGTCACTCTTACCCTCCAATACATAGTCCTATCAACATACAACTAACCCTATGGTCTGATCCACGCACACGCTCATATGATGGGCACCAAAGGACAGCAACATAAATACAAGCAAATTAAACCAATCATAGCAATTCACCAATTACTAATAGGACAACGAAAATCTACTCATACATCATAGGATGGCAACACATCATTGGATAATAATATGAAGCATAAGGCACCATGTTCAAGTAGAGGGTATAATGGGTTGCGGGAGAGTGGACTGCTATAGATAGATGGGGGAAGGTGATGATGATAATGGTGAAGATGACGGAGGTGTTGGTGTAGATTGCGGTGACGATGATGGCCCCGGCGGCGTTGCGGCGCCACCGGAAGAGAGGGGTAGAGGGCCCTCCTTCTTCTTCTTCTTCCTTGACCCTCCCTAGATGGGAGAAGGGTTTCCTCTCTGGTCCATGAACTCCATGGTGGTGGAGGTGCGAGAGAATGATGTGATTGACTTGACCCATCCGTTAGCTTAGCAAGATGATCGTTTAGTTTGTTGCTATTGCTTTCTCCATAACTTACACATGTTCCTATGACTATGAGATCATGCAACTCCTGAATACCGGAGGACCACTTAGTGTGCTATCAAACGTCACAACGTAATTGGGTGACTATAAATATGCTCTACAGGTGTCTCCGATGGTGTTTGTTGAGTTGGCATAGATCGAGATTAGGATTTGTCACTCCGAGTATCGGAGAGGTATCTCTGGGCCCTCTCGGCAATGCACATCACTACAAGCCTTGCAAGAAATGTGACTAATGAGTTAGTTGCAGGATAATGCATTACGGAATGAGTAAAGAGACTTGCCAGTAACGATATTGAACTAGGTATTGAGATACTGATGATCGAATCTCGGGCAAGTAACATACCGATGACAAAGGGAACAACATATATCATTATGCGGTTTGACTGATAAAGATCTTCGTAGAACATGTGGGAGCCAATATGAACATCCAGGTTCCGCTATTCGTTATCGACCGGAGACATGTCTCTGTCATTTCTACATAGTTCTCGAACCCGTAGGGACCGCACGCTTAACGTTTGGTGACGCTCGGTATTATGAGTTTATGTGTTTTGATGTACCAAAGGTAGTTCAGAGTCCCGGATATGATCACGGACATGACGAGGAGTCTCGAAATGGTCGAGACATAAAGATCGATATATTGGAAGCCTATGTTTGGACATCGGAATGGTTCCAGATGAGTTCGGGCAAAAACTAGTGAAGGAAATATGCCCCGGGGAGTATATGGGCCTTAGTGGAATAGAGGAGAGGAAGGGAAAAGGTGGGAGGTGTGCCCTCCTAGTCCAATCTGAATTGGGTGGGGGGCGGCCCCCCCTTTCCTTTCCCCTCTCCTCCCATTCCTTCTCTCCTACTCCTACTACTTGGAAGGGGGCAATCCTACTCCTGGTGGGAGTAGGACTCCCCTAGGGCGCGCCATAGAGGGACGGTCCTCCCCCCTCCTACACTCCTTTATATAGGGGGAGGGGGCACCCCATAGACACACAAGTTGATAATTTATCCGTTAGCCGTGTGCGGTGCCCCCCTCCACCATAATCCACCTCAGTCATATCATTGTAGTGCTTAGGCGAAGCCCTGCGATGGTAGCTTCATCATCACCGTCATCATGCCGTCGTGCTGATGAAGCTCTGCCTTGACACTTAGCTGGATCAAGAGTTCGTGGGACGTCACCGAGCCGAACGTGTGTAGATCGTGGAGGTGCCGTACTTTCGGTACTAGGATCGGTCAGATCGTGAAGACATATGACTACATCAACCGCGTTGTCATAATGCTTCCGCTTACGGTCTACGAGGGTATGTGGACAACACTCTTCCCCTCTCGTTGCTATGCATTACCATGATAGATCTTGCGTGTGCGTAGGAAAATTTTGAAATTACTGTGTTACCCAAAAGTGGCATCCGAGCCAGGTCTATGCGTAGATGTTATATGCACGAGTAGAACACAAAGGAGTTGTGGGCGTGGGTATATACATATTGCTTGCCGTCACTAGTTGTTTCATGATTCGATGGTATTGTTGGATGAAGCGGCCCAGACTGACATTACTTGTACGCTTACGCGAGACTGCTTCTACCAACGTGCTTCGCACATAGGTGGCTGGTGGGTGTCAGTTTCTTCGAATTTAGTTGAATCGGATTCAATGAAGAGGGTTCTTTCTGAAGGACAAAAAGCAATCACTATACCGCGTTGTGGTTTTTGTTGCGTAGGTAAGAACGGTTCTTGCTCAGCCCGTAGCAGCCACGTAAAACTTGCAACAACAAAGTAGAGGACGGCTAACTTGTTTTTGCAGGGCATATTGTGATGTGATATGGTCAAGACATGATGCTAAATTCTATTGTATGAGATGATCATGTTTTGTAACACAGTTATCGGCAACTGGCAGGAGCCATATGGTTGTCGTTTTATTGTATGAAATGCAATCGCCATGTAATTGCTTTACTTTATCACTAAGCGGTAGCGATAGTCGTAGAAGCAATATTTGGCGAGACGACAACGATGCTTTGATGGACATCAAGGTGTCAAGCCGGTGACGATGGTGATCATGACGATGCTTTGGACATGGAGATCAAAGGCACAAGATGATGATGGCCATATCGTATCACTTATATTGATTGCATGCGTTGTTTATCCTTTATGCATCTTATTTTGCTTAGTTCGGCGGTAGCATTATAAGATGATATGTCACTAAATTTCAAGGTATAAATGTTCTCCCTGAGTACGCACCGTTGCTACAGTTCGTCGTGTCAAGACACCACGTGATGACCGGGTGTGATAAGCTCTACATTCACATACAACGGGTGCAAGCCAGTTTTGCACACGCAGAATACTCGGATTAAACTTGACAAGCCTAGCATATGCAGATATGGCCTTGGAACACTAAGACCTTAAGGTCGAGCATGAATCATATAGTAGATATGATCAACATAGTGACGTTCACCATTGAAAACTACTCCATCTCATGTGATGATCGGACATGGTTTAGTTGATATAGATCACGTGATCACTTAGATGATTAGAGAGATGTCTATCTAAGTGGGAGTTCTGAAGTAATTTGATTAATTGAACTTTAATTTATCATGAACTTAGTATTTGATAGTATTTTGCATGTCTATGTTATTGTAGATAGATGGCCCGTGTTGTTGCTCCGTTGAATTTTAATGCGTTCCTAGAGAAAGCTAAGTTGAAAGATGATGGTAGGAACTACATGGGCTGTGTCTGTAACTTGAGGATTATCCTCATTGCTGCACAGAAGAATTACGCCCTGGAAGCACCGCTAGGTGACAAACCCACTACAGGAGCAACACCAGATGTTGTGGACACCTGGCAGAGCAAAGCTGATGACTACTCGATAGTTCAGTGTGCCATGCTTTACAGCTTAGAACCGAGACTTCAACGACGTTTTGAATGTCATGGAGCATATGAGATGTTCCAGGAGTTGAAGTTAATATTTCAAGCAAATGCCCAGATTGAGAGATATGAAGTGTCCAATAAGTTCTACAGCTGCAAAATGGAGGAGAATAGTTCTGTCAGTGAACTTATACTCAGAATGTCTGGGTATCACAACCACTTGACTCAGCTGGGAGTTAATGTTCTTGATGATAGTGTCATTGACAGAGTTCTTCAATCACTGCCACCAAGCTACAGGAGCTTTGTGATGAACTATAATATGCAATGGATGGATAAGACGATTACTGAGCTCTTCGCAATGCTAAAGGCTATGGAGGTAGAAATCAAGAAGGAGCATCAAGTGTTGATGGTCAACAAGACCACCAGTTTCAAGAAAAAAGGTAAAGGGAAGAAAGGGAACTTCAAGAAGAATAGCAAGCCAGTTGCTGCTCAAGTGAACAAACCCAAGTCTGGACCTAATCCTGAGACTGAGTGCTTCTACTACAAAGGGACTAGTCACTGGAAGCGGAACTGCCCCAAGTATTTGGCGGAGAAGAATGATGGCAAATTGAAAGGTATATTTGATATACATGTTACTGATGTGTACCTTACTAATGCTCGCAATAGTGCCTGGGTATTTGACACTGGTTCAGTTGCTAACATTTGCACATCGAAATAGGGGCTACGGATTAAGCGAAGATTGGCTAAGGACGAGGTGACGATGCATGTGGGAAATGGTTCCAAAGTCGATGTGATCGCCGTTGGCACGCTACCTCTACATCTACCTTCGAGATTAGTTTTAGACCCAAATAATTCTTATTTGGTGCTAGCGTTGAGCATGAACATTATATCTGGATATTGTTTGATGCGAGACGTTTATTCATTTAAATCAAAGAATAATGGTTGTTCTATTTATATGAGTAATATCTTTTATGGTCATGCACCCTTGATGAGTGGCCTATTTTTACTAAATCTTGATAGTAGTGATACACATGTTCATAGTATTGAAGCCAAAAGATGCAGAGTTGATAATGATAGTGCAAATTATTTATGGCACTGCAGTTTAGTTCATATTGGTGTAAAGCGCGTGAAGAAACTCCATTCTGATGGACTTCTGGAATCACTTGATTATGAATCACTTGGTACTTGTGAACCATGCCTCATGGGCAAGATGACTAAAACTCCAATCTCCGGAACAATGGAGCGAGAAACAGAGTTATTGGAAATCATACATACTGATGTATGTGGTCCAATGAACATTGAAGCTCGCGGCGGATAAAGTTATTTTCTCACCTTCACAGATGATTTGAGCATATATGGGTATATCTACTTAATGGAACATAAGTCTGACACATTTGAAAAGTTCAAAGAATTTAACAGGGAAGTGGAAAATCATCGTAAGAAGAAAATAAAGTTTCTATGATCTGATCATGGAGGAGAATATTTGAGTTACGAGTTTGGCCTTCATTTGAAACAATGCGGAATAGTTTCAGAACTCACGCCACCCGGAACACCATAGCGTAATGATGTGTCCGAATGTCGTAATCGTACTTTATTAGATATGGTGCGATCTATGATGTCTCTCACTGATTTACCGCTATCGTTCCAGGGTTATGCTTTAGAGACTACTGCATTCACGTTAAATAGGGCACCATTTAAATCCGTTGAGAAGACACCTTATGAATTGTGGTTTGGCAAGAAACCCAAGTTGTCGTTTCTTAAAGTTTGGGGCTGCGATGCTTATGTTAAAAAGCTTCAACCTGATAAGCTCGAACCCAAGTCGGAGAAATGTGTCTTCATAGGATACCCAAAGGAGACTTTTGGGTACACCTTCTATCACAGATCCGAAGGCAAGATATTCATTGCTAAGAATGGATCCTTTCTAGAGAAGGAGTTTCTCTCAAAAGAAGTGAGTGGGAGGAAAGTAGAACTTGATGAGGTAATTGTACCTTCTCTCGTATTGGATAGTAGCTCATCAGAGAAAACCATGCTCCCTTCTCTCGAATTGGATAGTAGCTCATCAGAGAAAACCATGCTCCCTTATTGGAAATTAGTTCATCACTGAGATCAGTTCCAGTGATTCCTACACCAGTAAGTGAGGAGGCTAATGATGATGATCATGAAACTTCTGATCAAGTTACTATCGAACCTCGTAGGTCAACCAAAGTGAGATCCACATGAGAGTGGCATGGTAATCCTGTTCTGGAGGTCATGTTACTTAACCATGAAGAACATACGAACTATGAGGAAGCGATGATGAGCCCAGATTCTACAAAATGGCTTAAGGCCATGAAATATGAGATTGGATCCATGTATGAGAACAAAGTGTGGACTTTGGTTGACTTGCCTGATGATCGGCAAGCCATAGAGAATAAATGGATCTTCAAGAAGGAGACTGACGCTGATGGTAATGTTTCTATCTACAAAGCTCGGCTTGTTGTAAAAGGTTTTCGACAAGTTCAAGGAGTTGACTACGATGAGACCTTCTCACCCGTAGCGATGTTTAAGTCCATCTGAATCATGCTAGAAATTGCCGTGTTTTATGATTATGAAATTTGGCAAATGGATGTCAAAATTGCATTCCTTCATGGATATCTTAAAGAAGGTTTTGTCGTTCCAAAAGGTGCTAACAAAGTATGCAAGCTCCAGCGATCCATTTATGGACTAGTGCAAGCCTCTCAGAGTTGGAATATACGCTTTGATAGTGTGATCAAAGCATATGGTTTTATACAGACTTTTGGAGAAGCCTGTATTTACAAGAAAGTGAGTGGGAGCTCTATAGCATTTCTGATATTATATGTAGATGACATATTGTTGATCGGAAATGATACTGAATTTCTAAATAGCATAAAAGGATACTTAAATAAGAATTTTTCAATGAAAGACCTCGGTGAAGCTGCTTATATATTGGGTATCTAGATCTATAGAGATAGATCAAGACGCTTAATTGGACTTTCACAAAGCACATACCTTGATAAAGTTTTGTAGAAGTTCCAAATGGATCAGGCAAAGAAAGGGTTCTTGCCTGTGTTACAAGGTGTGAAGTTGAGTCAGACTCAATGCCCGACCACTGCAGAAGATAGAGAGAAAATGAAAGTCATTCCCTATGCTTCAGTCATAGGTTCTATCATGTATGCAATGCTGTGTACCAGACCTGATGTGTGCCTTGCTATTAGTTTAGCAGGGAGGTACCTAAGTAATCTAGGAGTGGATCACTGGACATCGGTCTAGAACATCGTGAAATACCTGAAAAGGACTAAGGATATGTTTCTCGTATATGGAGGTGACAAAGAGCTTGTCGTAAACGGTTACGTTGATGCAAGCTTTGACACTGATCCGGATGACTCTAAGTCACAAACCGGATACATGTTTTTATTAAATGGTGGAGCTGTTAATTGGTGCAGTTCCAAGCAGAGCGTCGTGGCAGGATCTACATGTGAAGCGGAGTACATAGCTGCTTCGGAAGAAGTAAATGAAGGAGTCTGGATGAAGGAGTTCATATCCTATCTAGGTGTCATACCTAGTGCATCAGGTCTAATGAAAATCTTTTGTCACAATACTAGTGCAATTGCCTTGGCAAAGGAATCCAGATTTCACAAGAGAACCAAGCACATCAAGAGACGCTTCAATTCCATCTGTGATCAAGTCAAGGAGGAGACATAGAGATTTGCAAGATACATACGGATCTGAATTTTGCAGACCCGTTGACTAAGCCTCTCTCATGAGCAAAACATGATCAGCACCAAGACTCCAGGTGTTAGAATCATCACAATGTAATCTAGATTATTGACTCTAGCGCAAGTGGGAGACTGAAGGAAATATGCCCTAGAGGCAATAATAAAGTTGTTATTTATATTTCCTTATATCATGATAAATGTTTGTTATTCATGCTAGAATTGTATTAACCGGAAACTTAGTACATGTGTGAATACATAGACAAATAGAATGTCACTACTATGCCTCTACTTGACTAGCTCGTTGAATCAATGATGGTTATGTTTCCTAACCATAGACATGAGTTGTCATTTGATTAACGGGATCACATCATTAGAGAATGATGTGATTGACTTGACCCATCCGTTAACTTAGCACGATGATCGTTTAGTTTGGTGCTATTGCTTTCTCTATAACTTATACATGTTCCTATGACTATGAGATCATGCAACTCCCGAATACCGGACGAACACTTAGTGTGCTATCAAACATCACAACGTAACTGGGTGACTATAAAGATGCTCTACAGGTGTCTCCGATGGTGTTTGTTGAGTTGGCATAGACTGAGATTAGGATTTGTCACTCCGAGTATCGGAGAGGTATCTCTGGGCTCTCTCGGTAATGCACATCACTACAAGCCTTGCAAGCAATGTGACTAATGAGTTAGTTGTGGGATAATGCATTACTGAACGAGTAAAGAGACTTGCCAGTAACGAGATTGAACTAGGTATTGAGATATCGACGATCAAATCTCGGGCAAGTAACATACCGATGACAAAGGGAACAACATATATCATTATGCGGTTTGACCGATAAAGATCTTCATAGAATATGTGGGAGCCAATATGAACATCCAGGTTCCGCTTTTGGTTATTGACCGGAGACGTGGGTCATGTCTACAGAGTTCTCGAACCCGTAGGGTCCGCACGCTTAACGTTCGGTGACGATCGGTATTATGAGTTTATGTGTTTTGATGTACCGGAGGTAGTTTGGAGTCTCGGATATGATCACGGACATGACGAGGGGTCTTTAGATGGTTGAGACATAAAGATCGATATATTGGAAGCCTATGTTTGGACATCGGAATGGTTCTGGATGAGTTTGGGCATTTTCTGGAATACCGGGTGTCGGTGTCAAAACCGGCGGATCTCGGGTAGGGGGTCCCGAACTGTGCGTCTAGGCTGGATGGTAACAGGAGGCAAGGAACACGATGTTTTACCTAGGTTCGGGCCCTCTTGATGGAGGTAAAACCCTACGTCCTGCTTGATTAATATTGATGATATGGGTACTACAAGAGTAGATCTACCGCGAGATCAAGGAGGCTAAACCCTAGAAACTAGCCTATGGTATGATTGTTGTATATGATCTATCGACTAGCCTGGCCTCGGTTTATATAATGCACCAGAGGCCTAGGATAACAAGAGTCCTAGCCAAATACGCCGGTGGGCAGCTGTCCGAACTGGCCCATGAGTATATGGCCATGGGGGTTCTCGGCCCAATCTAATAGATCGGGAGATGATGTGGTGAGTACCCCCTAGTCTAGGACACCGTCAGTAGCCCCTTGAACCGGTCTTCAAGTTAGGGATGCTCCTCGATTCTTCCGAACTGTTCTTCATCTTCGGTTGACGGTCTTGAAAACTGGTTCAACAAATATTCTCATCTTCGATCTTGAGGATCGCCGAAATGCATTCGGCGAGTTTACACGTCGGGTATCCGAGGAGCCCCTTTAAGTTTCTGGTCTTTATCAATGCCTTGTTATTTTTATGCCACACCTCAGGTTTGAAATTGTTCCCGGGCGGCAGCGTCCTCTTGCGTCCGAGCTCCAACGCCGGACTGCATTCGAGGTATCTTTTGTAGCCGAGCAGCAACACTGGACCGCTTCCCAGCTCTAACGCCGGAATGTATCCGAGCTCCAACGCCGGACTATGTATCCAAGCTCCAACGCCGGACTATATCCGAGGTGTCATATCACCTTGGTTCAAAAAAGTTTAAAGGAGTTTAGCCGAGCTTAATGCCGGAAATGCCCTCTATGGAGCCAGCCACTAGCGCCCGAGCTTTATGCCGGACTGCTTCCGAGGTGGTGCACCACCCCAAATGTGGGCTGATTTTTGTGAATATTTTTTATTGGTGCAATTTATTCTTTGCCGAGATATATAGCCAGTAGCCCTCAAGGTGTGTATCGTTCTAAAACCCGAGATGCACCTGAAGGATGACGTATAACCGCTGATCCTAGTAGCCGCTGAGACTTAGGTTGATTTGCAAAATCGGCCTGAGGATCAAGTCCAAACTCGGCAGAATACTTCGGGACACTAAAAGCGGTGTGCTAAGTCCTCGAGACCTAGGTTGGGTGCGGCCGACCAACCTGAGGATCAAAATCTCCTCGGAAACTATGTTGCACATAAAATTTTCTGCATTGGACAAGCAATGCAGTAGCCCCCGAGACACTGGTCGGGTGGCAACACCAGATCAGGGGATCAATGTGCCCCTTTAATATTTGTAAATAATAAGCCCGAAGCCCAGTAGCCCCCGAGCCTTAATGCGGGCACGGGTGGACGAATTAAGGATCAATATCCATAGTAAAATCACAAATTATGTGTAATGACTCTATGTATCCAAGTACTTTACGTCATTAATGCTCAGATCCGCATTGTACAAAACTTTGTTGACCGACCATCGGCTTCCACCTCCTCAGCCAGTAGCCGAGGAGTGTTTGTCCTACTTTATAAAACCTTTATGAGGGCAAAGATTTACAACAAACAAGGCAATCTGGCCATACGATTTTATAAACAAAGGTATGCAGAGAGTTATATTACTGTTTAACAGAAGAAATGTCTTCCAAAGAAAATAGTCCCGCTATCGGTTCCTTTCTTTGGGTTGTCATGCTAAGAATAATCATTAAACGTCAGCTCTAATGTAAGAGCAAAATATCGAAGATTTAGTTTGGGAGGCCAGTTAATAGCCCCCGGTAGTGTTTGGCGACAGTCGGGGTCAAGCCGTAAACACTTCGTCCAATGTTATGAACGGCCCGTCATTTAACATAGTCATCGGATCGCTGACCAGTTTACGCTTATTGTGACAGTCAGTTTTTGGATTTCTCCACTGAGGTGCTTAACCATGTGAGCTGGAAGCACAATCGCAGTGGTTCTCCCTTTGCACGCCTAGCCGAACAAAACGGAACGTAGGAAGCAAGTGCAGGAGCCGGGCAACCCAACTATTGACCGAAGACACAATTCGAAACCGATGCATATATAGCAATATCTGAGAATGTTTTTGCCGAATCCCTAAAGGTGTCCAACGTTGCACTGCGAGACTAATGCTGGAAAAGCACAAATAGTTTAAAAGTGCCAAAAAGCTTGGAAAACCAAGAAACGTCAGTAAAAACATGACGTCCGAACAAGATCAAGTGTTCGGTGCCAATCCGAAAATTGGTCTTAGAAAAAAGAAGTGCTTCTGTCGTGCTTTAACATGATACATCCTATCTCAAGACTTCGAGCGAGTCAGCCTACGGCTTCAACCTCCTATCCCGAGGGCGGAGTACTTCTCATTAGGCCAGTTTAGCAAACTAAACTCTAGCGGCTTTGAGAGAGAAATTAGGCTCCCCGGCTAGTGACCGCACACTCGCGTCGAAAAAAGGAGTGATAAATAATAATAATAAAACTTTGCAACGACTAAGAAGAACAACACTTATTATAAAACGGCTCAAATAAACTTAAGAGCCCCCAAGTGACTTGGGTAGAAGAATGATTGCATGTACCGAAGTACTTATATCATATCTATGTTCAACCGAACTTTAAACACATCTTAACCGACCGTCGGCTTCTCCCTCTTCGGTCAAGGACCGAAAAGTGTTATGTACTCCATCGGTCGAGAATATCGACGGTGTTTCCAATAACCAGGCAATCAGGCCATAAGGTTGTAACAGACAAAGCGCGCTCAGGGAACTTATGCTATATTACTGCGAAGTGTAAGAAGCATCTTCGAAGAAAATAGTACCCCCACCGATACCTTTCTTCGGTGCTCATTGTTATTATGAGACTTGTGCAGTAGATTTTTTGTACTCATGAGTTCCGTTGTGTGCCGACCATCATTCAAAACTATAAGAGTACTAGCTTTCGGCTTCACCCAGTCTGAGGTCCGGCTCGGGTGACCCGATCGTGACAATCGCAGAGGTGCTCCCTTTACTCCCTAGCCGAACAATCGGGAACGTAGGGGTAAACACAGGAGCGAGGCAACCCAGCTTGCAAATCGCTTAAGTCAATATGGTGCATATTGTGGCATAATACACAAACAAGGAACGAAGCCGTACAAGTATAATCATATGCAAGAGGAAAAGCTTTATAAATGAAGCCCCCAAGTGAATTGGGTCCTTGAATTTGTGTGTCACAAACAAAGTTTGGACAAGGAAATTTTTTACAAGCAACTTTTTTCCAAAAAAGTATAATGCTTGGTCGAACCGAACACAAGTTAGAAATTAAAGCTTTGAGCATGAAAGCGACTTAGCTGGTTAATGTGTTCGGTATTGATGACGCTGTCCGAGCTTGATGCGGGGCAAGGTTCCATCCCCCAAGCTGGTCCTGAGGTGGCGGAGCGGAGAGCTCGACACGCCGAAGTGGTGACATAGCACGGTCAATGCAGACCGGCAGAGTGACACCGAAGTCCCGGGATCATTTTCTTGTGCACAAAAAATAGTGCAAACCGGAGATAATAGTAATAATGATAATTAAAAAAATGTGTTGCATAATAAATAATTTATGCAAAGTGAGGAATAGAAGAAATATGGCCTGGCGCCGAAGTCAATGTCGATGGAGGGCGTCGGCGTGATGTAGTAAAGGCGTGACAAAGCCTGAATTCATAGGTCGGTCCGAGCTCCGGATGCGGCGTTCGCCGGACTATGTACGGAAACTGATCGAACCACCACGCGACCGTCATTAATGCGGTCACCATTTGATAGACCTGTGTACATATCATGGACAAACCGGAGTAATAATTCTTTGGGAAAAATGAACCCAAACAAGCAAAAAATACTGGAATTAATAGCACCTGGTTTATTTGTTGTAGCAATCCGAAGGAAGGTGGTTCCCAAAATTGGGACTCGCTCTGCACACCCATTGCCTGATAGTCGATAAAACGACGGCATGGCAATGCTGGTAATGGTTGACTCACCGAGGCAAAGCCCTCGGCCCAGGTAACGTGACGGAGCTGGTCGGCTAGTGACGCCGAAGTGTCCGGAGTAGGTTGATGAAGAGATGGCGAAGCCCCCGGTCCAGCCGAGATGTCAAAGCCTCGACGTCAGCCGATGAGTCGAAGTAGGTCGGCATGATGGACACCAGCTTGAAGAAGCAATAGTGCGGCCCTGTCGATGCAGGTCGTGACGTGGTCGATGCCGGCTTGATGAAGCAACCGTGCGGCAATGCCGGTATGCCCGCTTCGTGTAATCTATGGGACGGGGATGTTGATGATGATTTATCCTTCGCGATGCCGGACTCTTGTTCGGCTTGCCGAGATGATGATCCGAAGAAGTTGAGCTCGGCTAAAGTGACGACGTGTCTAGCGCAGGTCGGCAGCCGTTGATTAATATTGCCGGACTGGTTTGACACCAGCATGATGCCGAAGACCATGTTCAGAAGATCTTAAAGTTAGTGGGATGTGTTCGGAAACAAAACACAATACCCCATACAAAACTTCCTTCAAAAGGGATGTCCGAAATCCCGTTCATAAAAAAGATAAACTCGGGTCGGATTCGTTTTCGCGCAGAAAACAGATCCGAAAAGTGATGCATTAATCAGAAGGTTTCCGGAGTTTGGACGGTCGGATCGAGCTGAAATTTTGAGGGGTGGTAGATATAGTAATTCCTCATCCGATCAACGGTTGGATCTTCCAAAGGACGTCCGAGCTAGAAGCTGGACATCACGCCCTAAACTCGTCCAGATTCCCGTCCAGATTTGACACGGCTCTGGTATATTATAGATTGCCGGAGATTCCTCCATCGGAACTCGATGAAATTTTTCATGGTCTTTGAAGACTCAATTCCGCACAATTCCACCAAAGGGATCGTCAAAGCGATGCTCTAAGAGGTGGTGGCAGCGGATACAAGTTCACTATTTGGAAAAACAGCACGGTCGCTTGAGGGCAATGTTGACGTTGAGCCCCCGAGCTCCATAGATGATTCCTCCATGATCTTGATAGAGATCGGAGTTGATGTTTGATGAAGGCCCTCGTCTGAACATGGTGATCCGAACACGGGGCGCAATTCTTGGTCGAACCAAGGTGACCAGTCGAGCTGGTGACGAAGATGCCGAAGTCGCAGTTGATCTGCAGGCGAGCCATCGATCCTTTTGTCAATCACACAACGGAACTCTTAATGAAAGCACCAATGTCGGTGTCAAAACCGGCGGATCTCGGGTAGGGGGTCCCGAACTGTGCGTCTAGGTCAGATGGTAATAGGAGGCAAGGAACACGATGTTTTACCCAGGTTCGGGCCCTCTTGATGGAGGTATAACCCTACGTCCTGCTTGATTAATATTGATGATATGGGTAGTACAAGAGTAGATCTACCGCGAGATCAAGGAGGCTAAACCCTAGAAACTAGCCTATGGTATGATTGTTGTATATGATCTATCGACTAGCCTGGCCTCGGTTTATATAATGCACCAGAGGCCTAGGATAACAAGAGTCCTAGCCGAATACGCCGGTGGGGAGGAGTCTTTGTCTTGATCGCCAAGTCTTGTGGAATATTCCTTGTATGCGGCAGCTGTCCGAACTGGCCCATGAGTATACGGCCATGGGGGTCCTCGGCCCAATCTAATAGATCGGGAGATGACGTGGTGAGTACCCCCTAGTCCAGGACACCGTCACCGGGAGGTTACCGGAACCCCCATGGGGATTATATGGACCTTATTGGGACTTAGTGGAATACAGGAGAGGAAGGGGAAAGGTGGGAGGCACGCCCCCTAGCCCAATCCGAATTGGGTGGGGGCCGGCCCCCCTTTCCTTTCCCCTCTCCTCCCCTTCCTTCTCTCCTACTCCTACTACTTGGAAGGGGGGAAACCTACTCTCGGTGGGAGTAGGACTCCCCTAGGGCGCGCCATAGAGGGCCGGCCCTCCCTCCTCCACTCCTTTATATACAAGGGAGGGGAGCACCCCATAGACGCACAAGTTGAACACTGATCCCTTAGCCGTGTGTGGTGCCCCCTCCACCATAATCCAGCTCGGTCATGTCATCGTAGTGCTTAGGCGAAGCCCTGCGATGGTAGCGTCATCATCACCGTCAGCACGCCATCGTGCTGACGAAGCTCTCCCTCGACACTCAGCTGGATCAAGAGTTCGTGGGACGTCACTGAGCCGAACGTGTGCAGATCACGGAGGTGCCGTACTTTCGGTACTAGGATCGGTCGGATCGTTAAAACGTACGACTACATGAACCGTGTTGTCATAACGCTTCCGCTTACGGTCTACGAGGGTACGTGGACAACACTCTTCGCCTCTCGTTGCTATGTATCACCATGATAGATCTTGCGTGTGCATAGGAAAATTTTGAAATTACTATGTTACCCAAAAACAAATTGGTAGTAAAATTCGGTGTCGTGAACGCATGCGTGCCCGACAACCTCCAGAGCTATTTGCCGGGCGCCAGCCTCCACGTAGTCGGCCAAGTTGTGGGCGCTCTGCTCACGACTCAGAGCGTTGGTGCGCTGCTGCTCAATGTCCCGCTGGTAGTGCAAATCGGCGATACGCTGCTCCTCCACCAGGCGGTCACGCTCCAACAAGTCCTCATACTCCGCATTGCCATCTAAAGACCGATAGAATGCATCCTCCCTCCGTCTGCTTTCCAGTGAAAAACCGAACACTAGTTCCGGCAGTGACCGCCTCCGGCGTCACCTATCACGAATGGGCGGGGGCATGGCGGACGTGGCGAGAGCGAGGATAAGTGATGAGCGATGTCGGGCCAGTGGGGGCTTATGAGGATAGGGCGAGTTGGGTGATGGTGCCACCGGAGAAGGCCGGGAAACAGTAATTATAGGCGGAAGGTAGGCGAACCAGCATGTCGCGGGAAACGCGACGGTCATTGCTGTCATCGGAATTCAATGCATAAGTAGGCAAGGCTTAGCGCGCCAGCTTGCCATGGAAAACTAGAAAAACTGAAATTATGACTGTGCCGTCCCGTCCCGTCAGTGGTGCATCCCGTCCGTGCTGGGTCGCACATCGGCATGATGGACAAACGAGTGCACTGGAATCATCCAGATGAGGTACTCCCTCTTTGTCAAAAATGATTCCACCACTCATCATCTACCTTGGTTGGTGAGATTTTTGAAAATTAAGCCCCGCAAACCAGAAAGGAGGTAGTACGTGCGTGATCCGCTATTTATTCATGTAGGATTGAGTAGGTCGGATAGTGTACGTGTAGGATCAAGTAGGTCAGATGATGTACTTGTAGGATCACACTAGCTGATGAACGTTCACTGGGAGATAAGGCATTTGTGAACGTTTTTGCTAGCAGTTTCTTCAGATTCGCATGGCATTTTCTTCAGAGCAGCTTGTCAGTTTCTTCAGAGGTAGGCATTTTTATTCAAAAAACTGCCACTTTGGATCTTGCGTCGCAACTAAAACTGCCAGGAGCGCATTAGTAGGCTAGCTACTGATCGATCAGTAACTTGTAAACACTGAGCGAACAGAAATAAGGAACTACTAGTAACTTGTAAACACTGAGAACATAGAAATAAGGATCATGTTGTGCACAACAGTAAGAGCCGATCCTTTCGAAATGTTCACACGAGACTCACAGGCCTGGCATTGTAATATGTTCACATTAGTACCCCAAATTCAAAACCAACTAGTACGATTCCCATACATAAGATCAACATGTTAATGCATCTCAACGATTCACAGATCATATACAAATATGTAGCTCCAAAAGCAAAGATCTAGAAAAAATATATGTTCTTCCTACTAACATGGATGCTTCTCTTCGCCAACATTCAGTATAGAGTGAAAGACAAATTTGTTTGTGAAGTCTACAGTTCCTCTTGGACGTAAGTGGTTTCACCAACAACTGGAACCATGAGAATGAACCACACATGATGGAGGAACTTCCACTGCAATATGATTTGGTATTCTCTCGATCACACGGCGAGACTATTTTCGGAATACAAACATTAACTTAGGCAAAATGATGCCCATTGTATAATTAGACCAAAGCAATGAAGCTCCTAGTGTTGGCCAATAAATAGTACATTACTACTTTTCTGCAGTCCATGAAGTGACTATCCAATCTTTCTATGTATATTTTCAAATGGCACTGAATGGAGTGACTATACTATTCTCTTGTGCAGTTCAACCAAAATTGTCGTCACTTTGTTTGTTTGCCAAATAGCAACGGGCAGACATCTCTGTCTGCACAAATATCAAGCAGCTAGTAAACATATACCCCACCTTGTATTTTCGGTTTAAACATGTCTCTTCCGCTTAGAATCTGTCATGTTTTCCACTTGACAATTTGATACAGTCATGTTTTGCACTAGACAATTTCATACTGAATTGATTTGCTGGTTCAGAGCAGAAATATAGCGCCTATTATTAATCAGATGAAGGATATCCATGTTCGGAGTGGTGGAAGAGGTGAAATCAATACAACCAAAATTGAGCATCCAATCATTGAATCTTTTCATGCACCTCCAATGTAGGTCCACCCTGCCAATAAATTCACATCCAAACCACTAGTATTACTATCTAATGACAGTACAAAAAGAGTAGGAAGATAGTAGCAAACCATGTACCTTTGTAATGAACATCTCATAGTGCCATCAATTGGATATAAAGGTTTGGAAGAAAACATGCTCCGAATGTTGAACCATTTGGACTTTTTGTGCAGTTCCACTAAAATCGAGCATCCCTGTTTGCATAGATATTGAAAGTGTGATTACTATAAAAGTGGCACTAGTTGAAGCATAGACTCACAAATATAAACATTCCAATTTCTTAATGGGAAAAGGTAGCAAGACTGTTTCTAACCACCTCTTTGAAGGAATAAACAATGCAACAACGGCTGATGTCAGGAAGGCATACATAGTTTTTGCTAAAAAATTGAACCATTCCTAACCTTTCCTCTTCTTTTAAGCATATTTTGTGCAGTTCAACTAAAATAAAATGCCATCACCGCCTTGACAATTCAGTGACACTGTACAAAAGGAAATGACTTAACATTACATCATGATGTCAGGTATGTAGTCAACAGGCAATAGAGACAAACATACAGACCTCCTCCGATAACATAATGAACATTAATTTTGACAGGTAGTAGTTTTCCTGATCCACACTTTAAAGTACCCAAACGTCTAGTATTTAGAAAAACAGGTAGTAGTTTTCTTGAGCACATATCTGGGAAAGTTTGCCACACTTTATATATGTCCATACGCTAATGCAACACCATTCGAATAGTACAAATATACAGTAATCTAGTGGCTAGTGCAACAGTAGAGTAGTTATTTTATTACAGGGTACAATACAATAGTTTTACTGAACAGATTTCCATAAGCTCTAGCACTGGAAGATTTCTATAAGAATTAACAATACAAAATGTAAAGGTAACAAGTTTCAGCATTGGTATACTAGCTGTGAAAGAGCATTGAACCAAATACAAAAGTCTGAAGGTAACTAGCATTATTAACTAATGACAGTATAAAAAAATTGCAAGCCATTTACCTTCAAGGTAAATATCATTTCGAACTCGAGGGGACCTAAAAATTGCTATCCCGATCTTGATAATCGATCAAACATAAAAACTTGATCGAACGAATTAGGAGAAAAACCAAAGGAGGAGGTGCCCACTCTTGACCTTTCCTCATGACACTGTATAAAAAAATTGACTTATCTCATGAAAGTGAGGTATGTAATCTATAAGCATTAATAGTGCAAAATCTGAAGGTAGTAACAAGATTCATCGTTGGTATACTGGCTGTGCAACATTATTAGAATGCCTTAGCTGAAATAATCTTTAATACATCCACAATCAACAGCTAACCCTGAAATAATCTAGTGACATTAAATGGCATTGCTTAAATTTATCGGTTGTATTAGACTGAGTGTGGCATTAGTTAAATGTGGCATCACTTTAGTAGTAGCAATTATTGACTTGCCCGCTGGCATTATACTAACAACAAAAAAGTGGCAATAAGAGCATGGGAGGCCCATTCAGACAGTGGGTGCACCAGTACGATGTACCTCCACAGGCGCATAGAGTGGTGAGGGAGGTATGGTTGCCCAGAGCAACAAATATCCAGGCATCATATGCGGATTACGTCCCATTTTTGTTGTGTTTAGCCACATTTTTCCTATGTGAGGACAACAAACCAATCGACCTGGTCATACTCTATTGCGTTGTCATGCCTTTCTACCCTTCTTCAACCAAGAGACACGAGACTCATTCCTTAGCTACTGATTTCCCCCTTTCAACCTAGATGCGGGTTTGATGCCTAGTCTCTTGGACAGTACAGTCTTCCTTCCTTTCCTTATTCAATCCAGACATGGATTAGTCTGCATGAAGTAGGGTTTCCTTTAATAGTGCAAGTTAAGGTTCTCGTCTGCGTGACCAGCAGAGCAGAGGATAGCAAATTGGGAAGATGGCGGAGTGGAAAAAGATCCACATGCAGCAACGTGGCAGATGGGGCAATAGAACAAGGGTATGGTTCGAAAAGAGGTAGCATACCTGAGGGTCGGCGGGAAGTGGCTTCACTCGTGGTCGTCATCCTCCGCACACACTACGGTAGCGAGCTTGGGGACGGAGGCCATCCTACGCGGGCACCAGGTGTGAGAGGATGGCCTTGTCGTCAGTGCGTGACCTTGCTCGCCGACGACGAGTGCATCAACGCTGCATGCCCTTTTCTTCATCGGAGGTTTTGTGACCACCGGTGAGGAGGGAGATAGAGGCCATCTTTTTTAGATCTGGAGAGAGGGTGATAGTGTGAGAAGAAAAAGGGAAGCCCTTAGCAAGAAAGCGTTGAAGCTCCAGCCTATATATCTTTTTTATACTACTAGTACTAGAGGTGGAGTAGTAGTAGAGTAGTTTATATTTTCTCTGCATGCAGTACCAGTTAGTCGTGCTTCAAAACTGAATGGCATGCCATTAAAAAAATAAAGGTTGCTAACTAATGCGGCACCTTGGGCTAACGCGGCCAGATCGCATTTTGCACGAGAAATTACACACCTGTTCCGTTGACATGTGGTCCCGTTCCAACATGTCAGTGAGACGACGGCGAGTCCTTTTGTACACTTTCCGAATAGACATCTATGTAGGCCGGGGCGCCTCTTCGTGTACTGTGGCAACCGTGCATCGACTCTTCGCCTTTCCCTGTCGATTTGGAACTGTTGTCGCACGCTCTTCCTCCCTCCTCCATTTTCCTTCACCCTTCCTTCTGCCATTGTTTGATCGTCTTCTCCATGGAGGGAACAGGCCGGAAATGACCCCATTATTCTTGCGCCAATCTAAATGATGACGTGGTGGAGGAACTCATTGATCGGTGTGACGTCATCACCTCGGCTAGCATGGCAGGTTTGTTCAAGACCATTCTCAACTCAACTAATAACATCATTATAAGGAACCCAAGGGTCCAGGAGCAGTTTGATCTCCCCTATCTTCTTCGACGTGACCCTGCTGACTGGCGCGCGGACGACGGAGGCCTCTCCTTATGCAAGTTGATGCCGCTTGATAATAATACGTGTGATGTTAAGATGCCATCGCTTGAGGGTAAGGCTTGGGGAGGCGGAAATGGAGATTGGGTTGTTTATATTGGGTACAACTGCGAGTGGGAACTTGTGAATGTGTACACTCGTCACCAGGTTCCAGTTCCAAAAATCTCAGATTGCTGAGAGGTTGAGCACACCGGTATTCTACGTACGTTCAACTACGATCATGGTGACTGTTGTCTACAGAAGATAGCAATTTGGCGAGTTCTCGACCGCTCTTGGGGTTATAGGAATGCTTGTGTTGTCGCTATCTTCGACAACCTTGTTGCCATCCTTCATAGTTTGACTCGATGGATATTGCTCAAAAATCAGTTTCTATACATGGATGTGTACTGTGATGCAATGCAATACGAGGATCTTGTGTTTGCTGCCACCACTCGTGGCATTGTTTTTGCATGGAATCCGTATGGTTTTTATACGTTTGTCTTCCACCATAATTATAATTGTTTCATCCACATGCATGCGGGTTAGCTAGTTTCCCTTTACTAATTAACCTTCTTGTGTTTCCAAGGCCCTGTGAACATTCCACCACCTATATTTGAAAAAAATTATAACCAAGGGGGAGATGACAATGATGATGATCACGAGCATGAGGACCCATCTACTCAGTGGCGCCTGGCAACTTATTCTGATGGATCACCTCTTCTTGTCTGTATACAGGGCACTGCTGATGTTACTAAGGAAGCAGGTGTTGTCTCCCTTGGTCGCACTCTCCGGACCTATTCCAACATCCGTTGCAGGGTATTCGGGATGGTTACTACTGTGCTAGCGCCAACACCTTCTCCCTGGTTTAGTAGTGATACTCTTGGAGGAAACTCGCTCTTCCTTGCACAAAACTATCCAATGATGGTGAAAGGCGATCCAGCTGTTGTTGACACAACGTTACTACCATTTATGAGAAGCAACCGTATCTATACCTCGGGCATTGCTATGGTTCCCTATCGTGGCTACCACAATATGCGTCCTAACATAGGCCGCTTCAGCCTGGATGATCAGTCCTGCATTGGCCTCGAGATTGACAGTAGCTGCCCCTTCCCAGAGAATCACTTCCGGTTCAAAGCAACTGTTTCCAACGCCGATGAGTGGTTGAGCTGAAGGTCATCTCATTTCTTGTTATTTGTTGTGTGATGAAAACTTTAGTATTTATAATGTATCCTCATTGTCGTTGTGGGTTGGTGACCTGTTGTATGTAATAAAATGATATGCCTGTGATAAACTTACTAAATTTATGAATGGCTTCCAAGTCGCTTCTCTGAGTGGGTGCTGCGACAAGGCAAAAAAATATTTTCTGAATACATAATTGTACGTGCATTGCAATAGGTTATGGGATGAGTTCAATCAACATTAGTACTACTATTTGTACTAGCTTCACATGCTTCGCGTGTCGGGCGGGTGTTTTTACTGTAGTTGTGAATCCCATCATCCTAGGTCCTCGGATGAGTCTAGTAGAAATTGTATTATGGTGTTTGGGTTCAAACTTTCAAAACTGCTGCACTATCCCTATGTCTACGTATACATCATACAACAAGTTTTAAACTTCAGACCAGCCACCCCCCCTCACAAAGAACACTTTTTAACCTAGCACAGACTCTAGGAAATTTGGCCACAGTGTGAGGTGGGTGTCGGTGTCAAAACCGGCCAATCTCTGGTAGGGGGTCCCGAACTGTGCGTCTAAGGTTGATGGTAACAGGAGAAAGAGGACACGGTGTTTTACCCAGGTTCGGGCCCTCTTGATGGAGGTAATACCCTATGTCCTGCTTGATTGATATTGATGAATACGAATATTACAAGAGTTGATCTACCACGAGATCATAATGGCTAAACCCTAGAAGTCTAGCCTGTATGACTAAGGTATTTAGTATCCCCTATCCGGACTAAGTCTAGCCTGGAAGTCTAGCATGTATGACTAAGGTTTATATAGACACTGGGGGATCTAGGGTTACATGGAGTTGGTTACATAATATGGAATCTTCATGGTTGTTCGCCAAGCTTTCCTTCCACGCCAAGGAGAGTCCCATCCGGACATGGGTACATTCTTCAGTCTTCATATCTTCACAGCCCATCAGTCCGGCCCATAGATAATAGGTCGGACGCCCGAGGACCCCTTAGTCCAGGACTCCCTCAGTAGCCCCTAAACCTGGCTTCAATGACAAGGTATCCGGCGCGTAGTGCTGTCTTCGGCATTACAAGGCGGGTTCCTCCCTCCGAACTTCAAAAAATAGTCTTCGGACAAAATGAACATGTCCGGATCTACAACACACAGCTGTAGAGGGTATAGCACTTTCATGATTCCTATCTGCCAACAACTTTAATAATGTGACGTCACGCCCTCCCGGCCTTTATTTCGAACCGTTTCCTATCCTGCCGTTCCACGTATTGGGGGCGTGGTTTTTACTGGCACGTCTTCTCGGAGCAGGGATTGTACCCCCTTATTGTGGGATTTCCATCAATACGGGCGTGGGTAACCCAACCGTTCTGCAGGAAAGATTCCTTATGATTAGGCTGGTTCTTAGGCTTTATGAGGAGGCGTTCAATACCGGAGGCCTTTATAAAGGAACCAAGGGCCGTCTTTTTTACGCCAAACTTCTCCTCAGCCTTCCCAATGAAGGAAATATGCCCTAGGAAATTTTTGAAATTACTACGTTCCCTAACAGTGGCATCCGAGCCAGGTTTTATGCGTAGATGTCATATGCACGAGTAGAACACAAGTGAGTTGTGGGCGATATAAGTCATACTGCTTACCAGCATGTCATACTTTGGTTCGGCGATATTGTTGGATGAAGCGGCCCGGGCCGACATTACGCGTACGCCTACGCGAGACTAGTTCTACCAATGTGCTTTGCACACAGGTGGCTGGCGGGTGTCAGTTTCTCCAACTTTAGTTGAACCGAGTGTGGCTACGCCCGGTCCTTGCGAAGGTTAAAACAGCACCAACTTGACAAACTATCGTTGTGGTTTTGATGCGTAGGTAAGAACGGTTCTTGCTAAGCCCATAGCAGCCACGTAAAAATTGCAACAACAAAGTAGAGGACGTCTAACTTGTATTTGCAGGGCATGTTGTGATGTGATATGGTCAAGACATGATGCTCAATTTTATTGTATGAGATGATCATGTTTTGTAACCAAAGTTATCGGCAACTGGCAGGAGCCATATGGTTGTCGCTTTATTGTATGCAATGTAATCGCCCTGTAAAGCTTTACTTTATCACTAAGCGGTAGCGATAGTCGTGGAAGCATAAGATTGGCGAGACGACAACGATGCTACGATGGAGATCAAGGTGTCGCGCCGGTGACGATGGTGATCATGACATTGCTTCGGAGATGGAGATCACAAGCACAAGATGATGATGGCCATATCATATCACTTATATTGATTGCATGTGATGTTTATCTTTTATGCATCTTATCTTGCTGTGATTGACGGTAGAATTATAAGATGATCTCTCACTAAATTTCAAGATAAAAGTGTTCTCCCTGAGTATGCACCGTTGCCAAAGTTCATCGTGCCCAGACACCACGTGATGATCGGGTGTGATAAACTTTACGTCCATCTACAACGGGTGCAAGCCAGTTTTGCACACGCAGAATACTCAGGTTAAACTTGACGAGCCTAGCATATGCATATATGGCCTCGGAACACTGAGACCGAAAGGTCGAGCGTGAATCATATAGTAGATATGATCAACATAATGATGTTCACCATTGTAAGCTACTCCATTTCACGTGATGATCGGTTATGGTTTAGTTGATTTGGATCACGTGATCATTTAGATGATTAGAGGGATGTCTATCTAAGTGGGAGTTCTTAAGTACTATGATTAATTGAACTTTAATTTATCATGAACTTAGTCCTGATAGTATTAGCATATCTATGTTGTAGACCAATAGCTCGCGTTTAGCTCCCCTATTTTATTTTTGATATGTTCCTAGAGAAAATTAAGTTGAAAGATGTTAGTAGCAATGATGCAGATTGGATCCGTGATCTGAGGATTATCCTCATTGCTGCACAGAAAAATTATGTCCTTAATGCACCGCCAGGTGACAGACCTATTGCAGGAGCAGATGCAGACGTTATGAACATTTGGCTAGCTCAATATGATGACTAGTTGATAGTTTAGTGCACCATGCTTAAACGGCTTAGAATCGGGACTTCAAAGACGTTTTGAACGTCATGGACCATATTAGATGTTCCAGGAGTTGAAGTTAATATTTCAACCAAATACTCGAGTTGAGAGATATGAAGTCTCCAACAAGTTCTATAGCTAAAAGATGGAGGAGAATAGCTCAAGCAGTGAGCATGTGTTAAGATTGTCTGGGTACTACAATTGCTTGAATCAAGTGGGAGTTAATCTTCCAGATAAGATAGTGATTGTCCGAATTCTCTAGTCACCATCACCAAGTTACTAGAACTTCGTGATGAACTATGATATGCAAGGGATAACGGAAACGATTCCCAAGCTCTTCGTAATGCTGAAATCAACAAAGGTAGAAATCAAGAAAAATATCAAGTGTTGATGGTAGACAAGACCACTAGTTTCAAGAAAAGGGCAAAGGGAAGAAGGGGAACTTCAAGAAGAACGGCAAGCAAGTTGCTGCTCAAGTGAAGAAGCCCAAGTCTGGTCCTAAGCCTGAGACTAAGTGCTTCCACTGTGAAGGACTGGTCACTGGAAGTGGAACTACCCCAAGTATTTGGCGGATAAGAAGGATGGCAAAGTGAATAAAGGTATACTTGATATACGTATTATTGATGTGTATTTTACTAGTGTTCGTAGCAACCCCCCGGTATTTGATACTGGTTCAGTTGCTAAGAGTAGTAACTCGAAACGGGAGTTGCAGAATGAATAGAGACTAGTTAAGGGTGAAGTGATGATGTGTGTTGGATGTGGTTCCAAGATTGATATGATCATCATAGCACACTCCCTATACTTTCAGGGATTTGTGTTGAACCTAAATAAGTGTTATTTGGTGTTTGCATTGAGCATGAATATGATTTGACCATGTTTATTGCAATACAGTTATTCATTTAAGTAAGAGAATAAATTGTTGTTCTGTTTACATATATGGTTACACACCAAATTTCGATCGTAGTGATACACATATTCATAATATTTAAACCGAAAGATGCAAAGTTAATAATGATAGTGCAACTTATTTGTGGCACTGCTGTTTAGGTCATATTGGTGTAAAGCGCATAAAGAAACTCCATGCTGATGGAATTTTGGAATCATTTGATTATGAATCAGTTGATGCTTGCGAACCATGCCTCATGGGCAAGATGACTAAGACTCCGTTCTCCGGAACAATGCAGCAAGCAACAGATTTGTTGGAAATCATGCATACTGATGTATGTGGTCCGATGAATATTGAAGCTTGCGGCAGGTATCATTATTTTCTGATCTTCATAGATGATTTGAGAAGATATTAGTATATCTACTTGATGAAACACAAGTCTGAAACATTTGAAAAGTTCAAAGAATTTCGGAGTGAAGTGGAGAATCATCGTAACAAAATAAAAGTTTCTACGATATGATCGCAGAAGTAAAATATTTCAGTTGTGAGTTTGGTCTTCAGTTAAAACAATGTGAAATAGTTTCACTACCCACGCCACCTAGAACACCACTGTGTAATGGTGTGTCCGAATGTCGTAACCGTGCATTATTAGATATGGTGTGATATATGACGTATCTTACTGATTTACCGCTATCGTTTTGGGGTTATGCATTAGAGACAGCTACATTCACATTAAATAGGGCACCATCTAAATCTATGGAGATGACACCGTATGAACTGTGGTTTGGCGAGAAACCTAAGCTATCGTTTCTTAAAGTTTGGGACTATGATGCTTATGTGAAAAAGTTTCAACATGATAAGCTCGAACCCAAATCGGAGATGTAAATCTTCATAGGGTACCCAAAAGAAACTGTTGGGTACACCTTCTATCACAGATCCGAAGGCAAGTTATTCATTGCTGAGAATGGATCCTTTCTAGAGAAGGAGTTTCTCTTGAAAGAAGTGAGTGGGAGGAAAGTAGAACTTGATGAGGTAACTGTACCTGCTCCCTTATTGGAAAGTAGTTCATCACAGAAATCTGTTCCTGTGACTACTACACCAATTAGTGAGGAAGCTAATGATGATGATCATGTAACTTCAGATCAAGTTACTACCGAACCTCATAGGTAAACCAGAGTGATATCCACACCAGAGTGCTACGGTAATCATGTTCTAAAGGTCATGTTACTTGACCATGATGAGCCTACGAACTATGAGGAAGCGATGATGAGCCCAGATTCCGCGAAATGGCTTGAGGCCATGAAATCTGAGATGAGATCCATGAGAACAAAGTACGGACTTTGATTGACTTGCCCATTGATCGGCGAGCCATTGATATTAAATGGATCTTCAAGAGGAAGACGGACGCTGATAGTAGTATCACTATCTACAAAGCTAGAATTGTGCAAAAAGGTGTTCGACAAGTTCAAGGTGTTGACTACGATGAGAGTTTCTCACTCGTATCTATGCTTAAGTATGTCCAAATCATGTTAGCAATTGCCACATTTTATGAAATATGGCAAGTGGATAAACAAAATTGCATTCCTTAATGGATTTATTAATGAAGAGTTGTATATGATGCAACCAGAAGGTTTTGTCAATCCTAAAAGTACTAACAAAATATGCAAGCTCCAGCGATCCATCTATGGACTGGTGCAAGCATCTCGGAGTTGGAATATACGCTTTGATAAGTTGATCAAAGCATATAGTTTTATACAGACTTGTAGTGAAACCTGTATTTACAAGAAAGTGAGTGGGAGCATTACAGCATTTCTGATAAGTATATGTGAATGACATATTGTTGATCGGAGATAATGCAGAATTATTCTGTAAAGCATAAAGGAATGTTTGGAAGGAGTTTTTCAAAGAAAGACCTCGGTGAAGCTGCTCACATATTGAGCATCAAGATCTATAGAGATAGATCAAGACGCTTGATAACTTTTTCAATGAGTACATACCTTGACAAGATTTTGAAGTAGTTCAAAATGGAACAGTCAAAAAGGAGTTCTTGCCTGTGTTACAAGGTGTGAAGTTGAGTAAGACTCAAAACCCAACCAAGGCAGAAGATAGAGAGAGAATGAAAGTCATTCCCTATGCCTCAGCCATAGGTTCTATAAAGTATGCCATGTTGTGTATCAGACCTATTGTATACCCTGCCCTATGTTTGGCAAGGGAGTACAATAGTGATCTAGGAGTAGATCACTGGACATTGGTCAAAATTATCCTTAGTGGAATAAGGATATGTTTCTCGATTATGGCGGTGACAAAAGGTCCGTCATAAAGGGTTACGTCGATGCAAGTTTTGACACTGATCCAGATGACTCAAAGTCTCAATCTGGATACATATTGAAAGTGGGAGCAATTAGCTAGAGTAGCTCCGTGCAGAGCATTGTTGACATAGAAATTTGCAAAATACATATGGATCTGAATGTGGCAGACCCATTGACTAAACTTCCCTCACAAGCAAAACATGATCACACCTTAGTACTCTTTTGGTATTAATCACATAGCAATGTGAACTAGATTATTGACTCTAGTAAACCCTTTGGGTGTTGGTCACATGATGATGTGAACTATGGGTGTTAATCACATGGTAATGTGAACTATTGATGTTAAATCACATGGCGATGTGAACTAGATTATTGACTCTAGTTCAAGTGGGAGACTGAAGGAAATATGCCCTAGAGGCAATAATAAAGTTATTATTTATTTCCTTATATCATGATAAATGTTTATTATTCATTCTAGAATTGTATTAACCAGAAACATAATACATGTGTGAATACATAGACAAACAGTATGTCACTAGTATGCCTCTACTTGACTAGCTCGTTGAATCAAAGATGGTTAAGTTTCCTAGCCATAGACATGAGTTGTCATTTGATTAACGGGGTCACATCATTAGAGAATGATGTGATTGACTTGACCCATTCTGTTAGCATAGCACTTGATCGTTTTGTTTGTTGCTATTGCTTTCTTCATGACTTATACATGTTCCTATGACTATGAGATTATGCAACTCTCGTTTACCAGAGGAACACTTTGTGTGCTACCAAACGTCACAACGTAACTGGGTGATTATAAAGGTGCTCTACAGGTGTCTCCGAAGGTACTTGTTGGGTTGGCGTATTTCGAGATTAGGATTTGTCACTTCGATTGTCGGAGAGGTATCTCTGGGCCCTCTCGGTAATGCACATCACCTAAGACTTGCAAGCATTGCAACTAATGAGTTAGTTGCGAGATGATGTATTACTGAACGAGTAAAGAGACTTGCCGGTAACGAGATTGAACTAGGTATTGAGATGCCGACGATCGAATCTCGGGCAAGTAACATACCGATGACAAAGGGAACAACGTACGTTGTTATGCGGTCCGACCGATAAAGATCTTCGTAGAATATGTATGAGCCTATATGAGCATCCAGGTTCCGCTATTGGTTATTGACCGGAGACATGCCTCGGTCATGTCTACATAGTTCTCGAACCCGTAGGGTCCACACGCTTAACGCTACGATGACAGTTATATTATGAATTTATATGTTTTGATGTACCGAAGGAGTTTGGAGTCCCGGATGATATCGGGGACATGACGAGGAGTCTCGAAATGGTCGAGACATAAAGATCGATATATTGGACGACTAAATTCGGACTTCAGAAAGGTTCCGAGTGATTCGGGTATTTTTCGGAATACCGGAGAGTTACGGGAATTCGCCGGGGAGTATATGGGCCTTGTTGGGCCATACAAGAATAGAGGAGATAGGCCAAAAGGAAGGAGGCCTGCGCCCCCCCTCTGGTTCGAATTGGACAAGGGGTGCAGCCCCCTTTTCCTTCTCCCTCTCCTCCTCTTTCCTTCACTCCTACTCCAACATGGAAAGGAGGAGTCCTACTCCCGGTGGGAGTAGGACTCCCCCCTTGGCACGCCCCCCTCGTAGGCCGGCCGCCTCCCCCCTTGCTCATTTATATACAGGGGCAGGGGGGCACCTCTAGACACACAAGTTGATCAAGTTGATCGTCTCTTAGCCGTGTGTGGTGCCCCCCTCCACCATAGTCCACCTCGATAATACTGTAGCGGTGCTTAGGCGAAGCCCTGCGTCGGTAGAACATCAACATCATCACCACGCCGCCGTGCTGACGAAACTCTCCCTCAACACTCGGCTGGATCGGAGTTCGAGGGACGTCATCGGGCTGAACGTGTGCTAAACTCAGAGGTGTCGTGCGTTCAGTACTTGATCGGTCGGACCGTGAAGACATACGACTACATCAAGCGCGTTGTGCTAACGCTTCCGCTTTCGGTCTACGAGGGTACGTGGACAACACTCTCCCCTCTCGTTGTTATGCATCACCATGATCTTGCGTGTGCGTAGGAAATTTTTGAAATTACTACGTTCCCTAACGCCCAACCCCGAGTTCCAACACCCAAGGTTCGACTCCACTGCTTTCAGTCTTCCCATCATGTCCGGATCTAGCTCCCAAGGCTGATGGGTGGCTTCCTCCATTATAGTGGAGGATATTGCAAAGCTTCGGGCAGCCAGATATTTGACTGCAGAGATCCACCACCGTCTTCCTGCTGAAGGACAAGTTATTCTGACCCCCAGATCCGGCGAGAGGGTTGTGTTCATCCCCCACTTCCTCCGGGGGTTAGGGTTTGTGCTTCACTCCTTCGTCCGGGGGCTAATGTTTTATTATAGACTGGATTTTCACGACCTTGCCCCGGTCTCGATTCTCCATGTCTCGGCGTTTATCATTACATGCGAGGCCTTCCTTCGAATCCCCCCACACTTCGGCTTATGGCTCAAGACCTTTAGTGTGAAACCGAAGATAGCTGACGGGGAACAGGTGGAGTGCGGAGGTGCTACAATCAGCCAACTCGCCAACACTCCCTGGCCAAAAGGTTCCTTTACCGAGACTTCCAATTACTGGCTGCGGGACTGGTTTTACATTGCAGAGCCCCGCAGTACTAAGTGGGTTGCTGCACCCACTTTCCGTCCTGGCCCACCATCATAGCTTGCATCATGGGTCGACAAGGGGCTGGACTGGGGATCGGTTGATAAAGTGCGGACCTTACAAAGCCGTGTCCGAACCCTCCCCGAGAGAGATATCGATCTCGTTAGTGTGATTCAAGTGATGTTAGTCCACAGAACCCTACCCTGTCAGCGCAGGCCTCGCTGCATGTGGGAGTTTAATCCAGAAGGACCACAGACCCTCCAACACTTCTTCGGCGCCACACATGAAGGGATGTGGAAGTTATTTTTGGGAAGCGGAAACATTGGCCGGATAGCGCAGAGGACGCTGGCTTCAACTGTAATCGCCCGGGTACACCGGTAAGCACTTGGCTCTCGAATTCTTTGTGGTCATGCATATAGTAATATGAAACTAAGCAGGCTATCTTTTTCTAGGGCTGGATAAAGAAGGTGGAACTGATTATGTGTTCGGCCCCTCTGCCCGAGGGTCCAGCGAATCCTGTCCTAACAAGGATGCTAGCCCCAACACCATACAGATGCTGGAGAAGGAGGATGAGGCGGAGGACAAGAGGACCAAGGATGGCCTCTATGCCCAAGGGACCTTGGACTTTATGTCCGAAGGAATAAAAATCCCCTCGTCCGAAGACAAAAGTAAAGTGGGGGCACTATCTCTTTCCCTCCCAAGAAGAAGAGGGCCACCTCTGAATATTGGGAGAAGCAGGCTCCTAAGCGAGTCAAGATGCCTCTGGGAGGCGGCCCGGGCATGGAGAACGTCGAAGCGCAGTCTCATGACGAGGAGGAGCCTCCGGCCCAATTGTAAGTGAACAAGGCTATTCTAAACATATCCCGTTCTTTTCATATGATGCCTGAAATATACATTTTTTTGCAGCCCAGCGCGCAGGCCCCTTCAACAATCCTCTTCCTTAGGGGACCTTCTCCCGGAGATGATGGAAAGCGAGACGCCCGCACCGGCCTCTCTGTCCAATAGGGCAGACAATATTGAGGTGTCGTCGCGGAGGGTGTCTCTCGACCAACAAGTGGTGCAAGGGATTATGAATATGTTATATGAAGGTGATACTTCGGTGGCCCAGGGTCCGGGGAACAACAATGAAGACCCCAGACCATCCAGAGTGCAGCCGGATACAGATAAATGGGTCCCTTCAAAGGGTGACCGTACTTCTATGGCTGCCTCCGGCGATCCAGAGGCGCCGGATATCTTGACGAACATGCCGCGGCAGGCGTCCATTTCAGAGGAACATCGTACCTTGATGGGTACGATGGTTGAAAAGGTCCTATCCGTGAAGAGCGGATTGGATGAGGCCTTTGCAAGCCTGCTGAGAGGCTTCGAGGTTTGTAGTGTAACATGTGCAATTGTGTTTTATTCAGGAAATATACCTGTGTATAGGCAGTAGCCCCTGAGACTCCGGTTGGCTTCCCATGGGAGGCGAACGGAGGATCAAGAAGAAATTTTGGAGGACTAATCTGATTAACTTTGAACACAGGCTGCTTCCCCCTGGCTACTTCCCGGACTACGGATATTGCCGAACTACAACAGAAGCTTGATGTGGCCGGGGATGACATTATGTTGATCAATATGCGTCTTGATGAGTCGCAAGGTATGTATTCAGAGCAGTCTTTGTACATACATTTCTGTGATATAAGCATGATGCTGAAAGCTGTACCTGGCTGCAGATGGTGCTACCGCAATTGAAATTCTTTGGGCCGAGCTAGCCCGGGCCAAGGAGCAGGCCCGGTGTAGTAATGCGGCTGCCGAGAAGGCATCAGCAGATTTAGAAGCCGAACGGGCTGCTCGGCGTCAAGAGGAGGAGAAGATATCCATGATGGCACTTGAGCTAAAATGTGCTGCCAGCCGCTGTGAGCTCCTTGAGAAGGGGAAAGAAGCCAAAATGGCTGAAATTGGAAAGGCTTTACGAGTAACAAGAGAAGCGCGGTCTGAATCCAGAGCGGCCCGTGAGGAGATCCGACAAGCTCGAGACATTGCGGCTGGTAAGCCATTTTTGGTACAGGCTAAGTTCGGTGATCCGAACTATGCTCAGCTGAACCAATTGTGGAGTTCTCCGGACGAGTTTTAGAATTGCCAAAGAGTTCTTCCGATGTGGCGCCATATTATCAGGCGCGAGAGGGGTACGCAGCGGAGAAGCTTTTTTGGTCATAGTTCGGCGCCTCGAAGCTCCCCATGTTGCTGAATGAGCAGATGTCCCAGTGGGCCGAGCTTCATAGGATATTCGGTGCTGCTATGAAGAACGTCATAATCCGGTTATGGCCACTTGAGGCTGTTCGGAATAGTTACTTTGGCTTGGTGCAGCGGCTTGTTGACGCAGTGCCGCGTATCGACGCTGTTAAGTGATCGGTGTGCATTGAGGGTGCATGGATGGCTTTTGCCTGAGTCAAGACATTCTAGGGGAATATGAAGGCCATCGATGTTGCGGTGAAGAGTCCGCCCAAGGGCAAGGACCACCACGAACCGGAGCATTATTTTGAGGACGTCCTAGTAGTCGCCCGCTTAATAGAGGGTGAATGCTTGAAAGACATGATGTTCGAGTGAGGTGTATAAGAATTGTTCGAGATAATTTTATAGTGAATCTATTTTTATATTGTGCTTGAAAGCTTGTGTTCCTCCTGTGCAGCTGTTTTAATATAAACTGAAAGATTTCTAGTCGTCGACTTCAGCCCCCTTGTAGGAAGTACAGGGGTGTTTGAAAAAGCATATGATCGCTCTCGACCCAACGCGTTGGTCCCTAAAGGAGGTGTCAATGCGGCAAACCAGGCAACCAGACTATAGGGCGTTAACACTTTCACTTAGCCATAGGAGTTTTATGGTGGGTCTACAACATAGCCCCTAGTATGTATGCGGCTTATTCATGCGACGCGTTTACATAATTGACCAGAAAATAGGTCCTTCGTGTGACACGGAGGAATCACTAGAGACTCCGATAAGTCATCGAGTGGTTGACCAGCTCTCGCCGCATCATGACAGTCAGTTTTCGGCTTTCTCTACTGAGGTGCATCACCAGGTGATCCGGTAGCACAATCCTAGTAGTTCTCCCTTTACTACCCTAGCCGATAGAGCGGAACATAGGATAGCAAACACAGGAGCCGGGCAACCCAACTATTGACCCAAGACATGATTCGGAGCTGATGCATATAAGGCCAAACTCGCGACGCCGAAGTGCGCTGTAAGAGCTGTTCGGACTTTGTTGGCAACTCATTTGTTCCCGTACCGAGCCCCTGGCAAGTTAAGCCGGGGTATGTTTGTGAAACAACCATGGGAGGCGTATTTATTTGCGGAAAGACGCGAGTAATTAATTCGGATAGTGTGAAATGGAACCTGAGCGATATGCCGATGATTAATTAATATATATGCCATGACCTCGGTCATTTGATATGCCCTGGGTCGAAGGCAGAGGAAAACGGCATGTTACAGGCTCTAAAAAAAGAGTGCGGTCTACAAAAGTTTACTTTGGACCTCCCGACGCACGTCTGCGCCGCCTGTCCTTAGCGAGGGGAATCCTTGAAGGAAATAGCCCCGTAGGTGAGTGTATGGATCCGAACTCCGATGGAGTCGGTCGTAAGTGTTTCTCCTTTGCGCTACCTATTTTTAAGAAGTATTGGAAAAAGGAAAGTATATAAAAAACGTTACCGGAATGTTTGCAGACTTATCCGTATTGTGCTTCCGCCGCTGCCCATGGTATATTAAGTGCATAGTTATGTATACGCGGTATAGCTTCATCGTGTATATGAGATGGGTGGCGGAAGCCGAACTTCTATTTATGTTCCGGATTTGATCGATCTTCGGGGGGAAGTTGCTTCTGGCCCTCTGCATTTTGCTGTTGAACCATTTCGTCATCCCTATTGCCTTGCGGCCCCCTTCCCTTGTGTTCGGTGTTGAGGTTGCCGGCCTGCTTGAGGAGCCAACAACTTCTTTTGGTATGATTGGCTGGTTTATTGGGGTGGCCATGTATCTGGCAGGGTCGGTCTAGTATCCTGTCTAGGTTGGATGGTCCGTCTCTATTCGCCTTGAATGGCGTTTTTCGTTGACTGGGCTTGGGATTGCTGAATTCGGTGTTAACCGCTGTGTCGCGTGATCTATCGTTATCACTGCGACCATTGTATTTGCTTCGTCGTGGCTTGCCATTGCCGTCTCGGATTTCGGAAGTGCCTGAGTTGCTGGCGCTATTGCTTCTACGACTGAGCCAACTGTCTTCTCCCGCGCAAAAACGGGTCATTAGAGTGGTAAGGGCTGTCATGGATCTAGGTCCTTCTTGACCGAGGTGGCGTGCAAGCCATTCATCCCTGATGGTGTGTTTGAAGGCCGCAAGGGCTTCCGCGTTCGGATAGTCAACGATTTGATTCTTTTTAACTAAGAACCTGGTCCAGAGCTTTCTTGCTGACTCTCCAGACAATATTACTTAGGTCATCAGCGTCAGGTGGCCGGACATATGTTCCTTGGAAGTTGTTGCGAAAGGCGTCCTCCAAGTCCTCCCAGCCGCCTATAGAATTTTCCGGCAGACTGTTTAACCAGTACAGAGCTGGTCCTTTGAGTTTTAGTGGTAGGTATTTGATGGCGTGAAGGTCATCTCCGTGGGGCATGTGGATATGGAGGAGGAAGTCCTCAATCCATACCGCGGGATCCGTTGTTCCATCGTATGATTCTCTATTCATGGGTTTGAACCCGTCTGGGAATTCATGCTCCATTACTTCATTTGTGAAGCACAGAGGGTGTGCGGCGCCTCTATGTTGGGCCACGCTGCGGCATACCTCTGACGGAGTCCATTTGCGCTTTTCAGCCCGGGCGTGGCTAGGTTTGTCACGTCCGAATAGGTGGCCGTTGAGGGAGTCCTGGATTAGGGGGTCTCTGGAGAGCCGGACTTTATCCTTTGGCCGGACTATTGGACTATGAAGATACAAGATTGAAGACTTCGTCTCGTGTCCGGATGGGACTCTACTTGGCGTGGAAAGCAAGCTAGGCAACACAGATGTGTATATCTCCTCCTTTGTAACCGACCTTGTGTAACCCTAGCCCCCTCTGGTGTCTATATAAACCGGAGGGTTTTAGTCCGTGGGACAGACAATCATACCATAGGCTAGCTTCTAGGGTTTAGCCTCTCCGATCTCATGGTAGATCAACTCTTGTAATACTCATATCATCAAGAATAAATCAAGTAGGACGTAGGGTTTTACCTCCATCAAGAGGGCCCGAACCTGGGTAAAACATCGTGTTCCCTGCCTCCTGTTACCATCCGCCTTAGACGCACAGTTCGGGACACCCTACCCGAGATCCGCCGGTTTTGACACCGACATTGGTGCTTTCATTGAGAGTTCTTCTGTGTCGTCGCCGTTAGGCTTGATGGCTCCTTCGATCATCGTTACCGATGCAGTCCAAGGTCAGACTTTTCTCCCCAGACAGATCTTTGTGTTCGGCGGCTTCGCACTCCGGGCCAACTCGCTTGGCCATCTGGAGCAGATTGAAAGCTACGCCCCTGGCCATCAGGTCAGGTTTGGAATCTTAAATTACACGGCTGATATCCGCGGAGACTTGATCTTCGATGGATTCGAGCCCTTGCCTTGTGCGCCACGCTGTCACAATGAGTACGATTTAGCTCTACCATCGGACCGTATTCACGAGATCGCACCGGCAGCCGCTCCGAGCCTCAATTTGGAGCCAGTTGCGCCATCCATGGACGGGTGGATAGACCCTGTCACGGAGGCCGTATCCTCAGCGGCGATCGAGCCGAATATCGACCTTACCCTTCACGAGAGCCGTGTTGCCAAACTGCCGAATCCTTCCCCGGCCACGGACTCAGAACCGCCTGCGCCCGTGCCTATCAAATCTGACTGGGCGCCAATCATGGAGTTCACCTCCGCGGATATCTTTCAGCACTCGCCCTTCGGCGACATACTGAATTCATTAAAGTCTCTCTCCTTGTCAGGAGAGTCCTGGCCGAACTATGCCCGGCAGGATTGGGATGCGATGACGAAGAAATTCGCCGCCCACCCACCACCCACTTAGTGGCCACTGTCGATGACTTAACCGACATGCTCGACTTCGACTCCGAAGACATCGACGGTATGGACGAGGATGCAGGAGACAAACAGGAACCACTGCCCACAGGGCACTGGACGCCCACTTCATCACATGACGTATACATGGTGGACACACCAAAAGAAAGCAACGACGAGGAACGGAAGGACGCAAAGAAGGGTTGTCCCCTCGACAAGCAGTCAAAGCGGCGGTGTAAGCCCCGCTCCAAATCCCGCCTCGGCAGAAACAACGATCATATAGACCCAGTGTTAGAGCAGGGTGAACCATCGCCGGGCCATGGCAACACGGAGAATCAAACCGAACAACCCGACTCTGTCAAAGATAATAGTCCGGATGACATCACATCAGACAGACACCCGGAGCAACAGAATGCCCATCAAAGGCATGTTTCCACCGCGAGGAGTCTAAAAAAGTAGAAGCAAAGGCTCAAGGCTGCGCAAGACACACTCAGAATCAGATGGAGTAAAGTACTCAACACAGCAGCGAAGTACGGCGGTAATCACCCCACCAAGAGCTACCCAAAGCGGAAGTTGCTACCTGAATTCGATGAGGAGGCCTTAGACCCCCCGCAACCAAAAATTAAAACGGCCATCTGGCCGGATAGACGACCTCACGGCCAACATAGAGCGGCAAACAACACCGCACATAAGCCAATACGCGATCCACGCGAGGCCTCGCATCAAAAGGACGGCGCAACCAGATCCATCTATGGACCACGCAAGCACGCTCCAGCATACGAGGCAACACAACAAACATCTGAACATCACGGTACACCCAGATACAGGGGTGCCGCACACCCCCTATGTTTCACCGACGAAGTGCTGGACCACGAATTTCCAGAGGGATTCAAACCCGTAAACATAGAGGCATACGATGGAATAACAGACCCTGTGATCTGGATTGAGGACTATATCCTCCATATCCATATGGCTCGAGGACATGATCTCCATGCCATCAAGTACTTACCCCTCAAGCTCAAAGGGCCAGCTCGGCACTGGCTTAAAAGCCTCCCCAAAAGCTCCATTGGAAGTTGGGAAGAGCTCAAAGATGCTTTTCGGGCAAATTTTCAAGGGACTTATGTCCGACCTATGGATGCGGACGATTTGAGTCATATAACTCAATAGCCCGAAGAGTCAGCCCGAAAGCTTTGGAACATGTTTCTTATTAAAAAAGAACCAAATAGTCGACTGTCCGGACGCCAAAGCCTTGGCAGCTTTTAAGCACAGCGTCTGAGACAAATGGCTTGCCAGACACCTCGGCCAAGAAAAGCCGAGAACAATGGCAGCATTAACAAGCCTCATGACCCACTTTTGCGCGGGCGAGGACAGCTGGCTAGCCCAATGTAGCACCAGCGACCCAAGTACATCCGAAGTTAGAGATGGAAAAGGGAAATCACGACGCAGGAAAAATAATAAGCGCCGGAATAAAGAAGACAGCCCGACGAGCACGGCGGTAAACGCCGGATTCAGAAGCTCTCGGCCAGGTCAGCAAAAGCCACCCTCTAAAGGCGCCAGAGATGAACTGTCCAGCCTAAACAAAATTCTGGACCAAATATGTCAGATCCATAGCACCCCCGATAAACCTGCAAATCATACCCACAGAGAATGTTGGGTCTTCAAGCAGTCCGGCAAGCTCAGCGCTGAACATAAGGGGCGGGATACACCAAGCGAAGACGAGGATGAGCCTCGCAAGCAAAGCACTGGGGAACAGAAGAAATTTCCACCAAAAGTCAAAACAGTAAACGTGTTACACGTGATAAAGGGGAGAAACAAAGAGGCACGCCCAGATAAATATGCCCAAGGGCCTATCACCGCGGAGTTCTTCCACTGGCCGTCTCAACCGATCACCTTCGACCATCAGGATTACTCGGCAAGTATCCGGCGCGCAGGATGGGCTGCCTTGGTATTAGATCCAATAATTGACGCATACCACTTCACACGAGTCCTGATGGACGGTGGCAGCAGTCTAAACCTGATATACCAGGACACAATCCGCAAAATGGGGATAGACCCAACGAAAATTTGCCACAACAATACTACCTTTAAAGGAGTAACGCCAGGCCCAAGGACTCATTGCACGGGCTCCCTGCTACTAGAGGTTATATTCGGCTTCCCTGATAACTTCCGTAGCGAAAATTTAACCTTCCACATTGCTCCGTTCCAAAGTGGCTATCAAGCACTACTTGGACGCGAAGCTTTCGTTCGCTTTAATGCAATACCGCATTACGCTTCCCTCACGCTTAAGATGCCTGGTCCACGTGGCATCATTACAGTAAATGGAAATATTGAGCGATCCCTGCGCGCCGAAGAGAGTGCGGCTGCCTTGGCAGCCGCACACTAAAACGGCCTCACCAACTAAGGCATTCGATAGGTCGTCAAGACTACGGACACGGTTAGACGAGTCCAACGCAGCTATATGTAATTCATACAGGTTTGATGGCCACACCCCTATTTCAAATACAAGGGGCTCAACACGCGCAGACAAGTGGCAATTTTTACTCATCTTGAATTATACATGGTTTCTTTAAACCTACCTTTTTGCACGGCAACTTTTCACCTAAGTTCCTCTCTTTTACAGATGACCATCGTGCTACACCCGTCCAGGATACGGCACAATAGAGACATGGGCGCAGACGTGCAGCAGGGACCCGTTCCAAGGATGCTTTTTAGATTAAGACCCTGCGTCAACCTTTTTTACTGTCTCTTGTTGATACACATCCCTCGGATTCTCAGTACAATTGAGAAGGATGCTGACGTCTTGGCATGTGGCCACGCCAGAACAATGCACGTACCTAGAAACTAGGGGCTTCTTACAAAGGGCACTGTTTAGGCCTGCTTCACACCATAAAAGACCGAATACCTTAGGGAGTGTTTGGCGTCGCGAGTTTGGCCTTATATGCATCAGCTCCGAATCATGTATTTGGTCAAATGTTGGGTTTGCCCGGCTCCTGTGTTTTGCTGCCTTACGTTCCGCTCTATTGGCTAAGGCGGCACCAGGAGAACTACTGCAATTGTGCCCTAGTTCATCCGGACGAGCACCTCAGTAGAGAAAGCCGAAAACTGACTGTCATGATATAGTGCGAGACTGGTCAACCACTCGATGACCTATCGGAATCTTAGAATTCCTCCGCCTTAACGAAGGGTCGTTTCCCGGCCAGGCTTGTACGCACCCCGAACTCGGGTGAGTGCGGAGCCACCAGGGGCTATATAGTAGCCCCACTGTCAAATTCCTATGGCTAAGTGAAAGTGTTAAAGCATTATAGTGCGGTTGCCTAGTTCGCTGCGCTATCACCTCCTTATTAGGACCAAGACGTTGGATTAAGTGTGAATACGCGTCTTCTGCGAACACCCCCACATTGTATGCGTGGGGGCTGAAGCCGACGACTGCAATCTTTCAGGATATACATATATATACATAAACGGCCGCACAGGAGGCATCATATTACTTTCGGGCAAAAGTATAAATACAGCCTTGATAAATTTAATATAAACAATGTTTTTACAATGGGAATACATGTCACTCAAACATAATATTCTTCGAGCACTGGGCCTCTATCAAATGAGCACCCTCAAGAACTTCTTAAAAATAGTGCTCGGCAGCCACTCGGCCTATGGCCGAACCCTGCGCCGCAACAGTGGTAGCATCCATCTTCGCCCAGTATGCTTTGACACAGGCAAGGGCCATCCGCGAGCCCTCTATGAACGCCGACCTCTTCATCGCATTGCTGCGCGACACCGCACCAAGGAACTGCTGCACCAGTCTAAAATAGCTGTTCGGCTTTGGCTTTTCCGGCCACAGCTGATCCACAACAGACCTCATGGCGAGTCCGGACAACCTATTGAGTTCGGCCCATTCGGCTAACTGATCAGTCAATGGAAGCGGACGCTCTGGAACGTTAAATTGCGACCGGAACAGCTTGTCCACTTCACGATCTGTTTGATCTCAGAAGTATTCGGCCGCATCGACAGCGCTCGCCGCCAAGTCCATATATGCGTCTATCGAACTCCACAGCCGATCCAGAGGGGCCTACCGCGGATCTCCAAACTTCCTTCACAGCATAAAGGGCCCAACTGCAATATCCCCAGCTTCACACAGTTCCTCCTTCTTCGCTCTCATGGCAGAGCGGGTGTCCTTGGTCGCCATTGTGGCCTTCTCAAGGTCCGTCGCCCTCGCCCGGGCTTCTTCTTCGAGGAACTGGCAACGGTCGGCAGTGTCTTTTAACTTTATAGCCATCTTGGCCATTTTATCGTTGCTCTGGCAATGTGCAGCCTTTTCGGCCCTTAACTCTTTGGCCGCCTTCAAAGCAGCCACATTACTACTCCTTGCTTGTTCTTTGGCTCAGGCAAGTTCCGCCCGAAGGGTTTCCACAGTGGTAGCTCCATCTGCAGTCACAAAATATTAAAGATACTGGCATCATGCTACTCTTACTATGTGACATTCACCAGAAAATATCACTTACCCTGTGCCTTGTCAAGCCGCTTGTTAACAAGATCAATGTCGGCATCTGCCGCATCCAGTTGTCGCTTTAGTTCGGCAAACTCATTAGTCTGACTAGCCACCGGAGCTTCCACCACCTGCACATAAATGCAGTATGGTTATTACCTGGGACTACCGATCCTCTGTTTGCCGCCGTTCTCGGCGTCAACCAGAGTCTCAGGGGCTACTATCTACACAAGGCACACCTAAAAATGTGTTGTACTATCACAAATGTATATCATTTCACGTACCTCAAAACCCGTCAGTAGACTCATAAAGGCTTCATGTAACCCGCTTTCGGCGGATGAAATCCTTTCAATCACCGTACCCATCAATGTACAGTGTTCTTCTGAGATAGTTGCTCGCTCTAGCAGATCCCTCAGTGCATCCGACCGCATACCGGACGGTGCCGGATTCTTTTGGTTGCTCTCTTCAAGAGCCGGATACTGGGGACTTCAGGTGACCATAGGAATATCTTCTGGCCTCACCTGATCCGGCGAGGCCCTCAGTGACGACACTTCAAGGTCGCCCGCTTCTTGAGTGGAGGAGTCCGGGGAGGCGTTTCGCTCTCCATCATCTCCAGAAGAAGATCCCCCGAAGACTAGCTCTGCTGAGAAGGGCTAAGATCCAAACTGCAAGGTAAATGCTTCGGTTATTTTCCTTAGAGGTAAGGTAGTATATCTTCACTATTAAAGTACTTTTTTATTACTTACAGCTCGTTAGAGGGCTGATCCCCGCATGGACTTTGTGCGGCAAGAGCACCCTCCAAGGCAGGACCCTCTGGTGGAGATTTTTTCTCCCGTTTGGAAACCTTGGTTTCCGGATCTTCAGAGGTAGTCCTCTTCCTTCCCCGGGGTGAGAGGATGTCAGATTCCTCCCCGTGATTATCCTCCTTCATGGAGGCGCTCATTCCCTCGGTTGGAATTGGTAGCGATGGGGGCCCGCTTTCGCCCTCATTATTGCCCCCTTTATCTTCCTTAGAGGGCTCCGGGCAAGGTGCTAGCTCGAGCATCTTTTCCAGTACCAGATTGTCCAAACCCTCAGGAAGGGGGGCCGAACACCGAATCATCTTCGCCTTTGTTAGCCAGTCCTGGTCAAAGAGCGATTTCTCAGAATGACGTCATGATAAATGAAAGACGGTGTGTTCGGCTAGAGGATTACTTACTTGGTCGGCGGTGCGGTTGCTGCTCAAGCCCACGTCCTCGGTAGTATCCGGACACTCTATTTGGGGTCCGAAGAATGATTTATACATCTCCTCGTGCGTCAGGCCGATGAAATTCTAAATAGTGCACGGTCCTTCTGGGTTGAACTCCCACATGCGGAGGGACGGGCGTTTGCAAGGCTGGACTCGACGAAGCAGCATGACTTGCACCACCGTAACCAGACTGAAATCTCGTTCGAAGAGATCTTGAATGCGGCTTTGCAGTGTAGGCATGTCCTTGGCTCGACCCCAGCTCAGCCATTTGCTAATCCATGACATCAGTTGTGGTGGAGGGCCCGAGCAGAAAGCAGGGGCAGCCACCAATTTGGCACTTCTGGGAGCTGTGATGTAAAACCACTCCCATTGCCATAATCCGGACACCTCTGGAAAGGAACCCTTTCGCCATGGAGCTCCAGCAATCTTGTTATTAATGCGCCTCCGCATGCTACATGCCGCCCCTCGACCATCTTCGGCTTCACGTCAAAGGTATTGAGCCACATGCCGAAGTGAGGGGTAATGCGGAGGAAGGCCTTACATACGACAATAAATGCCAAGATGTGGAGAAAGGAGTCTGGGGCTAGATCATGGAAATCTAGCCCGTAATAGAACATCAAACCCCTAATGAAGGGATCCAGAGTGAGGCCTAGACCTCGGAGGAAGTGGGAGATGAACACAACGTTCTCGTTGGGTTCGGGACTAGGGACGACCTGCCCTCGGGCGGGCAGCCGATGCGAAACCTTGGCGGTCAGGTATCTGGCCTCCCTCAATTTCTTGATATCCTCTTCCGTAACGGAGGAGGGCATCCACTAGCCTTGAAGGCTAGATCCGGACATGATTGAAGGTCCGAAGCACCTGACCTGGGCTTTGGGTGTTAGAACTTGAGGCGGGGGAAGGATTCGATTGAGCACGGGAGGAAAAAAAGTAAAAGCCTTGTCCCTTTATAAAGAGGGTGAATATCAAGCGTCCTCCTACTAGCCGTTTGGGACTTACCTAAAATCTAGGAGTCCTAGGCGTGGTTGGGTTACCCACGCCCGTATTGATGAGAATCCTGTAATAAGGGGAACACGATCTCTGCTTTGACAAGACATGTCAAGAAACTGCCTCGTGTTATGTGCAGGGCTAGTTAAGGAAAAATAGTTCGAATAATCACCGAGCCATGGCCAGATGTCATGTTGCCAAAGCGTGTTAGCAGATTAATATTTGTGGAAATATTATTCTCTCTACGGTGGTATGTGGAATTTATTTTGCAGGGTCGGACACTATCCTGGTATTCAAACTCTTCTGTGATGTGTTCGGAGGAGGAACCCGCCTTGCAATGCCGAAGACAACACTGCGCGCAGGACTCATCGTCATTGAAGCCTGGTTCAGGGGCTACTGAGGGAGTCCTCGATTAGGGGGTCTCTGGACAGCCGGACAATATCCTTTGGCCGGACTGTTGGACTATGAAGATACAAGATTGAAGACTTTGTCTCGTGTCCGGATGGGACTCTACTTGGCGTGGAAGGCAAGCTGGGCAATACGGATGTGTATATCTCCTCCTTTGTTACCGACCTTGTGTAACCCTAGCCCCATCTGGTGTCTATATAAACCGGAGGGTTTTAGTCCGTAGGACAGACAATCATACCATAGGCTAGCTTCTAGGGTTTAGCCTCTCCGATCTCGTGGTAGACCAACTCTTGTAATACTTATATCATCAAGAATAAATCAAGAAGGATATAGGGTTTTACCTCCATCAAGAGGGCCCGAACCTGGGTAGAACATCGTGTTCCCTGCCTCCATTTACCATCCGCCTTAGATGCATAGTTCGGGACCCCCTACCCGAGATCCACCGGTTTTGACACCGACAGCTGTCGTCGCGTGTCAAGGTGTGTCCTTACGATCCGTAGATCGCCCTTGGGTATCCTGTTTTACTACCCCAGCCCTGTTGAAGGTTGTATGTACAACCTTTGACCTGTTTTGTTCTTGCCTTTACGGCGAGGTGGGGCGGTCTGTAGTTCGGCTTGAGTTGCCACTTTAACCGGACCAAGTTGTGGTCGTCCTTGCCGCATTATGCGATGATCGTACGAGCTCGAACACCTTATCGTTGCCCTGGGGTAGCCATCTATGCTTCGGGTAGCATTTGGCTGGGCTACCCAGGCCGTATTTTCGGTGGCTAGGACTTCGGTCCATCTATCATTAAGCAGATCTTGGTCAGCTTGAAGCTGCTGCTGCTTCTTCTTCAGGCTCCTCGCAATGGCTATTAGTTGGCGCTTTAAGCACTCCTGCTCACGAGGTTCCTCAGGCACGATGAAATCTTCAGCGCCGAGGCTCACCTCATCCTCAAAGAGCGGAAAGTAATTGTCATCCTCCGAATCTTCATGCTTGGCCTGTTTACTGGGGCTATCCTTCTCGTCATCCTATTCATCATTAATTGTATCAACGGGGTCTTCGTTGTCTTCGGTGCCATTGTCCATGTCGTCAATATCCTCGGAGTCATAATCAAGTGTTTCGGTCGAATCCTTGGCTGTTGCTATGAAGCGGGTGGCGCGTGGGAAGAAAAATTCTCCATCGTCAGCCCCTAGCTCGAGCCGAATATAGCTCGGCTGAGAGTCCTCCGCCAAGGGCAGGTTTTTTAATGTGTTTAGCACGTTGCCCAAAGGCAAGTGCTGGAAGATGTCTGCGGCGCTGAATTCGAAGATCGATAAACGATCAAGCTCGGCGTCCGCGGGTTCGCGTGGTTCGGAACCTACAGCCGGAGACGAGTCCGGCGTTCCGGTGGCATAGGCATCGAGAGAGACCAGGTCCATGTGCGGCTCCAACACCGTGGAATCTGCGGCCTCCGTGGTGGGGTTAATCCTCCCGTATTTGGATGGTGCGGCCTGCTCCGGCTCTAGGGCCGGAGCGGTTATAGGAGCGATCTCCTGTATGCGGCCCGATGACAGATTTAGGTCATGATCATCGGGGTGATCGGGAGCGGCTATCGTGGTATCGAATCTGGCGAAGATCAAGTCTCCACGGATGTCCGCGACATAGTTCAAGCTCCCGAGTCTGACCTGATGCCCAAGGGCGTAGCTTTCGATCTCCTCCAGATGGCCAAACGAGTTGGCCCGCAGTGCGAAGCCACCGAAAACAAAGATCTGTCCGGGGAGGAAGGTTTCTCCGCAGACAGCGTCGTTATTGACGATTGAAGGGGCCATCAAAACCTTTCAGCGACAGCACAGCAAAACTCTTAATGAAAGCACCAATGTCGGTGTCAAAACCGGTGGATCTCGGGTAGGGGGTCCCGAACTGTGTGTCTAAGGTTGATGGTAATAGGAGACAGGGGACACGGTGTTTTACCTAGGTTTGGGCCCTCTTGATGGAGGTAATACCCTACGTCCTGCTTGATTGATATTGATGAATACGAGTATTACAAGAGTTGATCTACCACGAGATCGTAATGGCTAAACCCTAGAAGTCTAGCCTGTATGACTAAGGTATTTAGTATCCCCTATCCGGACTAAGTCCTCCGGTTTATATAGATAGCGGGGGGGGGGGGGGGGTTCTAGGGCTACATAGAGTCGGTTACATAATATGGAATCTTCATAGTTGTTCGCCTAGCTTGCCTTCCACGCCAATGATAGTGCCATCCGGACACGGGTACAGTCTTCGGTCTTCATATCTTCACAGTCCATCAGTCCAACCCATAGATAACAGGCCGGACGCCCGAGGACCCCTTAGTCCAGGACTCCCTCAGTGGGCCATATGTTAATTTGTTCGTTGTACGTAACCAGCACTTCGAATCCTCGATATATAGTACGGTGGCATGGGCCAGAACAAGCATTCACGTCAGGAGTACGGCACACGCCACCAGCACGACTTCCATCTGACACCATATTTCTTGGAGTCCGTGCTACAACTATCTCTTCAACCCCCTCATTTCTCTAACTCAGCCATCACATGGCAGGCGAGGTGGGGGTTTGCCGATAGTCGGTTTTCTCAACTGCGGTCCCACTTGTAATGCCAACTCCAACACACGACCCCAAACGAACCTCCATTTTTCCCGGATCCTGTCCCTATGGGTAGGGTAATGGGGTCATGACTGGGCCATTTCTCGGATGCAGTGGCCGTGCGCCCAACGCGCAGACGCATCGCGGCCGCGTACATTTTTCTTTGCAAACACATATCTTTTTTTCATCATTGATTTTTGGTACATGGAAATACATCACCAAAATTTGACTAGAAAAGCAAGACCAAAGAAAACAAGAACCACAAGAATACATTTTAGAAGATATCCAACTTCCCTAACTGGTCTTGTAAGTTGGATTAGTGCCTTCTCGATGCATTCATTGTTGATCTACGGATGCTCGATCTTGCGTGCTTCTTTCTTCTTCAAGTGTAAAGAAGTAGATGTTGTTTCCTCGCTTTTAGTCTCATGTCTAGCCTCTATTCTATCAACAAGTGCACTAGTCTCATCTCTAGCCTCTATGATAGCTATAAGTGCTAGAACATCTACTAAATTGCGCTCTATCAATATATCGATGTACTCTTCTTCCCAATACCAAAACTTGCATCCATTCTACACAATAAAATTTTAAGTTAGTACAACTAGTCTAATCCGAGAGCACAACCGAAGCTGATGTAGCACATACCCCATTGGTTGAGGACTTGATAAACACCCATCCGGGATGTTCCGGCCATGTAGACACATGGCGCAAGACTTTCTTTGGGCAGTCGTCACACGTAATGAGTGGCAATGGTGCGCCGACGAGCTTTTCGGCCAGCACCGAGCCCGGTCGACCGCCATTCATGTATCTGCCGGCGGACCACCAACGGTGTAGATCTGAGTGGCTAGAGGAGGAGTCAGTACCTGCATGCGGCCTTGCGGCCTTACCGGGGCCTTCCGGCCTGGTGCCCGGCCAGTCCATGGCGCGACACGGCCTCCCACAGCCGGGAGAGCTCAAGCCCGACTAGATCCGCTCCAAATCCGGCCGCCGGGTGCGCAAAACACGTAGCCGTGGTTGGGAAGCTCCAAGGCAACGAGGGGAAGGGGGCTGAGTGAGCGTGCGTCTGAGCTGCACATGCTGGAGTTGGTCTAGCGGCATGGCGGACCAACCGTGTGGGGGGTGTGAAGTGGCTTCGCTCGTGTGGGGGACGGAAGCCATCCCGCGCGAGCGCTAGGTTTGATAGGATGGCCTTGTCATCAGTGTGTGACCTTTGTGGCAACCGTCCGCTCCCCACTAGCCTCTCTGTTGACATGTGGTCCTGTTCCAACATGTCAGTGAGACGATGGTGAGTCCTTTGCATAATTTCTGAATGGATGTCTATGTAGGCCGGGGCGCCTCTTCGTGTACTGTGGCAACTGTCCTATGACTCTTCGCCTTTCCCTCTCGATTTGGAACTGCTGTCGCATGCTCATCCTCCCTCCTCCATTTTCCTTCACCCTTCCTTCTGCCACTGTTCGATCGTCTTCTCCATGGAGGGAACAGGCCGGAAACGACCCCATTATTCTTGCCCCGATCTGAATGATGACGTGGTGGAGGAACTCATTGATCGGTGCGACGTCATCACCTCGGCTAGCATGGTAGGTTCGTTCAAGACCATTCTTGACTCAACTAATAACATCATTACAACGAACCCAAGTCTCCAGGAGCGGTTTCGTCTCCCCTATCTTCTTCGCCGTGACCCTGCTGACTGGCGCGCGGACGACGGAGGCCTCACCTTGTGCAAGTTGGTGCCGCTTGATAATGATACATGTGATGTTAAGATGCCATCGCTTGAGGGTAAGGCTTGGGCAGATGCAAATGGAGATTGGGTTGTTTATATTGGGTACAACTGCGAGTGGGAACTTGTGAATGTGTACACTCGTCACCGGGTTCCACTTCCAAAAATCTCAGACTGCCCAGAGGTTGAGCAAACCGGTATTCTACTTACGTTCATCTACGATCATGGTGACTGTCGTCTACAGAAGATAGCAATTTGTCAAGTTCCTGACAACTCTTGGGATTTAATGGACAATGGAGTTTTTGCTATCTTCGACAATCTTGTTTCCTTCCTTCATAGTTTGACTGATTGGATATTGCTCAAAAATCAGTTTCTATACACGGATGTGTATTGTGATGAAATTCAATACAATGGTCTTGTGTTTGCTGCCACCACTCGTGGCACTGTTTTTGCATGGAATCCTTATGCTTTCAGTATGTTTGTCTTCCACCGTAATTATAATTGTTTTGTCCACATGCATGCGGGTGAGCTACTTTCCCTTTACTAATTAACCTTCTTGTGTTTCCAAGGTCCTGTGAACATTCCACCACCTATACATGAAAATTTTTATAACCAAGGGGGAGATGAGGATGATGATGATCACGAGCATGACGACCCATATACTCAGTGGCGCATGGCAACTTATTCCGATGGATCACCTCTTCTTTTCTGTATACAGGGCACCGCTTATGTTAATAAGGAAGCAGGTATTGTCTCCCATGGTCGCACTCTCCAGACCTATTCCAACATCCGTTGCAGGGTATTCGGGATGGATACTACTGTGCTAGCACCAACACCTTCTCCCTGGTTTAGTATTGATACTCTTGGAGGAAACTCGCTCTTTCTTGGACAAAACTATCCAATCATGGTGAAAGGCGATCCAGCTGCTGTTGACACAACGTTACTACCATTTATGAGAAGCAACTATATCTATAGCTCGGACATTGCTATGCTTCCCTACCGTGGCTATCACAATATGGGTCATGAAATAGGCCGCTTCAGCCTGGATGATCAGTCCTGCGTTGGTCTCCAGATTGACAGTAGCTGGCTCTTCCGAGACAAACTCTTCTGGTTCAAAGCAAGTGTTTCCAATGCCGAGGATTGGTTGAGCTGAAGTTCATATCATTGCTTGTTATTTGTTGGGTGATGAAAACTTTAGTATTTACTAGAATGTTCTATTGTAACTAATCTATAATCTAACATGTATCCTCGTTGTCATTGTGTGTTGATGACTTGTTGTATGTAATGAATGGTATATTTGCATATGCATGTCATAAACTCAATTTATAAATGGTTTTTGACTCATTTCTTGGAGTGTTAGTGCCGTAGTAGTATAGCCAGCATCTATAGTAGTATGAAGTTGCCACATCACATAGAGCCCACCAATAGTTAGTTCTAGTTAGATCAACTAGAGCTAGGTGTTCCACGGAGGCCGAGAAATATGGTGATAGCGTGACTGCGTGAGGTGGGCTTGTACGTAGTATGATGTAGGCACAGGGCTTGCCGTGTTTCCTAGTCCTCCGGTGTAAATGTGGAGAAGATTTGGTCGAGTTCTTCCTCCTTTTGCCGAGACGTGGGACATCCAGCATCTAGGTCGTGTCATGCAAGAAATTGGAGTGTTAGTTGAGAAGCCATGTGATGTGCATCTTGGGTTAAACTGTAAATAGAATGTAACGCCCTCGATGCGGCTATATCTCCCACGTGTCGAAGCACGACTTAGAGGCATAACCGCATTGAAAGCAATGTCGCAAGTGAGGTAATCTTCACACAACCCATGTAATACATAAGGGAAAGATATACATAGTTGGCTTACACTCGCCACGTCACACAAATACATAAATAAGTCATTACATCATCCAGATACACACAAGGTCCGACTACGGAACCAAAATAAAAGAAGACTACCCCAACTGCTACACAGATCCCCGATCGACCCCAATTGGGCTCCACTACTAAACAACTGGAAACGGAACAACATAATGAACGAGATCTTCATCGAGCTCCTCCTAGAGCTTGGTTGCGTCATCTGCACGGTATCATCGGCACCTGCAAACTAGTTTTGGAAGTATCTGTGAGTCACGGGGACTCAACAATCTCACACCCTCGCGATCAAGACTATTTAAGCTTATAGGAAGGGTAAAAGGTATGAGGTGGAGCTGCAGCAAGCGACTAGCATATATGGTGGCTAACATACGCAAATGAGAGCGAGAAGAGAAGGCAACAGCACGGTCGGACAACTATGATCAAGAAGTGACCCTAGAACAACCTACCCTAAACATAACTCCGACACCGTGTTCACTTCTCGGACTCCACCGGAAAGAGACCATCATGGTTACACACGCGGTTGATGTATTTTAATTAAGATCAACTTCAGGTTTTCTACAACCGGACATTAACAAATTCCCATCTGCCCATAACCGTGGGCACGGCTTTCGAAGCTTCAAATCCCTACAGGGGTGTCCAAACTTAGCCCATCACAAGCTCTCATGGTCAACGAAGGATATTCCTTCTCCCAAGACAATCCGATCAGACTCGGCATCCCGGTGACAAGACATCCTCGACAATGGTAAAACAAGTCCAGCAAGACCGCCCGATGCCCCGACATCCCGATAGGAGCTGCACATATCTCGTTCTCAGGGCACACCGGATAAGCAATCCATACAACTAAAACCAGCCCTTGAGTTTCCCCGAGGTGGCGCTGCAAGGGGCTCTAGTTTGGACCAACACTTAGACAAGCACTGGCCCCGGGGGGGGGGGTTAAAATAAAGATGACCCTCGGGATGTACGACTCCCAAGGGAAAAAGGCTAGGTGGCGAATGGTAAAACCAAGGTTGGGCCTTGCTGGAGGAGTTTTATTCAAAGCGAACTGTCAAGGGGTTCCCATTATAACCCAACCGTGTAAGGAACGCAAAATCCAGGAGCATAACACCGATATGACGGAAACTAGGGCGGCAAGAGTGGAACAAAACACCAGGCATAAGGCCGAGACTTCCACCCTTTACCAAGTGTATAGATGCATTAATTAAATAAGAGATATTGTGATATCCCAACAAAATATCCATGTTCCAACAAGGAACAAACTCAAATCTTCACCTACAACTAGCAACGCTATAAGAGGGGTTGAGCAAAGCGGTAACATAGCCAAACAACGGTTTGCTAGGACAAGGTGGTTTAGAGGCTTGGCATGGCAATATGGGAGGCATGATAAGCAAGTGGTAGGTATCGCAGCATAGGCATAGCAAAAGAGCGAGCAACTAGCAAGCAAAGATAGAATTGATTTCAAGGGTATGGTCATCTTGCCTGAGATCCTGCAAGGAAGAAGAACGAGTCCATGAAGAAGACAAATGGACGTAGCCAACGGATCCTCACAAACGCAACGTTACCGGATTACCGAGAAGAAGTACAGCGGAAAGAAAGCAAACAGCATAGTAAACAATCGTCACATAAGCATGGCACGATGCGCAAACAAGTATGATGCATGTCCGGTTTAATGAGGCATGGCATGTCAAAATGCACAAACAACCCTACAAATTAAGTGGAGCTCAACATGCAACCCCGTTGCATATTGACGAAACACCACGTTCAAGTTATTTAGTTCGACCTCGTTTATGTACCCAACAACGTTAAATGTTGTTAACCATGGCAAGAGGGTGAAGCAAAAGTAAACTAAACATTTAGGCATGTTTAAATGAGGCCGGAAATAACAAACAACAATTCCGGTAAAACCCCATATGCATATTATAAGGTTTGGTACTGTTCTGTCCTAAACACAATTTTAGAGTTATTAAACATGCAAGAAAAGTGCACCATGTTAAACTAGGCATTTTCCACCCCATTTACATATAAAGATTATTAAAATCCGAGTTACGGTTATTTAGTTATGAATTAAAACATTTTAACAAGTTATTTGAGCAAATTTAAACAAACAACATTTTAAGCATTTTAAACATGGATGGAAATGACATATTATGAAACTAGATGAAATTCTAGTCAAGTTTCATATGTAAAGTTATCACATATGAAGCATTATTCATAAGTTATTATATGCATGAAGACTAGGGGTTTTTGTATAAAACCGGTAATTCACTGGTTATTAGCAAAAATGCTGGAGGAAAAAAAATAAGAGTGAGCTGAAACTATTGCGCTGCTCACATTGGGCCCAACAGGCCAGAAGCATCACGGCTGGAGGGGAGGCTGGGCCAGCAGGGCGCTGGCTGGGCCGCGGTCGATCTTGGCCTCGCTGCAAGAAGCGGCCCAGGCGCGGATCTGGGCAGTCGGTCAATGAGCCGAGGGGAGGTGGCCCAGCTCCTGGAGTGGAAGCGGTCAACGAACGGGCATGCATCGTCCTCCCTGCTCGAACGAAGCAGAGGAGGCGAACAAGGCGACGGGGCGGCAAGGATCCAAGGAAGGAGGCGGCTCGCGATGGCGCTGAGCTGGACTTGGTGGCGGGGAACCGGGCAGAGGCGATCAGCGTCTGGCGCGGTGCTACGCGCGAAAGAGGGTGCCGACCAGCGAGCAGTCAACGGGCGCGGCGTGCGTCCCTGCATGCGAAGAGCTTGGCGGCAGGGATGACACCAGGTTCGACAGGGATGGAAAACGACGGGGTCACAGCGGCGCTTGGCGAAGGGAGGTGCTGCTGTCGGTGGAGGCGAGCTCCAGTAGGCGGCAGAGCGAGCGGGCGATGGCGGATGCGCCGGCTGCTCAAACCGGCGAGGATGGGCGAAGGGGCATCGGATCTGGGCGATGGCAGGAGGTTGCTACCGTGCGTTCTGGCGGCGGGGCATGGATCCCTAGGAATTAGGGATTTGGTCTAGGTTACGCTAATATATATAGCAAGTGGGTTTGGTTAGGGGCTATATCGTCCCTCCGATCGCAATCGGACGATCGCGAATAAAATAGCTAGGGGTTCCAAATAAGAAAACGGTGACATTTTGTAGATGTTTGGGGATGATCCGGACACAACGGTATCGACTGTCCGGGTCAGGTCTGGGACAACTTTCGGGCGCGCGCGCGAGGAGGGCCGCGGGCTGATGAGAGAGGTTATGTTGGGCCTGGCGGTAGGTAGTTGGGCTGTGTAGACGGTCTCGAGCTGAGAGAAGATAAGAGAGGAGGCCCGGCGACTGTTTTCGGAGACCGAAAACGTCTGACGTTAGACCGGCTATATTGCCGCTATAGTTATCCGTTGGGGCGTCAAACCGACTCCAAATGTGATGGAACTTGACAGGCGGTCTATCCACACTATAATAAGACCACACGCCAACTTTCATCCCATTCTGAGAACATTTCCCGACCACTTATAAAATAATATTTCGGACATGCCGCGGGCGCGTGCAAGTGTGGTTGTGATCAGAACGGACAACAGACGGAACTGGGGGAACCCGGACGGATGCAAGTTCCAAAAACATGATGATGCAATGCACATGATGACATGACAAGATGCAACACTCAAGCGAATGACACGGCAACAAACAACGAATCATTGGAAGACACCTGGCGCATTGGACTCGGGGCATTACAACACTCCACCACTACAAGAGGATCTCGTCCCGAGATCTAGGATGACACTAGAGGGAAACGAAAGAGGAAGAGAACAGGTAAAACTAAGTTGCTTCTTTGACAATTGAGTGAAGACCAAAGAACCTTGTGAGGTTGAACAAATTCGAGAAAAGAATACAATGTAGGTGAACAAAGTCGAAAACACTCCGTTAGAAAAGAGGAACAAAGAACATTGCAAAAAACCTTGAGGTTGAAGGGCAAGATATATATTGAAACCACTCCGGTTAAAACAAGATAGAGAAGGATTAAGAATGATGTAATTTGGGCAGCACTCCGACCGTAAATGGAAAAATTTGAGCATGAACTAGACAAGATGAGAGGACACTTGATGAATCAACAACACACTATCTCCGAAACTATTGAAAGATGGCACAAGGGGTAAGAAAGATTTCAGACAGCACTCCGGTTGAGAAGGTAGGTAAAACTTGATAAAATGAGAGAGCTCGAATGAAAACATGACACTCCGGTTGAATGGATAAGCAAAAGAAAAGAACATGATCTTCACAATACGAGATGATGAGTGAAGAGAGCATCATCACAATGCCTCCGGAAGAAATGAAAGAATGCAATGGAAAAAAACGGAGAAGAAAACAACATGTTCTTCCTCAAATTAATTTGAGAGAGCATCCTTAAAAAGAAGGATTGACCAGAGTTGTTCGGAAATCAACAACAAAACGAATAAACTTGTTGTGGGCTTATGGAAAAAAGACATCTCAAAACCGAGGTGAAAATTCTGCCACTGACGGAAACAATAGATTGGATTGATATCCACAAGGAGACGAGAAACTATTTCACCGGGAGGATGAAAGAAGAACTTGGGTCCTTTATAAGCACCATAAATAGCAACAATCCTTAGCGAAAAACTTTAGGTGAAATATAACCCAAGATAATTGCAATGAAGAGATTGATGGGTTTAAATATCACAATCTTGTGAATGAAGAATGATATATAACCACCTCAAAAGATAAGGGAGAAACAATTGCACTCCGGATTACAGGATGAAGAAAGCATGAGCTCCTCAGAAAAGAATCTCAATGAAAAACTTCTAGACGGAATTAAATCCTTTATGAACCAACATGTAGAACCTTCATGAAGAACTCCGGTAATAAAAGAATGATCAAACGAAAGGAAGGAGAAGTTGAAAACACAAGGTGAATCCTTGCAATGATTAGATGGATCTTCGCAATGAAATAATTGAGAGAACTTGGAACTCCAGGAAAACAATAGATAAAGCATCTCGAACCGAGAATTGGATGAGCCTCCGGAATAAAGAATTAATCATTTGGGTGAATCAAGAATAAGACTTATGTTATGCTCCTACTTCACCAATTAAATTGATGACGAGCAAATGGATTGCATACAACTTATTCTCGAAGAAAGGATTGGGATAGATATGGCGCCAACTTGAGAAGGTCTTCAACGAACCACCAGTGGAATCGAAACAACGAATGAATTGGTATGATAAAGAAGAAAGAGAAATCTTAAACGAACCACCATAAGGATTGAAAAAGAACGAATAAAAGATAATGAAACACCAAGAAGAATTTGCAAATGAATGAAGATGCTTGAGAGAATCCAGATACATGAGAACGAAGGGATCACGAACTGAATAGAGATCACTTGAACGAAGCACCGGTAAGATTTGGAGAACCATAGCTAAAAGCTGAGAATGAATGAATAATACATGATGGGCTCCGGATAATCAAACTGAACAGAATCTTGAATTTCTCCGGATAGGTGAAAGGAATTCTCACAATTGAAAACAATTATGAGAGGATGGTATCAAGCTTGAACTACGCATCTCTGAGAGAATGGTTAAGATTTTGAGGAAAACTCTTCTTCGGCCTTCAAAATCCGAGAATGACGATGAGAAACACCACCATCAATTATTGAGGCACTCCGGGAGAATCCCAAAAAAAACGAAGAGGTTGAACCAACGATGAAAAGAAATTGAAAGATCTTGGAGAAAGGCATTTGACTGATGATAACTCATTCTTACGTCAAACTTTGAAACGAATTTAGGATAGCTCCGGGAAAATTAGAAGAGTCAGGTAAGATCCTGGGAAAAGACCTGTGGGTTAGGGCCCACTCAAAAGAAACACCATAGAACAATTTAAAAGAAGATTGCGTCGGTTGAATTAAAAGGCTTGAATGAGATAACATCCTCGAAAGAGCTTGAACGAAAGCAGAGTGGGAACATGAATCTTCTGAGATATCTTCGACACTTCGGAACAATGAATAGTGAGGAGTGGATGATTATGAGGTGCACCGGTATGATAAAACATTTGACACGAGGAAAGGGGTATGATCAACAAAGCGTGAATTGGTTCCAGCTGAGAAGAAAGAAAATGAAAAATGATGAACTTGAGGTTTCGTTAGGATCTTCATAAGAATCACCGGGTAAGGACATTGACGGAAAAGAATGGAGAGACTTCATAACCATAAGATAGATACTTGATAAAGAAATCTTAGTCCTTGAAGAAAAAGGGTGGGAGGGTGGGAAAAATAAAAGCAACTTGGAGACGGATGAAACAGACACCGTTGAGAAGAACTGATACTTGATCTTGCGGATGTTGAAAAGATCGGATCCACTTGAAGAGAAACACGCCGGTTAAAAAAGGATTGGCATGAAAATCTCGATTATCATGAAGGATTGGTATTCGCATCGGAGTATGAGAACAACATTTGGGGAAGGTATGGAATTAACACTTGACATCGAAGCAACTCGAATACCACAACTCAAAACAAAACAAAGGATTGGCTTGCAAAACAAGCCGGAACAAACATATGATAGAGATTTCGTCCGAAGTTTTCGTGGTGGGGCCTACACGGGCTCGATCGTACAACACCATCATGTACAAGGCAGTGCACATGACATACGAAGCGTCCCCGAGTTGGCATAGCCAAGGACTCTTTAAGACACAACGAGACCACTGTAAAACCAACCGTGGATAGGCGGACCACTAGACGTCGAACCCCAATTTCATATCATACATCTGTTGGAAAGATATCCTAAGAGCTACTTGAATTCCCACTTATAAACTCCCGAAATTTTTCCGGTTATGCAATCAGGTGTTGGGGATACAGGGGAAGCATAATATCTCACCCAAACTAACAAATCCTACATCCAGCTGTATCCATCCTTCAACACATAACCAAGAAACCTTCGAAAAGCATCTGTTATACGAGTTATGGCAATACTCCCGAACTCCCGCCCCAGTACTGGGTGGCGTCGAGGTTATCTCACCAGCAACTGCATAAAAGAGATTTTCGATGTCAGCGAAACTAATCTCAGGTATTCCAGAACTGCAACAATAAAATTGTGATGACAACACCTCAGAGCTCAACTCCCCGGGGCACTTCCACAACCCCTAAATGTCAGGAGGCACCAAGAACAATGTTCTCACCAGAGCGAATTTGAGAAGAGAAGAGTAAAAACTCTATGTCAGTATGCCTCACCAGAGCTACGAAGGGACTAAGGAGTAAAAAGAAGTCCTACTCTCCGATATATATAATCCTAAAAGACTCAAAATATTTTTCTAGACTCAACAACGCCAGCGGTTCGATCAAGCAGAGGGCTCCTAAGGTCGGGGAAGGCTCTAATTACCAACTTGTAACGCCCCGGACACACCCGCCGGTGGTCGTTACTCCTGGCGGGATCTAGACTGGCCCCATAGATCAATACTAGTATTTTCTGCGCACTTTGTCCTCACTCATGCGCACCCGGGAGCAACTTCCCGGTCGGTCACCCATCCTGACACTACTCCAAAGTTAAGCATGCTCAGCTTGGAGTAGTGTCAGGATGGGTGACCGACCGGGAAGTTGCTCCCGGGTGCGCATGAGTGAGGACAAAGTGCACAGAAAAGACTAGTATTGATCTGTGGGTCCTGTCTAGATCCCGCCAGGAGTAACGACCATCGGCGGGTGTGTCTGGGGCGTTACATAGAATCTTACTACTCTTGAGTAACTCCAAAAGCGGCCATCGAAGATCTTTATTGGATTTGTTTTTCATCACCAGCACGTTGAGGTGAAAGATGTGCAGGTTCAGTGGGTCCTCTTGCGTTTTCACTGACATGTGGGACCACATGTGAGCAAACAAATGTTGGGCTCCGCACGTCTGCTGGCTGGTTGAGAAGAGAGATAGAGGGCTGAGCACAAACTCCAGGAAATTTGTTCTATGTTACTAGCACCTCAATATAGGCTTGATACCGTGGGGTGGAATGGGCCATAACTAGCATTCACGTCTAGCAGTACGGCACATGCCACCCACACGAGTCCCATCCGACACCAATTTTCTTGGAGTTCATGCTACATCCATCTCTTCTCTCTCCTGTTTTGTCAGCCATCGCGCGGTGGGCGGGGTGGGGGTTTGCCGATAGTCGGTTTGCTCAACCGCGGTCCCACTTGTAAGTGAAAATGCAACACATCACACATTCCCCCTTGAGCGGGTTGCCGGACCAACCATGTGGGGGTGCGACACGAACACGGTGCGACCGATAGATAGAAATAACGATTTTCCCTAGAGTAATGAGAAGTTTGGTTCTGGCATGGTTCGTGCATGGAGTACATATGAAAATTATGAAGTTGATGCGAAAGGTAAGATAATTACTACAGTAGTACCATATACTACTACATGGATTTGACGGAAAGATAAAGATACATACGGATCCACCAACGGCATGCTCATGCCCTAGTGTGCCTGTCACCAATCGACGTGTGAGGAGCAGCGGCGTTGGCGGCGAGCTCAACGTGATCCTGAACAATGTCGTCCAAGGTTGCCCTGTGGTCCAAGAAGGCCAGCGACCTATCGTCCTCCTCTGGCGCGTAGTAGTCCTTGTGTACAATTTGCATGTACACGTGGATGATTATGTTGATGGTGTCTTGCTGCGCCAGGCGCTGCGCGGCGAGCGCGACCTCAAGGTGGACATTCTCCGGCGCCACGGCGGGCAGTCGCAGGGCCACCAGTGCATTGAAGAGGTTTTCACCATAGAGGCCGTTGAGGGTGGCGAGCATCGCAGAGCCTGGGTGTGTGGGATGGAGGCGTATGTCAAGGTCGTCCGTGAGCTTCTTGGCAATGGTGAACTTGTCAAGGAAGCCCTTGAGGACCTCATCGAACAAGGAGACGAAGCTGTCGTCCAAGCGGCCTCTCACCCTGGTGGCCTCAAGCACGACCTGGAGACATTCCTCGGTGCCGGGCCGCAGGCCGGCGTCGTGGACCATCTGGCACAGCCTCCATGGGTCTAGCTTCTAGTCAATTGATCTTGCGATTGGAGTGATCACTCTTGCCCTTGGTTAGGGTGCGTAGGTGCGTAGGATTTCGTAGATTGGACTAGCGGGGAGCCTTTATATGAGAAGTGCAGACTGCATTGCTGTAATGCCCTCGATGCGACTATATCTCCCACGTGTCGAAGCACGACTTAGAGGCATAACCGCATTGAAAGCAATGTCGCAAGTGAGGTAATCTTCACACAACCCATGTAATACATAAGGGAAAGAGATACATAGTTGGCTTACAATCACCACTTCACACAATACATGAATAAAGCATTACAACATCCCAATACAATCAAGGTCCGACTATGGAACCAAAATAAAAGAAGACTACCCCAAAAGCTACACAGATCCCCGATCGTCCCGACTGGGCTCCACTACTGATCAACTAGATCAAAACAACACAAAGGACAAGATCTTCATCGAGCTCCTCCTAAGCTTGATTGCGTCACCTGCACGGTTCAACGGCACCTACAAGCTGGTTTTGGAAGTATCTGTGAGACAAGGGGACTCAGCAATCTCGCACCCTCGCGATCAAGACTATTTAAGCTTATGGGTAAGGTAAAGGTATGAGGTGGAGCTTCAGCAAGCGACTAGCATATTTGGTGGCTAACATATGCTCGGTCAGACTCGGAATCCCGGTTACCCTCGACAATGGTAAAACAAGTCCAGCAAGACCGCCCGATAGGCCGACATCCTGAAAGGAGCTACACATATCTCGTTCTCAGGGCAACACCGGATGAGATATCCTACGAGTAAAACCAGCCCTCAAGTTTACCTGAGGTGGCCCCGCAGTCTACTCAGTTCGGACCACACTTAGACAAGCACTGGCCCGGGGGGGGGGGGGGTTAAAATAAAGATGACCCTTGGGCTGGCCTAACCCAAGGGAAAAAGGCTAGGTGGCGAATGGTAAAACCAAGGTTGGGCCTTGCCGGAGGAGTTTTATTCAAAGCGAACTGTCAAGGGGTTCCCATTATAACCCAACCGCGTAAGGAATGCAAAATCCGGGAACATAACACCGATATGATGGAAACTAGGGCGGCAAGAATGGAACAAAACACCAGGCATAAGGCTGAGCCTTCCACCCTTTACCAAGTGTATAGATGCATTAATTAGATAAGAGATATTGTGATATCCCAACAAGTAAACATGTCCCAACAAGGAACAACATCTCCATGTTCCAACAAGGAACAAACTTCAATCTTCACCTGGAACTAACAACGCTATAAGAGGGGCTGAGCAAAGCGGTAACATAGCCAAACAACGGTTTGCTAGGACAAGGTGGGTTAGAGGCTTGGCTCAACAATATGGGAGGCATGATAAGCAAGTGGTAGGTATCGCAGCATAGGCATAGCAAAAGAGCGAGCAACTAGCAAGCAAAGATAGAAGTGATTTCGAGGGTATGGTCATCTTGCCTAAAATCCTGCAAGGAAGAAGAACGAGTCCATGAAGAAGACAAATGTACGTAGTCGAACGGGTCCTCACAATCACGACTTTACCAGAACCAAAGTGAAGAAGCAATACCGGAAAGAAGCACACAACATAGTAAACAAACCACACATGAACATGGTATGATATGCGGGATGCGGTATGCGATGCATATGCATGATTTGGAAAGGAATGATTGAACCTGGCCTCAACTTGGAAATCCAAGAGTGCCAATGGAAAGGTGAGGTTATTTCGGTAGAAATCAATATAAAGATCACCGGAATCGAATGCATGGTTCGGAAATGGCAAGCAAAACAAATATGGCACCGGTCTGCGCTAAATAGCAAGTAGCCATCTAAATGCATCAAGATAATTATGCTACAACACTCAAACATGGCAACAAGATACATGGCAGGGATCCGCTCATGATGCTTGACAAAATATGAACACTGAGCTATGTCTAAATGACTCATTAACAGGTTCAAACAAGTGTGGCAAAAGTGCAAATGATAACAGGTTTCAGACTTAGTGAAATTAACACAAGTCTGGAATTTATCATCAGGAAGCACACTTTAGAGCGTGAAAACTACATGCTACAGGAACTTAACATGGAAAATCAAGGCATGGCATGAAGCTACTCAAAGCACTTAACAATCGTCCCTTAGTGACCTTGAGCCAAAAGGGATCAGAAAATACAATTGCAAGCATGTGAACATGGCAAAAACATAAACAGATTCAGACTTAGTGAAAAATAGGAGCATGCAAAACAGTTAACAAGTAGGCATGTTTACGAGCTCGATGCACTCACTACAAAGCATGTCATGACAATCTAATCATACACCCATCAAGAATACATGGCATAGAAGCTAGACATTGCAAGAACAACAACATAGCATGCAGGAATCAATAGCAACATCCTCGGCAAATTCGCTAACAAGTCAACAATCTGCCAGGATTCACGATATAGCAAAAGTAGAGCTCGATTGACTCAAGCTAGGGTGCTCCAGAAATGCAAAAAAGACATGGATGGATAGAGAACCACAATGTTAACAAAACATCCTTATTGATCATCCTCAAAAGAGGCACGTATCACTAAGAAACAACATGAACATATGGCATGATGACAAAATCATGACAAGGACTTAGAGAAATTCGAAGTCCCTGAAATCAGTATTACCGATTACGCTACTTTGCAAGCTTGTGCTAGTCACCACAAGGATCACAAAAATACATGGCAAGCACCTCTGTAAAGATGGCATGGCATATAACAAAACACATGTAGAGCTCAGGATCATAGCATGCACACGTTAATCATGGCAAAAATGACAAAATGCCATTTGCTGAAACAGATCTGACAAATTCATCACATAGCCCTCTTCCAACAGCATTTCGGGCATCAAGATGAGCTCAAATGAAAACGATGCAGTGAGATGAAATGATGTACTCGTCGAGACGAACATTTTGATATGCTACATGCACGAAACAGAGCTACGATGAGGGAGTTATGTCATGTCAAAGTATGCATAAAAAATAACTGGGATTAGGGTTCGGAGGGAAAAGTCAACCGGGGGAATTCCAGATCTGAGATCTGGCACGTGGATCGAGGTCGACCGAAGCTTCGCCGGAATGGATGAACGCGGCGGCCGGACTTGGCGCTCTTGCCGGATCCGGACGGGAGGAGGATGCCGGAGAGGCCGGCGATGGCGGCGGCGAGCTCGCGCCCGGCGAGGTTGGTGGCGGCGGCGGAGGAGGCGGCGCACGGCGGGCTCCGGCAGGTGGCCACCAGCGATGGCGATGGGGCGGCGATCCGGCGAGCCGCCGCCGGCGCGGCGGGCGAAGCGTGGCGGCGCGCGCTCCCCAGGGCGGCGTGGGGCGCGCCTCTGGCGACGAGGACGTCCAGGCGCGGGAGGCGGCGACCAGATGGGCCGGGCAGGCCGGCCTCGGGCCCGCAGGGCCGCGGCGGCGCGGGGAGAGGGAAGTTGGTGAGGTGGCAGCGCGCGATAGGCTGGCGGCGGCGGCGGGGTGACGTGGCGCGACGCCATTGGCCGGAGCGAGGTGGAGGGCGGACATGTCCGGGGGCGGAGATTTTTGTCCGGTGGCGCGAGGTAGAGGAAGGCTAGGGTTAGACGGCAAATTTCGAAGGGGATCACATATTTATAGGTAGAGGGAGCTAGGAGAGTCCAAATGAGGTGCGGTTTTCGGCCACGCGATCGTGATCAAACGACCGAGATGATGGAGGAGGTTTAGGTGGGTTTTGGGCCAAATTGGAAGGGTGTTGGGCTGCAACATGCACGAGGCCTTTTCGGTCCCTCGATTAACCGTTGGAGTATCAAACAAAGTCCAAATGGCGCGAAACTTGACAGGCGGTCTACTGGTAGTAAACCAAGGCCGCATGGCAAGTCTCGGTCCAATCCGAAAACGTTTAACACCCGCACACAAAAAGAGGTAGAAAGGGACACCGGGTGACATAGGAGCGCTGGCTTGCAAAACGGACAACAGGGAAAATGCTCGGATGCATGAGACGAACATGTATGCAAATGAAATGTACCTGATGACATGATATGCAATGCATGACACGCAAGCAATGACAAGGCAAGAATAGCGAATAAATGGAGGACACCTGGCACATCGGTCTCGGGGCGTCACAACACTCCACCACTATGAGAGGATCTCGTCCCGAGATCTAGGATGGCACCGGAGGGAAAAAAGGAAGAGAAAGAGAAGAGGTAAAACTAAGTTGCTTCTTTGACAAACGAGTGAAACCAAAGAACCTTGAAAAGGTTAGCCATTTTTAGGAAGGAATACAATGGAGATGAATGAAGTTGAAAGCACTCCATTAGGAAATAGGAACAAGGAAGAACAAATTCATATGGGACTCCGGTTAAAAGAGATGCAAGACTTGATAAGGCAAAAAGAACTTGAGCAAAAGGGCACAACACTCCGGTTAAATGGATAGGCCTGAAAAGAACATGATCTTTGACAAAATGAGATGATGGGTGAAAAGAACAACATCGCAATGCCTCCGGAACGAAAGAATAGAAGATAGATAATTGAAATAGGAGAATGGAGAAGAAAATGCCAACACCTGCCACAAAAGAGCTTGAAAAGGCATCTTAGGAGAAGGGTTGAAAGGAGTTGTTGGAAACACAACAACGAAAAGATAAGCTTGATATGGTCTTATGGAATACAGCTCAAAATATGAGGCAACAACCTGCCAAACAAGATTGGATTGATATGAACAAGAAGACGAGAAACTATATCGCACCGGAAAGGATAAACGAAGAACTTGGATCATTTATAAGAACCATAATAGCAACAAACCTTAGGGAAGGCTTTAGGTGAAATATAACCCAAGATAACTCCAATGACGAGATTGATGGATTTAAAATACCTCATTCTTAACAACATGTGAATCATGAAAACATGAACTCAAATTATCAAGAATGACATAATACCACCTCCAAAGATACGGTAGAATGAAATTGCACTCCGGATTGCAAGATGAAGAATGCTTGAGCTCCTCCGAAAAGGATCTTGATGAACGCTTCGAGAAGAAATTGAATTATTGGTGAACCATTATGTAAAACCTACATGAAGAACTCCGGTAACAAAAGGATAATGAGAAGAAAGAGAAGTTGAAAACACAAGGTGAATCCTTGTAATGATTTAGATGGATCTTCGCGACAATATATTTGAGAGAGCTTGGAACTCCGGAAAAGAAAGGATGAAACAACAGAAAACCGAGAACTTGATGAGCCTCCGAAATAGGGAATTAATCATTTGGGTGAAACAAGAATAAGAATTATGTTATGCGTATCCTTCACCAATTAAATTGATGATAAGCAGCAGATTTGGCATACTACTTATTCTCGTAGAAAAGGATTAAGAGAGATATAGCGTAAACTTGGGAAAGGTCTTCAACGAACCACCGGATGGGTTTGAAAGAACGAATGAATTGATATGATAACAAAGGAAGAGAAATCTTGAACGAGCCAACGGTAAGAATTGAAAATGAACGAAGTAAAGGGATGAATCACCGGGCAGGAATTGTGACATGGACGAAGTTACTTGAGACAATCTAGATACATGAGAACGAAAGGATCACGAACTGATTAGAGTTCACTTGAACGAAGCATCAGTAAGATTGGAGAACGAGAGCTGAAAGCTGAGAATGAATAAATTCTGAGATGATGGGCTCCGGAGAAACAAACTGAAAAGAATCTTGAATTGCTCCAAATAGGTGAAAAAAAGTTCTCACAATCCAAAAACAACTATGAGAGGATGGCAACAAGCTAGAATGACGAATCATGAAGAGAATGGAGCAAGATCGAGAGAAAATTTTCTTTGGTCTTCAAATACAGAGAATGGCGACGAGAAACACCACCATGAAACATTGAGACACTCCGGGATGAAAAAATAGAAATGTTGAAACAACGATGAAAAGAATTTGAGAGATCTTGGAGGAAAACACATTTGACCAATGATAAATCATACTTGGGTCAAACTTTGACAAGAATTTAGGATAGCTCCGGGAAAATAAAAGAGTCAGGTAAGATCCTGGGAAAAGACCTGTGGGTTAGGGCCCACTCAAAAGAAACACCGTTGAAATGATTAAAAAGAGAGGTTGCACCGGTTGAATTAAATGACTTGAATGAGATAACAACCTCGAAAGATCTTGAATGAATGCAGAGTGGAAAACACGAATCTTCGAGATATCTTGAGCACTCCAGAACAATTAAATAGCGAGAAGTGAATGAATATGAGGCGCACCGGCATGAGAGGGTATTTGAAACGAGGAAAAATGATATGATCAACACCAAAGCTTGATTTGAATCCACCGGAGAAGAAGAGAATGAAGAATGACGAACTTGAGGCTCCGTTAGTATCTTCATGAGAATCACCGGATAAGAACATTGAAGGAAAAGGATGGAGAGACTTCACATCAATAAGATGGATACTTGATCAAGAAATCTGAATCCTTCAAGAAAACAAGGGTGGGAGGGTGGGAAAACACCGTTGAGAATGAAACGAACACCGTTGAGAAGAAATAATAATTGATCTTGCTGATGTTGAAATGATCGGATCCACTTGAAGAGAAACACGCCGGTGAAAAGGATTGACAAGACAATCTTGATGATCAAGAAGGATTGGTATCCACATCGGAGTATGAGAACACCATTTGGGGAAGGTATGGAATCAACCCTTGACATTGAAGCAACTCGAATACCACTACTCAAAAACAAAACAAAGGATTGGCTTACAAAATAAGCCGGAACAAACATATGATAGAGATTTCATCTGAAGTTTTCGTGGTGGGGCCTACATGGGCTCGATCGTACAACACCATCATGTACAAGGCAGTGCACATGACATACGAATCGTCCCCGAGTCGGCATAGCCAAGGACTCTTTAAGACACAACGAGACCACTGTAAAAACCAACCGTGGATAGGCGGACCACTAGACGTCGAACCCCAATTTCATATCATACATCTGTCGGAAAGATATCCTAAGAGCTACTTGAATTCCCACTTATAAACTCCTGAAACTTTCTGGTTATGCAATCAGGTGTTGGGGATATAGGGGAGCATAATATCTCACCCAAAACTAACAAATCCTACATCCAGCTGTATCCATCCTTCAACACATAACCAAGAAACCTTTGGAAATCGTCTACCTCAACCTTCGAAAAGCATCCGTTATACAAGTTATGGCAATACTCCCGAACTCCCACCCTAGTACTGGGTGGCGTCGAGGTTATCTCACCAACAACTGGATAAAAGAGATTTTCGATGTCGGCAAAACTAATCTCAGGTATTCCAGAACTGCAACGATAAAATTGTGACGAAAACACCTCGGAGCTCAACTCCCCGGGACACTGCCACAACCCCTGAATGTCAGGAGGCACCAAGAACAATGTTCTCATCACAAATCGATCGGAACGATTCCAAGATACCCACGTGATCCTAATTTTTTTTATTGAAGTTTGAGAAGAGAAGTCAAAACTCTACGTCATGATGCCTCACCAGAGCGACAAAGGGACTGAGGAGTAAAAAGAATTCATAACTCTCCGATATATATAATTCCTAAATGACTCAAAACATTTCTAGACTCAATAACGCCAACGATTCGATCAAGCAGCGGCCTCCTAAGGTCGGGCAAGGCTCTGATACCAACTTGTAACGCCCTCGATGCGGCTATATCTCCCACGTGTCAAAGCATGACTTAGAGGCATAACCGCATTGAAAGCAATGTCGCAAGTGAGGTAATCTTCACACAACCCATGTAATACATAAGGGAAAGAGATACATAGTTGGCTTACAATCGCCACTTCACACAATACATGAATAAAGCATTACAACATCCAAATACAATCGAGGTCCGACTACGGAACCAAAATAAAAGAAGACTACCCCAAAAGCTACACAGATCCCCGATCGTCCCGGCTGGGCTCCACTACTGATCAACTGGATCAAAACAACACAAAGGACAAGATCTTCATCGAGCTCCTCCTGAGCTTCATTGCGTCATCTGCACGGTTCAACGGCACCTGCAAGCTGGTTTTGGAAGTATCTGTGAGTCACGGGGACTCAGCAATCTCGCACCCTCGTGATCAAGACTATTTAAGCTTATGGGTAAGGTAAAGGTATGAGGTGGAGCTGTAGCAAGCGACTAGCATATTTGGTGGCTAACATACGCGAAAGAGAGAGAGAGAAGAGAAGGCAAAGCACGATCGAGAAACTATGATCAAGAAGTGATCCTAGAACAACCTACGCCAAGCATAACTCTAACACTGTGTTCTCTTCCCGGACTCCGCGGGAAAGAGACCATCACGGTTACACACGCGGTTGATGTATTTTAATTAAGGTCAACTTCAGGTTTTCTACAACCGGACGTTAACAAATTCCCATCTGCCCATAACCGCGGGCACGGCTTTCGAAAGTTCAAATCCTTGCAGGGGTGTCCCAACTTAGCCCATCACAAGCTCTCACGGTCAACGAAGGATATTCCTTCTAGCGGGAAGACCCGATCAGACTCAAAATCCCGGTTACCCTCGACAATGGTAAAACAAGTCCAGCAAGACCGCCCGATGCACCGACATCCTGAAAGGAGCTGCAAAAATCTCGTTCTCAGGGCAACACCGGATGAGACATCCTACGAGTAAAACCAGCCCTCAAGTTTCCCCGAGGTGGCCCCGCAGTCTACTCAGTTCGGACCAACACTTAGACAAGCACTGGCCCCGGGGGGTGGGGGGGTTAAAATAAAGATGACCCTTGGGCTGGCCTAACCCAAGGGAAAAAGGCTAGGTGGCGAATGGTAAAACCAAGGTTGGGCCTTGCTGGAGGAGTTTTATTCAAAGCAAACTATCAAGGGGTTCCCATTATAACCCAACCTCGTAAGGAATGCAAAATCCGGGAACATAACACAGATATGATGGAAATAAGGGCGGCAAGAGTGGAACAAAACACCAGGCATAAGGCCGAGCCTTCCACCCTTTACCAAGTGTATAGATGCATTAATTAGATAAGAGATATTGTGATATCCCAACAAGTAAACATGTCCCAACAAGGAACAACATCTCCATGTTCCAACAAGGAACAAACTTCAATCTTCACCTGCAACTAACAACGCTATAAGAGGGGTTGAGAAAAGCGGTAACATAGCCAAACAATGGTTTGCTAGGACAAGGTGGGTTAGAGGCTTGGCTCAACAATATGGGAGGCACGATAAGCAAGTGGTAGGTATCGCAGCATAGGCATAGCAAAAGAGCGAGCAACTAGCCAGCAAAGATAGAAGTGATTTTGAGGGTATGGTCATCTTGCCTAAAATCCCGCAAGGAAGAAGAACGAGTCCATGAAGAAGACAAACGTAGTTAGTCGAACGGGTCCTCACAATTACGACGTTACTAGAACCAACGCGAAGAAACAATACTGGAAAGAAGCACACAACATAGTAAACAAACCACACATGAACATGGTATGATATGCGGGATGTGGTATGCGGTGCATATGCATGATTTGGAAAGGAATGATTGAACCTGGCCTCAACTTGGAAATCCAAGAGTGCCACTGGAAAGGTTAGGTTATTTCGGTAGAAATCGATATAAAGATCACCGGAATCTGATGCACAGTTTGGAAATGGCAAGCAAAACAAATATGGCACCGGTCTGCGATAAATAGCAAGTAGCCATCTAAATGCATCAAGATAATTATGCTACAGCACTCAAACATGGCAACAAGATACATGGCAGGGATCCGCTCATGATGCTTGACAAGAGATGAACACTGAGCTACGGCTAAATGACTCATTAACAGGTTCAAACAAGCATGGCAAAAGTGCAAATGATAACAGGTTTCAGACTTAGTGAAATTAACACAAGTCTGGAATTTATCATCAGGAAGCACACTTTAGAGCATGAAAACTACATGCTACAGGAACTTAACATGGCAAATCAAGGCATGGCATGAAGCTACTCAAAGCACTTAACAACAGTCCCTTAGTGACCTTGAGCCAAAAGGGATCAGAAAATACAATTGCAAGCATGTGAACATGGCAAAAACATAAACAGATTCAGACTTAGTGAAAAACAGGAGCATGCAAAACAGTTAACAAGTAGGCATGTTTACGAGCTCGATGCACTCACTACAAAGCATGTCATGACAATCTAATCATACACCCATCAAGAATACATGGCATAGAAGCTAGACATGGCAAGAACAACAACATAGCATGCACGGATCAATAGCAACATCCTCGGCAAAATCACTAATAAGTCAACAATCTGCCAGGATTCACGATATAGCAAAAGTAGAGCTCGATTGACTCAAGCTAGGTTGCTCCATAAATGCAAAAAAGACATGGATGGATTGAGAACCACAATGTTAACAAAACATCCTTATTGATCATCCTCAAAAGAGGCACGTATCACTAATAAACAACATGAACATATGGCATAACGACAAAATCAGGACAAGGACTTAGAGAAATTCGAAGTCCCTGAAATCAGCATTACCGATTACGCTACTTTGCAAGCTTGTGCTAGTCACCACAAGGATCACAAAAATACATGGCAAGCACCTCTGTAATGATGGCATGGCATATAAAAAAACACATATAGAGCTCAGGATCATAGCATGCACACATTAATCATGGCAAAAATGACAAAATGCCATTTGCTGAAACAGATCTGACAAATTCATCACATAGCCCTCTTCCAACAGCATTTCGGGCATCAAGATGAGCTCAAATGAAAACGATGCAATGAGATGAAATGATGTACTCGTCGAGACGAACATTTTGATATGCTACATGCACGAAACGGAGCTAAGATGAGGGAGTTATGTCATGTCAAAGTATGCATAAAAATAACTAGGATTAGGGTTCGGAGGGAAAAGTCAACCGGGGGAATTCCAGATCTGAGATCTGGCATGTGGATCGAGGTTGACCGGAGCTTCGCCGGAATGGATGAATGCGGCGGCCGGACTTGGCGCTCTTGCCGGATCCGGACGGGAGGAGGATGCCGGAGAGGCTGGCGATGGCGGCGGCGAGCGCGCGCCCGGCGAGGTTGGTGGCGGCGGCGGAGGAGGCGGCGCACGGCGGGCTCCGGCAGGTGGCCACCAGCGATGGCGACGGGGCAGCTATCCGGCGAGCCGGCGTCGGCGCGGCGGGCGAAGCGTGGCGGCGCGCACTCCTCGGGGCAGCGTGGGCACGCCTCTGGTGACAGGGACGTCCAAGCGCGGGAGGCGGCGACCAGATGGGCCGGGCGGGCCAGCCTCGGGCCCGCAGGGCCGCGGCGGCGCGGGGAGAGAGAAGATGATCAAGTGGCGGCGCCCGATAGGCTGGCGGCGGCGGCGGGGTGACGTGGCAGGACGCCATTGGCCGGAGCGAGGTGGAGGGCGGACATGTCCGGCGGCGGAGATTTTTGTCCGGTGGCGCGAGGTAGAGGAAGGCTAGGGTTAGACCGCAAATTTCGGAGGGGATCACATATTTATAGGTAGAGGGAGCTATGAGAGTGCAAATGAGGTGCGGTTTTCGACCACGCGATCGTGATCGAACGACCGAGATGACGGAGGAGGTTTAGATGGGCTTTGGGCCAAATTGGAAGGGTGTTGCTCTGCAACACGCACGAGGCCTTTTTGGTCCCTCGGTTAACCGTTGGAGTATCAAACGAAGTCCAAATGGCGCGAAACTTGACAGGCGGTCTACTAGTAGTAAACCAAGGCCGCCTGGCAAGTCTCGGTCCAATCCGAAAACGTTTAACACCTGCACACTAAAAGAGGTAGAAAGGGACACCGGGTGACATAGGAGCGCTGGATTGCAAAAGGGACAATGGGGAAAATGCTCGGATGCATGAGACGAACATGTATGCAAATGAAATGCACCTGATGGCATGATATGCAATGCATGACACGCAAGCAATGACAAGGCAACAACAGCGAATAATTGGAGGACACCTGGCACATCGGTCTCGGGGCATCACAATTGCATTCACGTGTGTGTTGGCCATCTACTCCTCGGCCCTCTACTGCACCTGTCTTTGGTTGTATGACAGGTGGGCCAGCCACCTGTTGGGCCCATGTGTCATACACCCAAACGCAGGTGTAGTAAGTCAATGAAGTTGCGTCCCCCTCCATGCCGGTGCAGTATAGTCATCTCACCGGACCTCTAGTTGGGGCTAAACGAGAGAACTTTGATGTTTACTGGTTTATTGGTCCCCTTTGCACGCCAAGTTTTCACCTTTGATTTAACTAATAAAATGTTAATGCATGTAACCAAAAATGTTGTGTAAGTCACCTTACAAAAACCAAATAATCCCAAAACACTTAGGCACAGTAAATTAACTCCCTCCTCATTTCTTATTTCGTGACATATCAACCAATGAGAGATGTGGGTCGTGCATGCTTTCAATAACTTGAGACCACCAAACATGACATGAAGTGGTTAGTTCATTGCATGTAATCCTATTAATTAGCAAAAAGACATTAAGTTCTCTCGCTTTCCCCTTCATCTTGGTCACGGTGCATAACCTAAGAGCATGATTAATAGTATAGCCAGTTGCTAGCTATATGATGTTGCCATGTCATATAGAGCCATCACTTGTAGCCACTCATACAATATGGTTAGCTATAAGGCTGGCTATAAGAGTACTACTTTTTCTCAACTTCTCTCTCTCTCTCTCTTTCTTCATATTTATTGTACCTATCAGCCTAAGAATCTGCATATAGCTAGGCTCTTGCATGAGAGCCCAATCCTCCTTTTTCACTTGCTCTAAGATGACTTAGGCTAGTCATAGGGGAGTAACTTAGGTAGTAACATAACGCACTTCAAGAAAATTTTGCTTATGTGGCATGTAGTTAATGAGGAGAGAGGTGTTTAGAGTAACATAATATGTTACTATAACATAGCGCTTCCCAAGAAAGGATGAGTCTACAAGCTAATAAATGAGGCCATCTATGACACTAGTACTATGTTACTTTGCACTATGAAGGTACTAGTAACTAGACTAGTGTCATATACATGACACTAGTATAAGTTACTCCCCACTATGACCAGCCTTATAAACCTAGACGGAGGGAGTAGTCTCAAGCCATTGGATGCATATCTGATGTCCACTATGCAACTTTATTCTTGTAGACATGTGTTGGGCCTCCAAGAGCAGAGTTTTGTAGCACAGTAGCAATTTTCCCTCAAGTGGATGACCTAAGGTTTATCAACCCGTGAGATGTGTAGGATGAAGATGGTCTCTCTCAAACGACCCTGCAATCAAATACAAGAAATCTCTTGTGTCCCCAACACACCCAATACAATGGCAAATTGTATAGGTGCACTAGTTCGGCGAAGAGATGGTGATAAAAGTGTAATATGGATGGCAGAAATATATTTTTATAATCTGAATAAATAAAAAAAGCAAGGTAGCAAATAGTAAACGGGCACAAAAACGGTATTGCAAAACTTGAAAATGAGGCCTAGGGTCCATACTTTCACTAGTGCAATCTCTCAACAGTGCTACCATAGTTGGATCATATGATTATCCCTCAAAGTGTAATAAAGAATCACTCTGAGTTCCTATTAGCGGATAACAAAATATAGGAATTGTTTGTAGGGTACCAAACCAACTCAAAGCTATTCTTTCCATTCGATCTATTCAAGAGTTCCTACTAAAATAATGCAAAGCTATTTTTTTGTTCGATCTATCCTAGAGCTCGTACTAGAATAACACCAAAGCATATTCATATTCATAATACTCAATCCACACAAATAACTATAAGGAGTGCCCCAAGATTTCTACCGGAGAAACATAGACAAGAACGTGCATCAACCCCTATGTATAGATTACCCCAATGTCATCGCGGGAATCCGCAAGTTGAGTGCCAAAACATATATCAAGTGGATCGATATGATACCCCATTGTCACCATGAGTATTCAATTGCAAGACATTATCAAGTGTTCTTAAATCCATAAAAGTATTCAATCCAATAACAACGAAATCTCAAAGGGAAAAACTCAATTCATCACAACAAGATAGAGAGGGGAAAACACCATATGATCTGACTATATTAACAAAGCCCGTGATACTTCAAGATTGTGACATCTCAAGAACACGAGAGAGAGAGAGATTAAACACATAGCTACTAGTACTAACCCTCGGTCCCGAGAGTGGACTACTCCCTCCTCACCGTGGTGGCCGCCGGGATGATGAAGATGGCCACCAGAGATGATCCCCCCCCTCCGGCAGGGTGCCGGAAAGGGTCTAGATTGGTTTTCGGTGGCTACGGAGCCCTGCGACAGCGGAACTTCTGATCTAGGTTAACCCCAAAGGGTTTTAGAATATTTGGGAATTTATAGTGCAAAGAGGGGGTGCGGGAGGCCACCGAGGTGGGCACAACTCACCTGGGCACGCCAGGGGGCCTAGCGCGCCCTGGTGGGTATTGCCCCCCTCGGGCCACCCCCCAGGTGCATCTCTGGCCCATTGGGTTCCTTCTGGTCCAAAAAAATCTCCATAAAGTTTCGCGGTGTTTGGACTCCTTTGATATTGATTTCCTGCGATGTAAAAGACAAGCAAAAAAACAGCAACTGGCACTGGGCACTGTGTTAATAGGTTAGTCCCGAAAAATGATATAAAGTTGCTATAAAATGATTGTAAAACACCCAAGAATGATAAAATAACAACGTGAATACTTAATAAATTATATATACGTTGGATACGTATCAATATGCACCCCGCGTCTCATATTGGGTGATTTCATTTTTCGTCGCAAAAAACAGGGAACGAGGTTGGTAGTTAATGCACTGTGCCTAAAAGTTTTGGGTTTACTATTTGGTTTTCATAATGTGACCAATGCACCAGTACAGAGGGATTACAATAGTAGTCTTTGATTGCAATTTTTTGTTGGTAGCTTACAAAGTTGAGCGCTCGGTGAGTACAATAGTAGTCTGATTGATGAGACTTCAGATTTTAGCCATCTACCGGAAGGAATAAAACAATACACCATGTATTTATTTACAGAGGGAGTAGTACATTTTTTGTGACATGCATTACTAGATATTGCTAGTCAAATACTAAATCCAGATGGACGTGGTAGTACTACTCAATCCAGACGGTGGTGCTAGTACTAGTAGTAGTACTACCAATGTAGTAGTACTCTTCTACCCGTTGGTCAAATTATTACGTGCTGCTCCTCACAGTGAAGTGACAAGACCCTGCGCTAGAGATGACACCTGAGTATAGGCGCCGTGTTCGGCATACCATAGTTAGCCTCACCGTCTGCAGTCACTATCATCATGGCTGTTGAGCTAGCCTGCTTACAACTAGCCGTGTTCGACATAATTTCCCATGCGTAGATGCCCGTGCATTGCACGGAACACCAAGATTGGCGGTGGACGGCGCCGACAGCGGCCATCGCGCCAGATTTTTCCATGGCCTTCTAGATGTGGTGGGGAGGAGATAAGGCTGAGTGTGAGAGACAAGGAGTTGTTTGTAAATAGGGAACAAGTGTGGGCATCTTTTTGCAAAACTAGAGAAGTTTGGTTTGTATGCGTTAGATCTAGATCCGACGGCTATTGGTGAAAGATGGCAGGCACAACATCCTCACCAACTCAGTTCCTCTTTGATTCGCAGGATTTTGAAAACGTAGGAATGGGACACGGCAATATTACAAGTTTCAAATTGATATTACAAATGTTAGGAGTAATGCTGCACCTACGAAGAGGGAATTACTAGGACTTTCGTTACTTTAGGTGGATGCCACATTATCGTACAAACTAAAATCCACTGCCCTGACAAGTCACTAATGGGCAAATAAATTTTCATGTCTTTGGCCACTTCATGTTTCAAAAACAAATTCAGCTTTTGTGAAGACTTTGTCATTTAGGCTCAGACGCTTGTTGTTATTAGCACGCCATTCATTGTTGCGCCAGAGAACGCCAAACCTCATTACCGTGAACACACTTGCCTCCAGAACAAAGAACCTGGCCAATTTAATCTTAGATGTGCTGCCTCGGTAGTCGATCAATTCAATTTTTGTAAGATGGAGATCAAGGCATTCGATGAGATTGTTATAGTTCAACACATTTTTCACTTTCGGGTCTTTTTTATCTGCAAAAGATGGGAACATATTAGAGCAGCTGGTTGTATAAGATTTCCATGTCATCAAGAAGTACCAATATCATTCGCTCATACGATAGGGTTGGCTGGCTAGTGATCTTTTTTCACTCTCTATCTCTTTCGCTTTCATCTCATTTACCTAGGAGCACGTGAAGAGCTTGGGCATTTGTTGCCTTCCACTATGTGGACGATGCCATATCTATACCTACTATTAAAGGGAATAGATATTCTTGGTTTGGTTTAGTCCTTGTTGATTTTTGTCTTAGGTACTTGTACGTTGATGGGCTTCTATGGGCTAATTAAATGAGGAATTTGAGGTAAAAAGGTAGGATAATTAAACAGAAGGATTTGTAGGCTTCAATGGTGGAGCTACTAAATTAGAAAAACAGGAAGAATTTGATTACCGACAAAAATGGGTGAGGACGTGATATGTCTCCATCGTATCTATATTTTTTATTGTTCCATGCCAATATTCTACAACTTTCATATACTTTTGGCAACTTTTTATACTATTTTTGGGACTAACATACTGATCCAGTGCCCAGTGCCAGTTCCTGTTTGTTGCATGTTTTTTGTTTCGCGGAAAACCCATACCAAACGGAGTCCAAACGGAATAAAAACTAACGGAGATTTATTTTGGAATATTTATGAATTTTGGGAAGTGGAATCATCGCGAGACGATGCACGAGGGGGGCACGAGGTAGGGGGGCGTGCCCCTGACCCTCGTGGACACCCCATAAGGCGGTTGGAGCCCTTATTTCGCCACAAGAAAGCTATTATCTGGGTAGAGATCGTGTTAAAATTTCAGCCCAGTCGGAGTTACGAATCTCCGGCAATATAAGAAACGGTGAAAGGGAAGAATCTGAGAACAAAGAAACATAGGGAGACAGAGAGATAGATCCAATCTCGGAGGGGCTCTCGCCCCTCCCGTGCCATGGAGGCCAAGGACCAGAGGCGAAACCCTTCTCCCATCTAATAAGGAGGTCAAGGAAGAAGAAGAAGGAGGGGGGCTCTCCCCCCTTGCTTCCGGTGGCACCGGAGTGCCACCGGGGCCATCATCATCACCGCGATCTACACCAACACCTCCGCCATCTTCACCAACATCTCCATCACCTTCCCCCTCTATCTACAGCGGTCCACTCTCCCGCAACCCGTTGTACCCTCTACTTGAACATGGTGCTTTATGCTTCATATTATTATCCAATGATGTGTTGCCATCCTATGATGTCTGAGTAGATTTTCGTTGTCCTATCGGTGGTTGATGAATTGCTATGATTGATTTAATTTTCTTGTGGTTATGTTGCTGTCCTTTGGTTCCCATCATATGATTGCGCACGTGGATCACACCCTAGGGTTAGTTGTATGTTGATAGGACTATGTATTGGAGGGCAAGAGTGACAGAAGCTTCAACCTAGCATAGAAATTGATGCATACGGGATTGAACGGGGACCAATATATCTTAATGCTATGGTTGGGTTTTACCTTAATGAACATTAGTAGTTGTGGATGCTTGCTAATAGTTCCAATAATAAGTGCATAGAATTCCAAGTCAGGGATGACATGCTAGCAGTGGCCTCTCTCACATAATACTTGCTATCGGTCTAGTAAAGTAGTCAATTGCTTAGGGACAATTTCGCAACTCTTACCACCACTTTTCCACACTCTCTATATTTAGTTTAGTGTTTCTTTATCTAAACAACACCTACAAAGTACTTCTAGTTTCATACTTGTTCTAGGTAAAGCAATCGTCAAGCATGCGTAGAGTTGTATCGGTGGTCGATAGAACTTGAGGGAATATTTGTTCTACCTTTAGCTCCTCGTTGGGTTCGACACTCTTACTTATCGAAAACTGTTGCGATCCCCTATACTTGTGGGTTATCAAGACCTTTTTCTGGCGCCGTTGCTGGGGAGCAATAGCGTGGGGTGAATATTCTCGTGTGTGCTTGTTTGCTTTATCACTAAGTAATTTTTATTTGTTGTTCTTAGTTGTTTCCTATCTTTAGTTATGGGTAGGAAACGAAAAATACCAAAAAAATTAGTTGCACCCACTGTACCAATGGTTGAAGAACCACTCAAAATCTATCACACTGCTGAAGCTTATTACTTGGATCATCTTCGATCCCTATGTGCTCGTGCTGAAACCCCAACTAGCTTAGTTGAGGGCAAATCTTTAGATGAGCATGCTTGTATTGTGCGACACCGAATATCTGAAAAAGGGAAAACTTTACTGGATCAAATTCATTGTTTGCAATGCTATGTTTGGAATTTATGTGAAATATATGATTATACTTGTTGTTCTGAAGACCCTAAGAAACACCTTCCCTACCAATGTTTGTTTAGTGATAATGGAACCGTATCCTCTTATGCTAAGGGTGTTTATAATTACTATGATGTTCAAGAAATTGAAGAATTTGTTGCTTTTAAGGGTGCTTACAAAATTGCTTCTTTGATTGAAAAGTATGATGCTACTCTTTACAAATCTGAAAATTTTGCCATACTTAAATATTTCTATGATAATTATTCTTCTAATGCCTATGTTGAACCATATATTGAGTACTTCTCCGCTGTCCAAGAAGAGACTAAAATTTTGCAGGAGTCCATGGAAGAAGAAATTGATGAAACTGTGAGCTCATTGGATGAAAAATATGATGAGGAGAGCGAAGAACAAAAGGACGAAGAGCGGATTAGCTACCCATGCCCACCTTCTAATGAGAGTAACCCTCCAACTCATACATTGTTTAATTTCCCTTCGTGCTTACCGGAGGATTATTGCTATGATGATTGTTATGATCCCGTTAATTCTCTTGAAATATCCCTTTTTGATGATGCTTGCTATGCTTGTGGCCAAGATGCCAATATGAATTATGCTTATGGAGATGAACTTGCTATAGTTCCTTATGTTAAACATGAAATTGTTGCTATTGCACCCACGCATGATAGTCCTATTATCTTTTTGAATTCTCCCGACTACACTATATCGGAGAAGTTTGCACTTATTAAGGATTATATTGATGGGTTGCCTTTTACCGTTGCTCATGATGATTTTGATGAATATAATATGCATGGGCTTTCTGCTCCTACTTCCAAGTATTATGAGAGAGGAACTATATCTCCACCTCTCTATGTTTCCAACATGATAAAATTGCAAGAAACTATTTCTACTATGCATTGGCCTTTACTAGGTGTGCATGAATTGTTCTTTTATGACATGCCGATGCATAGGAAGAGAGTTAGACTTCGTCATTGCTTGATATATGTTGCTTTGTGCTCACTACTAAATTACAAATCATTGTTAATTAAAATTGGCTTTGATATACCTTGGGATCCGAGTGGATTCACTACTTGAGCACTATATGCCTAGCTTAATGGATTTAAAGAAAGCGCTGCCAGGGAGACAACCCGGAAGTTTTAGAGAGTCATTTATTTCTGGTGAGTGCTTTCATATAGTTTAAAAACAACAAAAATAAAGAGGGGAACCCAAAACTTTTCAAAAAGGAAAGTGAAAGTGAGAAAGACAAACACTGTTGAAGTGGGAGAGCTCCTTGAACTTTGTTCATGCTCACGGCAACTTTGTGAATCTTGATTACAGAAACTTTTAAACAAAAATAATTATCCCCTTGTACAATTCCATTGTATAATAAAAATTATGTGCCAAGATTTGCCATTAGGATGTTTACATTTGCTTGATGGTTTGTACGGTGCAGGACAGACACTTTGGCTGTAGTGCGCGATTTTACATTTTTATCTGGAACGTCAAATGGTTCTGATTCTTTTTGAACTGTCTTCCTATAAAAATTGTTTATTTTTCCTAATTTTGGTAGAATATTTCAAGTACCAGAAGTATGGTGAATGTTCAGATTATTACAGACTATTCTGTTTTAGACAGATTCTGTTTTTGATGTATAGTTTGCTTGTTTTGATGAAACTATCAATTTATATCAGTGGATTAAGCCATGAAAAATTTATATCAAAGTAGACACAATGCAAAAACAAAATATGAATTGGTTTGCAACAGTACTTAGAGTAGTGATTTGCTTTATTATACTAACGGATCTTACCGAGTTTTCTGTTGAAGTTTTGTGTGGATGAAGTGTTCGATGATTGAGAAGGTCTCGATGTGAGAAGAAGGAAGAGAGGCAAGAGCTCAAGCTTGGGGATTCCCGAGGCACCCCAAGTAAATATTCAATGATACTCAAGCGTCTAAGCTTGGGGATGCTGGGGAGGCATCCCCTCTTTCTTCAACAAGTATCGATATGTTTTTGTATTCGTTTCGTTCATGCGATATGTGCAATCTTGGAGCGTATTTTGCCTTTAGGTTTTTCTTTTTTCTTTTTATGCACCATGCTGGTATGAGATAGTCCTTGGTTGATTTATATAATGCTCTTTGCACTTCACTTATATCTTTTGAGTATGGCTTTATAGAATGCTTCATGTGCTTCACTTATATCATTTGAACTTTGGATTGCCTGTTTCTCTTTACATAGACAACCGCCATTTGTAGAATGCTCTTTTGCTTCACTTATATTTGTTAGAACATGGGCATGTATTTTGTAGAAAGAATTAAACTCTCTTGCTTCACTTCTATCTGTTTAGAGAGATGACAGGAATTGGTCATTCACATGGTTAGTCATAAAATCCTACATTAAACTTGTAGATCGCTGAATATGATATGTTTGATTCCTTGCAATAGTTTTGCGATATAAAGATGGTGATATTAGAGTCATGCTAGTTGAGTAATTGTGAAATGGAGAAATACTTGTGTTGAGGTTTGCAAGTCCCGTAGCATGCACGTATGGTGAACCGTTATGTAACGAAGTCGGAGCATGAGGTGTTTATTGATTGTCTTCCTTATGAGTGGCGGTCGGGGACGAGCGATGGTCTTTTCCTACCAATCTATCCCCCTAGGAGCATGCGCGTAGTACTTTGTTTCGGTAACTAATAGATTTTTGCAATAAGTATGTGAGTTCTTTATGACTAATGTTGAGTCCTTGGATTATACGCACTCTCACCCTTCCATCATTGCTAGCCTCTCTAGTACCGCGCAACTTTCGCCGGTACCATATACCTTCCTCAAAACAGCCACCATACCTACCTACTATGGCATCTCCATAGCCATTCCGAGATATATTGCCATGAAACTTCCATCATCATCATATACATGACTTGAGCATTCATTGTCATATTGCTTTGCATGATCGTAAGATAGCTAGCATGATGTTTTCATGGCTTGTCCGTTTTTTGATGTCATTGCTACGCTAGATCATTGCACATCCCGGTACACCGCCGGAGGCATTCATATAGAGTCATATATTTGTTCTAGATATCGAGTTGTAATATTGAGTAGTAAGTAAATAAAAGTGTGATGATCCTCATTATTAGAGCATTGCCCCAGTGAGGAAAGGATGATGGAGACTATGATTCCCCCCACAAGTTGGGATGACACTCCGGACGAAAAAATAAAATAGAAAAAGAGAGAAGGGGCAATGTTACTATCCTTTTACCACACTTGTGCTTCAAAGTAGCACCATGTTCTTCATATAGAGAGTCTCTTGAGTTAGCACTTTCATATACTAGTGGCAATTTTCATTATAGAACTTGGCTTGTATATTCCAACGATGGGCTTCCTCAAATGCCCTAGGTCTTCATGAGCAACCAAGTTGGATGCACACCCACTTAGTCTCAGTTTGAGCTTTCATATACTTATAGCTCTAGTGCATCCGTTGCATGGCAATCCCTACTCCTCACATTGTTATCTGTTAATGGGCATCTCCATAGCCCGTTGATACGCCTAGTTGATGTGAGACTTTCTTCCCCTTTTTGTCTTGTCCACATAACCCCCATCATCATATTCTATTCCACCTAGAGTGCTATGTCCATGGCTCACGCTCACGTATTGTGTGAAACTTGAAAAGGTTTGAGAACGTCAAAAGTATGAAACAATTGCTTGGCTTGTCATCGGGGTTGTGCATGATGTGAATGCTTTGTGTGGTGAAGATGGAGCATAGCCAGACTATATGATTTTGTAGGGATGAGCTTTCTTTGGCTATGTTATTTCGATAATACATAATTGCTTGGTTGGTATGCTTGAAGTATTATTATTTTTATGTCAAAGGATAGACTATTGCTTTGAATCACTCGTGTCTTAATATTCATGCCATGATTAGATTACATGATCAAGATTATGCTAGGTAGCATTCCACATCAAAAATTATCTTTTTTATCATTTACCTACTTGAGGACGAGCAGGAATTAAGCTTGGGGATGCTGATACGTCTCCGTCGTATCTATAATTTTTTATTGTTCCATGCCAATATTCTACACCTTTCATATACTTTTGGCAACCTTTTACACTATTTTTGGGACTAACATATTGATCCAGTGCCCAGTGCTAGTTCCTGTTTGTTGCATGCTTTTTGTTTCGTAGAAAACCCATACCTAACGGAGTCAAAACGGAATAAAAACTGACGGAGATTTATTTTGGAATATTTATGAATTTTGGGAAGTGGAATCATCGCGAGACGGTGCCCGAGGGGGGCATGAGGTAGGGGGCGTGCCCCTGACCCTCGTGACCACCCCGTAAGGCGGTTGGAGCCCTTCTTTCGCTGCAAGAAAGCTAATATCCGGATAGAGACCGTGTTAAAATTTCAGCCCAATCGGAGTTACGGATCTCTAGCAATATAATAAACGGTGAAAGGGAAGAATCTGAGAACGCAGAAACAAAGGGAGACAGAGAGACAGATCCAATCTCGGAGGGGCTCTCGCCCCTCCCGTGCCATGTAGGCCAAGGACTAGAGGGGAAACCCTTCTCCCATCTAGGGAGGAGGTCAAGGAATAAGAAGGAGGGGGCTCTCTCCCCCTTGCTTCTGGTGGCACCGGAGTGCCACCGGGGGCCATCATCATCACCGCGATCTACACCAACACCTCTGCCATATTCACCAACATCAACATCACCTTCCCCCCTCTATCTACAGCGGTCCACTCTCCCACAACCCGCTGTACCCTCTACTTGAACATGGTGCTTTATGCTTCATATTATTATCCAATGATGTGTTGCCATCCTATGATGTCGGAGTAGATTTTCGTTGTCCTATCGGTGGTTGATGAATTGCTATGATTGATTTAATTTGCTTGTGGTTATGTTGCTGTCCTTTGGTGCCCATCATATGATTGTGCACGTGGATCACACCCTAGGGTTAGTTGTATGTTGATAGGACTATGTATTGGAGGGCAAGAGTGACAGAAGCTTAATCCTAGCATAGAAATTGATGCATAGGGGATTGAAGGGGGGACAATATATCTTAATGATATGGTTGGGTTTTACCTTAATGAACATTAGTAGTTGCGGATGCTTGCTAATAGTTCCAATCATAAGTGCATAGAATTCCAAGTCAAGGATGACATGCTTGAAGTGGCCTCTCCCACATAATACTTGCTATCGGTCTAGTAAAGTAGTTAATTGCTTAGGGACAATTTCGCAACTCTTACCACCACTTTTCCACACTCGCTATATTTAGTTTATTGTTTCTTTATCTAAACAGCCCCTACTTTTTATTTACGTACTCTGTATTATCTTGCAAACCTATCCAACAACACCTACAAAGTACTTCTAGTTTCATACTTGTTCTAGGTAAAGCGATCGTCAAGCGTGCGTAGAGTTGTATCGGTGGTTGATAGAACTTGAGGGAATATTTTTTCTACCTTTAGCTCCTCGTTGGGTTCGACACTCTTAATTATCGAAAACTGTTGCGATCCCATATACTTGTGGGTTATCAGGACATCATGGTAATTAATAAAAGAATTATACTTAAAGTGAGAGATTATGCCCAACAAAGAAAATATGAGCATGGCTAAATTGCATCATATTTTTTATGTTCATTTTGTAGAAGGATGTCGCGTTGCAGCATGTTCTTCATAGTGAATCCGGTGCTATGGCACATTATGCTTGCACAAAATAACAAATTTTCCCGTTGCAATGCACCGGCATATGTGCTAGTTTCTCAAAAGTATGCCACATAATACGCATCCATGTAAAATCAAAAGATTTTGGCACCGCTCTCGCGATGTGAGAGAGTTGGCACCGCCGTGCACACAGACCCACATGTATAAACAAATCAATCAAACCAACTACACCAGCCTCTCACTCTCCCAAACAAGTGCTTTTTATTGCCTCAGTCATCTCTCTCTCCCACGCAAGTGTTTTATCATTGTATGAGTTAATTTGGCACCGGAGCAAAGTAGGTGATCCAGATTGGGGCATCAGGTGAGCAATGGAGGGGCATCGATGCCAAATGCATCACAAGTGAATTTGGCACGTGTTTTGGCCTACATAGTGGAGGGTTGTTATAGCACACTTTTGTACTACCTCCTATTTAGTGTAAAAATTTGACCATAGATTTACCTAAGAAAATGACAGTGCATGTCACCAAAAATTTTACATTTGAAATTATGTTCAAATATGAATCCAATGATATAATTTTTAGTGACATGCATTAACATTTTGTCAGTTAAATCTATGGTCAAATTTTGATACTACAAAATAGGAAGAGTAAACTAGGACGGAGGTAGTACTTGCTCTTCGGGTAACCATAGAGTTACCAGTCTAAGTTACTTTCCACTATGACTAGCCTAGGCAACTATAGTAGTACAACAACAAAAAAAACGATGCAGGTGATCACGTGAGGAAAAAATACTCCCTCCATTCCACAATGTAGTGCTTCCTCTATTGTAACACCCTCAATGCGACTATAGCTCCCACGTGTCAAGGCACGACTTAGAGACATAATCGCATTGAAGGCATATGTCGCAAGTACGATTATCTTTTATTTTGGTGCCGTAGTCGGGCCATGAGTGTTTGGATGATGTAATGTTATTTATGTACCTTGATTGACGTGGCGATTGTAAGCCAACTATGTTATCTCCCCTTTATTATTATATTACATGGGATGTGTAAAGATTACCTTACTTGCGACATATGCCTTCAATGCGATTATGTCTCTAAGTCGTGCCTCGACACGTGGGAGCTATAGTCGCATCAAGGGTGTTACAAGTTGGTATCAGAGCCTTCCCCGACTTTAGGAGCCCCATTGCTTGATCATTTTTAGCAGCCGAGTTGTGTCTAGAAAAATGTTTTGAGTCATTTAGGAATTATATATCGGAGAGTTTAGGAATTCTTTTTACTTCCTAGTCTCCTCATCGCTCTGGTAAGGCATCCTGACGTAGAGTTTTGACTCTTCCCTTCTCAAATTTCACTAAATTTTTTTAGGATCATGCGGGTATCTTGGAATCGTTCCGATGGTTTTATGATGAGAACATTGTCTTGGTGCCTCCTGTCAGGGGTTTAGTGGAAGTGTCCCGGGGAGTTGAGCTATGAGGTGTTGTCGTCACAATTTTATCGTTGCAGTTCTGGAATACCTGAGTTTAGTACGCCGACATCAAAAATCTCTTTTATGCAGTTTGTTGGTGAGATAACCTCGACGCCACCCAGTACTGGGGCGGGAGTTCGGCAGTATCGCCATAACTTGTATAACGGATGCTTTTCGAAGGTTGAGGTAGATGGTTTCCGAAGTTTTTTCTCGGTTATGTGTTGAAGGATGGATATAGCTGGATGTAGGATTTGCTAGATTTGGGTGAGATATTATGCTTCCCCTGTATCCGCAACACCTGATTGCATAACCGGAAAGGTTCGGGAGTTTCATAGGTGGGAATGCTAGTAGCTCTAGTTCTTCTTCCACGGATATTGGTTTGAGATTGGGATTTCTTACCGATTATTCGTTCTTGATCCGTACCTTGTTGATTTATTTCTCTACCTTAATTCTATGTGGCTTCTCAATTTATGGATATGTGACCATTTCAAGAGGAATGCATTCGTTCATTTTGTTCGGATGTGAAGACTATATGTTGCAACTTTCATTCCGTTGGATTCAGCTTCAATATTTGTCTATCAATGTGCTAATGGATGTCAACCTCTTCAGGATGGCTCCTCCAACGCGCACGACTCCGAATCCTGATCCGCCACCACCTCCACCTCCTCCGGAGGCATGGCAAGCTGTGATGGCCGCAACCAATGCAAACACACAGTTGATCATGCAAATTCTTCAAGAGCGCAAATAAGGCAACTAAGGGAACCAAGGCAACAATCAGAATCACTCTGCTACACTCAACCAGTTCCTTGCTAACGGGCCAAAGACTTTCAGCAATTGTGTTGAGGCAACCGATCCTGACGATTGGCTTGTGGATCTGTGCAAGCATTTCGAGTGCAGTAACGTCAGGCCTGAGGACTTTGTCAAGTTCGCTTCCTTCCAACTCAAAGATCAAGCTGCAGAATGGTTCCAGCAGTACAAGGACTCTAGAGGTGGACGTGTGATCACTTGGGATGAATTCTGTCAAGATTTCAGAGCTCACCATATCCCTCAGAGCGTGGTTTAAAGCAAGCGTGAGGAATTCCGCAACCTGAAGCAAGGATCTTTGTCTGTCTATGACTACAACAAGTTGTTCCAGAAGCTCGCCCGTTTTGCCAAGCAGGATGTCCCTGATGAGAAGAGCATGATATACCAGTTCAGGGGTGGTCTCAGAGAAGAAATCCAGCTAGCTCTTGTCCTCTTTGAGCCCTTAAGGTACGATGAGTTCTACAACATGGCATTGAAGCAAGAGGCTGCTCAGTTGAGGTGTGATGCTTCCAAGAAGTGAGTCAGAGATGTTACTCCTTCTTCCTCTACTCAAGTGGCCAAGCAGCAGAAGTATTGGCTTCCTCCTCCTCCGTTCCGTCAGCCGTTTCAGCAGAAGAGCAAAGGTGGCAGTGGATCTTCCCACCCACCCAACCCTGGCTTTCAGAACAAGACTTCGTCTCAAGCTCCAAGATCGATTGCTCCGTATCACCGTCCGCTTTCAGAGGTCACGTGCAACAAGTGCCAACAGAAGGGTCACTATGCCAACAAGTGCTTCAACCAGAGGTGTCTTCCTCCTCCTGTTAGATCGGCAAGTACAGCTGTGGTCAAGCATAACCCCAAGTCCGCCAAGGTCAACTTGGTGAATGCAGCTCAGGCAGAGGACTCATCATATGTCATTATGGGTAACCTTCCTATTAACGATGTTCCCGCAAAAGTAATTTTTGATACTGGTGCATCGCATTTTTTCTTGTCATGCCCGTTTGCATCGAAGCAAAATGTTGTTACTGAGATCATGCCCAAAGTCATGCAAGTTGTTTCTCCCGGCAAGCTTTGGACTTCTAGTTTGGTTGCTCCCGATATCTCTATCACGTTGGGCGATTACAAGTTTCTTTCTTCTCCGGTGGTTCTTGGTAATTCGGATATTGATCTTATTCTCGGGATGGATTGGCTTTCTAAGCACAAGGCGCATCTTGATTGTGCAGCCAGGCAGATTCAATTGACTCATTCGTCTGAGGATGTAATTGTCTTTGCCGCTCGTGATGATACTATCCGTCTGTTTTTTCTCAATGAGAAGGGTGAACTGGATGCTATCTCGCAAATTCCAGTCATTTGCGACTATCAGGACGTCTTTCCAGAAGAGCTTCCAGGAATGCCTCCGCACCGACCAGTTGAATTCGTCATTGATCTTGAGCCTGGCACGGAACCTGTGTGCAAGCGCCCTTACAAGCTCGGACCTGAAGAGTTGAAGGAGCTGAAGAAGCAACTCGATATTCAAGAGAAAATGGGTCTCATCCGGCCTAGTTCTTCTCCGTGGGGTTGTGGCGTTCTTTTTGTGAAGAAGAAGGATGGAACGGACCGACTTTGTGTTGATTACAGTCCATTGAACAAGAAGACCATCAAGAACAAATACCCACTTCCCAACATCAATGAGCTGTTCGAACAACTCAAGGGTGCCCAAGTATTCTCCAAGCTTGATCTCTGTATGGGTTATCATCATATTCGTATCCGTGAGCAAGATATTCCCAAGATGGCTTTCAGGACAAGCCATGGTTCATACGAATACACTGTCATGTCTTTTGGCCTCGTCAACGCTCCTCCGACTTTCTCTCGCATGATGAACTTCATCTTCAACGCCTACACCAATGACTTCGTTTTGGTCTATCTCGACGACATTCTGGTTTTCTCGAAGAAAAAGGAAGATCATGCCAAGCACTTGCGTTTGGTTCTTGATAAGCTTAGAGAACATCAGTTCTACGCCAAGTTCTCCAAGTGTGAATTTTGGCTCGATGAGGTTCTTTATCTTGGTCATATCATCTCTGCCAAGGGCATTGCCATGAATCCTGAGAAGGTGTCTACAATTGTGAATTGGGAGCCTCCTTAGAACATGAAGCAACTCCGTAGCTTCCTCGGTCTCGCAAGCTACTGTCGAAGATTCGTTGAAAACTTTTCTAAGATCGCGAAGCCTCTCTCTCTAATCTTCTCCAGAAGCACGTCAAGTACGTTTGGTCTCCGGAGTGTGACATTGCTTTCAACACTTTGAAAGAGAAATTGATCACTGCTCTAGTTCTGACTCCACCTGATGAATCCAAACCGTACGAGGTCTTTTGTGATGCCTCTCTCCAAGGTCTTGGCGCAATGTTGATGCAAGAGAAGAAAGTGGTTGCTTATACATCTCGCCAGTTGAAGCCTAATGAGAAGAACTACCCCACTCATGATCTCGAGTTGGCGGCAGTTGTGCATGCTCTTTTGACTTGGAGACATCTCTTATTGGGAAGAAAGGTGGACATTTTCACTGATCACAAGAGTCTCAAGTACATCTTCACTCAGCCTAATCTCAACCTCAGGCAAACTCGATGGGTCGAAATGATTCAAGAGTATAATCCGAGTATCGAGTATACTCTAGGCAAGGCCAATGTGATTGCTGACGCATTGAGCAGAAAGGCTTACTACTACAGTCTGATTCTCAAGCCTTATCAACCCGAGCTTTGTGAAGCTTTCCGCAAACTTAATCTGCAAGTTGTTCCTCAAGGTTTCCTCGCCAACCTTCAAGTCTCTCCTACCTTGGAAGACCAGATTCGCCAAGCCTAGCTCCTTGATGCTATGGTGAAAAAGGTGAAGATTGGGATTGCCAAGAGTCAACCCAAGTACAAGTGCTACCGCCTTGATGACAAGGACACTCTCTTCTTTGAGGATCGTATTGTTGTGCCCAAAGGTGACCTCCGTAAAGTGATCATGAACGAGGCTCACAATTCTCTCCTCTCCATCCACCCTGGGAGTACGAAGATGTATCAGGACCTCAAGCAGGCTTATTGGTGGACTCGAATGAAGCGCGAGATTGCTCAATTCGTGAATGAATGTGATGTCTGCAGAAGAGTGAAGGCAGAACACCAAAGGCCAGCTAGTCTCCTTCAACCTCTTGCCATTCCAGAATGGAAGCTGACCATATTGAAATGGACTTCGTGACTGGGTTTCCAAAGTCCAAGCGTGGCAATGATGCTATATTCGTTGTCATCGACAAACTCACTAAAGTGGCTCATTTTCTGCCTATCAAAGAGTCAATCACTGCAGCTCAATTGGCGGAACTCTATACCTCTCGAATTGTCTCTCTACATGATATTCCACAAGTGATCTCTTCAGACCGTGGCAGCATCTTTACCTCCAAGTTTTGGGATTCTTTTCAGAAGGCCATGGGCACCAACATCCACTTCAGCACAGCTTTCCATCCTCAAACTAGCGGTCAAGTCGAGCGTGTCAATCAGATTCTTGAAGATATGCTCAGGGCTTGTGTGATCTCCTTCGGCATGAAGTGGGAGGATTGTCTTCCTTATGCTGAATTCTCCTACAACAACAGTTTTCAAGCAAGTTCGGGAAAGGCCCCTTTTGAAATTCTGTATGGCAGGAAGTGCCGTACCCCTCTCAACTGGTCTGAAACCGGCGAACGTCAGCTTTTGGGTAATGACTTAATCACAGAGGCAGAGAAAATGTGCAAAGTCATTCGTGATAACCTCAAAGCAGCCCAATCCCGCCAGAAGAGCTACTATGATAGTAAGCACCGTGATTTGGCTTTCGAGATCGGAGATCATGTTTACCTCCGTGTCTCTCCTATGAAAGGTACTCGTCCCTTCGGTATCAAAGGGAAGCTTTCCCCTAGATACATGGGACCTTTCAAGATTGTCAGCAAGAGAGGCGATCTCGCCTATCAACTCGAGCTTCCTTCAAACTTTGCAAATGTTCATGATGTGTTCCATGTCTCTCAGCTCCGAAAGTGCTTCAAGACTCCTGACCACACCGTCAACTTCGAGGACATTGAGCTCCAAGAAGATCTTTCCTATCGTGAGCACCCAGTTGCTATCCTTGAAGAGACTGAACGCAAGACTCGCAACAAGTCGATCAAGTTCCTCAAAGTCAAGTGGTCACACCATTCCGGCCGTGAAGCTACATGGGAACACGAGGATCACCTCCGTTCTGAGTACCCGGCGTTCTTTCAGTCCTAGATCTCGGGACGAGATCCTATCGTAGTGGTGGAGTGTTGTAACACCCCGGATATGACTTTCCCAATTTGTACTCCAACTCTTGCCGTTTTCGGCGTTAAGTTATTTTATTTTCTCGGGTTCGGGTTTTTGTCTCCGTGTGTTGTTGTCGTTTTCATGCATCTCATATCATGTCATCATGTGCATTTCATTTGCATATGTGTTCATCTCATACATTGGAACATTTTCCCCGTTGTCCGTTTTGCATTCCGGCGCTTCGTTCTCCTCCGGTGGTCATTTCTAGCTTTCTTTCGTGTGTGGGGATTAAACATTTCCGGATTGAACCGAGACTTGCCAAGCGGCCTTGGTTTACTACCGGTAGACCGCCTGTCAAGTTTCGTATCATTTGGACTTCGTTTGATACTCCAACGGTTAACCGAGGGACCGAAAAGGCCTCGTGTGTGTTGCAGCCCAACACCCCTCCATTTTGGCCCAAAACCCACCTAACCCTGCTCCATCTTCTAGAGCGTTCGATCACGATCGCGTGGCCGCAAACCGCACGTCATTTGGAGCTCCCTAGCTCCCTCTACCTCTATATAAAGCCCCTCCTCCGAAATCCCGCAGTCCAAACCCTAGCAAATTCCCCTCTCCGCCGCCGGACGAAACCCCCACCACCGGACATTGTCCAGCGCCCTCACCGCCGCCACGTGTCGCCACGCCGTTGGCCTCCCGCCGCGGTGCCCACTTCCCCGCGCCGCCGCCTGCGTCGGCCCACCGGGGCCCAGGCGGGGCCCTCCCGGCCCGGGTCGCCGCCCGCCGCCGCCTCGCACCAGCTCCGCCCCGCACCCGCGCCATCAAGCTCCGCCGCCGCCTCGCACCAGCTCCGCCCCGCACCCGTGCCATCAAGCTCCGCCACCGCCGCGGGAGCTCACGCCTAGCCGCCTGCCTCGCCCGCCGGCCGCCGCTGCCGACCTCGCGGGGTCGCGCCGCCCCGCCGTGATGCCGTCCCTCGCCGCCCCAGCGCCGCGCCCCGGCGAGCTCCTCCCTCCCTCGAAGCTCCGGCCAGTCCAAGGCTCTCCGACCACCGTGTTTTCCATCTCCGGCGAACCCCATCTCTGGTCGGTGAACTCCGGGAGCCGTGCCGCTACAGTGCTGGATCTGGATCCAGATCTAATCTCGGTTGACTTTTTATCCCTAACCCTAATCCATGTGCTCCTGTTCATCGCATCATAACTTTGCATCCGTAACTCCGTTTTTGGCATATAGCATATCAAAATGTTCATCTCAGAGAGTACATCATTTCATTCCATTGCATCATTTTCATTTGAGTTCATCTTGATGCCCGAAATGCTATTAGAAGAGGGATACTTGAGATAATTGTCAGATCCGCTACTCCATTTGCATATTTGTCATTTTTGCCATGATTATTGTGTGCATGTTATGCCCATGAGCTCTACATATGTTTTGTTAAGGGTGTTGCCATCTTTCTAGAGGTTCAACCCATGTATTTTAGTGATGTGTGTGGTGACTAGCACAAGCTTGCAAAGTGAGGCACTTGGTAGTGCTGATTTCAGGGACTTAGCATTCCACTAAGTCCTTGGTCTGTTTATTTCATATGGCCATATGTTCATGTTGTTTCCTAGCGATCCGTGCCTCTTTTGAGGATGATCAGTAAGGATGTTTTGTTAATCTTGTAGTTCTCTATCCATCCATGTCTTTGTTTGCAATTATGGAGCACCCTAGGTTGAGTCAATCGATCTCTACTTTTGCTACTTTGTGAATCTGGGCAGATTGTCAACTTGTTTGCAATTTTGCCGATGATGTTGTAGTTGACCCGTGCATGCTATGCTATTGTTCTTGCCATGTATAGCTTGTATTTTGTGTTTTCTTGATGTTTGTATGCTTAGATTGTCATGACTTGCTCCGTAGTGAGTGCATCGAGCTCGTAAACATGCCTACTTGATATCTGGTTTCAGCATGCTCCAGTTTTCACTAAGTCTGTGAACTGATTATGTTTTTGCCATGTTCACATGCTTGCAACTGTATTTTCTGATCCATTTTGGCTCAAGGTCACTAAGGGACTTTTGTTAATCTCTTTGAGTACCTCCATCCCATGCTTTACTTTGTCATGTTCAGGTCCTGTAGCATGTAGTTTTGTTGCTCCGAAGAAAGCTACCTGATCTGAAATTCCAGACAAGTGTTAATTTCACTAAGTCTGAGATCTGTTTACCATATGCATTTTTGCCATGCTTGTTTGAACTTGGTAATGGATGATTTGGCCGTAGCTCAGTGCTAGACTTTTGTTAAGAATCTTGAGTGCACCCCTGCCATGTTTTTTGTTGTCATGTTTGGGTGCTGTAGCATGTTAATCTCGTTGCATTTAGATGGCTACTTGCTGTAAATCACAGACCGGTGTCATATTTGTTTTGCTTGTCATTTCCAAACCGTAACTCCGATTCCGGTGATCTTTATATCATTTTCAAGCAATTTTATCTCATCTTTCCAGTGGCACACTTGGATTCTCAAGTTGAGGCCAGGGTCATGCATTCCTTGTCACATCTTGCATATGCATCCCGCATAGCATACCATGTTTGCAACATATTGGTTGATCCTTGCACGTGGTTGATTGTGTCCTTGTTGCTTGTTTGTCTTGTTTGGGTAGAGCCGGGAGATGAGTTCGCTAACAAGGAGCCCGTTGAGTTTGCTTTCGAGGATCCAGTCAACTCTGACAACTCTGCAGGCAAGATGATCATACCCTCGAAATCACTACTATCTTTGCTATGCTAGTTTGCTCGCTCTTTTGCTATGCCAATGCTACGATGCCTACCACTTGATTTCAAGCCTCCCAAATTGCCATGTCAAACCTCTAACCCACCATGTCCTAGCAAACCGTTGATTGGCTATGTTACCTCTTTGCTCAGCCCCTCTTATAGCGTTGCTAGTTGCAGGTGAAGATTGGATGCCGTTCCTTGTTGGAACATTTATTTACTTGTTGGGATATCATTATATTATCTTGTTATCTTAATGCATCTATACACTTGGTAAAGGGTGGAAGGCTCGGCCTCTCGCCTAGTGTTTTGTTCCACTCTTGCCGCCCTAGTTTCCGTCATATCGGTGTTATGTTCCTGGATTTTGCGTTCCTTACACGGTTGGGTTATAATGGGAACCCCTTGATAGTTCGCCTTGATTAAAGCTTTTCCAGCAATGCCCAACCTTGGTTTTACCATTTGCCACCTAGCCTCTTTTTTCCTTTGGGTTTCCGACCCCGATGGTCATCTTATTTAGCCCCCCGGGCCAGTGCTCCTCTAAGTGTTGGTCCAACTGAGCGATGTCCAGGGCTACCAGGGGCAACTCTGGGCTGGCCTACCCGACGTCTGGCTCATCTGAGTGTGCCCTGAGAACGAGATATGTGCAGCTCCTATCAGGATTTGTCGGCACATTCGGGCGGTGTTGCTGGTCTTGTTTTAACCTGTCGAAGTGTCTTGAAGAACCGAGATACCGAGTCTGATCGAAACGTCTTGGGAGGAGGTCTATTCCTTCGTTGATCATGAGAGCTTGTCATGGGCTAAGTTGGGACTCCCCTGTAGGGATTTGAACTTTCAAAAGCCGTGCCCGCGGTTATGGGCAGATGGGAATTTGTTAATGTCCGGTTGTAGATAACTTGAACCTTAACTTAATTTAAAATGATTTCAACTGAGTGTGTTACCGTGATGGCCTCTTCTCAGCGGAGTCCGGGAAGTGCACACGGTGTTGGAGTAATGCTTTCGCAGGTTGTTCTCTAGATTTCTCACTCGTGCTTTGCCTCCTCTTCTCGCTCTCTTTTGCGAACATGATCCACCATATATGCTAGTCGCTTGCTGCTGCTCCACTTATATTTACCTTGCCTTACCTATAAGCTTGAATAGTCTTGATCGCGAGGGTGCGAGATTGCTGAGTCCCTGTGGCTCACAGATTACTATTACACCAGATGCAGGGCCTGACGATTCCGCTCCAGGTGACGCGCTCGAGCTCAAGTGGGAGTTCGACGAGGACTCTCAACGTTACTATGTTTCCTTTCCTGATGATCAGTAGTGGTGCCCAGTTGGGGGTGATCGGGACCGTGTCGCATGTTGGGTTATCTTTTATTTTGGCGCTGTAGTCGGGCCATGAGTGTTTGGATGATGTAATGTTATTTATGTACCTTGATTGACGTGGCAATTGTAAGCCAACTATGTTATCTCCCCTTTATTATTATATTACATGGGATGTGTAAAGATTACCTTACTTGCGACATATGCCTTCAATGCGATTATGTCTCTAAGTCGTGCCTCGACACGTGGGAGCTATAGTCGCATCGAGGGTGTTACATCTATCTCCGTGCTTCAACTTTGACTGTAAGTTTAACTACCAAGACCAATTGCGGGGGGAGCAAAAATTATATCAGTGAATTCGTATTCAAAAGAAGTTTTCAATTATATAATTTTTTCTCCCGCCGCAGTTGGTCTCGTTGGTTAAATTTATGGTCAAAGTTGGACCTCAGGAAGCGCGGGCGCACTATATTTTTGGAATGGAGGGAGTACTAAAAACATTTCTTTTGATGCAATGCGTAGATGCAGTTTTGAACACTACACTTGTCATCGTAATTTGTGAAAATTACGAAAAAAATTGAGCTACATTGTGATTACCATTTACTAATAGGAAATAAGTTTCACCTCAATGAGTAGCTTCTCCGTGCATGGAAAGCATGTAAGGAATCCAACAACTTGATCCAGATGGGGGCCGATAGATTTTATTGCCAAGATCGTCACTGTGCACATAGACTGGGTCAAGCTTGTGGGAATCATTTTCTGGAAGACGGTCGTAAATACATCAAGAGGAAATTTAAAAATGTGAATGTCAAGAAGACGGAGAAGAAGATGAGTGCTGTACCTGAACTATTACGGATCCAATAAAGAGTTCGGAGAATTTGGCAGATGAGTACACCAACGCTGTCAATTTCGGCGCATCAATGACCTTCGTTTTTGTTGGACCTTCCAGATTAGATACAAGAAATCTCTCAAGGAAAGGCGCATTCTCAATGACCATAACGTGGAACAGCTGGAGTGACCTCATCCCAATTGATGTCTTGTTGAAGGGCCAACAAAACACATAAATCCATCGGAGTTTCGTCGAGGCGATGTCGAGGCTAATGAACCCATGGATCTGCTCAAGACGAAGGTACTCGAGCATAGTACAGCTATGGAGTAGGTGCTCCATAGCCATCTTCGAGATGACAAAGTCTAAGAGGTCGAGTTGCTTGAGTTGAGGGAGAAGAAGGGCGGGCGCGACATTAATCTGGGGAAGATAGCACGAGCTGAAGCTGGCATGACACAGCGTTGGCGTGAGGCGGAGCACGGACAACGGCACATAGCGACATTGTCCAACTTCAAAGCTGAGCTCCTCGAGCTAATCTAGGGCGGGGGATAAGAACCACTCGTCGAACTTGGCTTGGACCTTGTAGTTGGTACTAAACATGCGGATGTCCATGCGTCTGGCTGGCCCAGGATGCGATGAAAGGATCTTGGAGACTGCGGCCGTGCGTTTGCCATCCCTGTCGCAGAGGCAGCTGTCGACAAGAGGTTGAGGGGGGCGTGGCGCCAGAGGGGGCGCCACTGCCGGGAGAGCAGGGCGGTCCGCACGGCAGATTTGGTGGGGAGGAGGCCGATGATGATGAGCAGCATGTTGTTAAGGAGGCTGCTGATGAAGTCCAAGCTGACCGGATGCAGTTTTGGCTCAAGCCGCCTCTGCTTGTTGGCTGCCTCGCCGTCCATCTAAATCGATAGTGACGCTGGTGTACACGTGTGTTGGTGTGTGTTGTGTACTGGCCTGCTGGGTGTGCGCGAGTGCGTCCTTCTATGCATGCTGCCGCGCAGTGGTGAATTGTGCGCGAGTGCGTCCTTCACGCGGAAGAAGTGTGTCCTCAATGCGCCCTCAATTTACTAGTGTGCGGGGTGCTACCCCTAGTGGTTTCAATTTTGTTTACTTCACTGCGTGTCAGATGGGCCTCTAGTATACTTATTTTCACAAACTGCCACCTGGGCCAGCACACGAAGATAGAGAACATGAGCTGACAAGGCAGCATGTGGACTGGTTGACTGGTCAACTAAACAATATATAGAGCTATACGCTGACACAGTAAGCGTATAATCCATCGGTATAGAGAGTTTGAGTGAGAGGGGAGGCCCGTGAGAGATAGCAGAGAGAGAGAGAGAGAGAAAGAGCTACTCCCTCTGTTCGATAATGTAGTGCCAACAATTTTTTAAGGTCAAACTTTTGAAACTTTGACCAAGTTTATAAAGAAAGTACTTATATCTACAATACCAAAGATAAATGATAGTATGAAGTAATTACATGTTGTGATGAATCTAATGGTCGTTCCAGATGTAAATGTTTTTCTCCAGATATACTTGGTCTAACTTTTCTGAGGTTTGACTTTTCAAGACATCCATATGCTTATGGACGTGAGAGAGTACCTAACTAGAGAGAGAGTGTGTGAAATAGAATGAGTGACTGAAAAAAGTGTGTGTGTGAAAGAGACATGGACAACACACGATAAAAGTAGAGAAAAAGCGTGTGTGTCTTATGCAAACATATCACACATGCATCTTCAACAGCGGAAGCAAGGTGAGGAGATAGTGTGTGGTTGTTTGCAACCGAGAGAGAAAGACCCCTAGCATGTGGCCAAGAGGGGTCTGACAAAAAAGGGAGAGAGGTCGAGAGACACGTACGGAGAAAATGCTGACATGGGGAGGAGAGAGTGTACGTTTGCCATAGAAAGATCCCAGGAGATCGTGATGGGACTACATGGGTGGGAGATCGAGTGACAAGGTGTGTGTGCGATAGAAGATACCCTGAGAGATATCGAGATAGACGTATGGATGGAAAGGGACAATACGTGTGTTCCTGATGGCTAGTGAGAGATAGTCATACTTAGGGGGGAGTGCGTGCGCCTATGATGGAGTGAGGGATTATGGTACTTAGGGGGTGTGTGTCACATAGAGAACAAGGGCGGATAGTGTTAGATGGGTCTATGTAGTGCGAGTGAGACATGTGTATGTGTGAACCAGGGAGATATAAAGTTTGAGAGAGATAAAGGAGCCCCAATAAGGCTGAGTGGTGCGTCAGATAGATGAGAGGGGGAAAGAGATATTCCATCCGCTCGATAATGCAGTGCATGTCAATTTTTTAGAAGTCGAACTTTGGAAACTTTGACTAGGTTTACGCAAATGTTATTTATATCTACGATACCAAAGATACATCATATGAAACTACATCTCATGATGAATCTAATGGTATATGTTTGTCGTTCTAGATGTCGTAAATGTTTTTCTCCACGTACATGCTCAAACTTTGTGATGTTTTACTTGTCAATAAATCTATATGCTATGGGCCGAAGAGAGTGCCTAAGTCGAGAGAGATTAAGTGCGTGTGAAGGAGAATGAGTGAGTGTGCAAAAAGAGTATGTGTGTGAAAGAGAAAGGGACAACAAACGATAAATTAGAGAGAGTGTGTGTTTTTTCGTTTCTTATGCAAACATAACACGCATGCATCTACGAGATAGAAAAGCGAGGTGATACAAAAAGATAGCTAGTGCGTGATTATTTGCAACGGAGAGAGACACCCCTATAGCACATGTCCAATAGAGGTCTGGCCAACAAGGAACAAAGGTCGAGAGGGACGCATGGAGAACATGGACGCATGGGGAGGGAGAGAGGGTGTGTTTGTGATTGAGAGATCCCCTCGAGATTGTGAGGGGACTATATGGTTGGGAGACTAGGGGAGGTACGTGCGTGATAGAAAGATGCCCCGAGAGAAATCGAGATAGACCATGCACATGTTTGTGATGGAGACTAAGATTAGCTAGTCATATACATATAGGGGGGACTGCGTGTGCCTACAATTGAGTGAGAGACCATCATACTTGGCTATTCATGAGATTGTGTGTGTGTGTGTATGTGAGATGGAGGGAGAACGAGGGAGAGAGATAGAGTTTTAGATGGGTCTATCGAGTGCGAGTGAGATATGCATGTGTATGTGTGACCCAGGGAGATGGAGAGTTTGAGAGAGAGAGAGAGAGAGAGGAAAGAGCTCCGAGACAACCGAGTGGTGCATGAGAGAGTTATGGGAAATGAGCCAAGGAATTTGTGTGTGTACGATGAGTGCACCCAAGATATTTAGCTTGGACTAGAGAATCATACATAGTGTGTGAGGGAGACCTATAGATGGAGTATATATGCATGCGAACTAGAAATACCCCCCCCCCCCACACACACACACAAAGAGAGAGAGAGATGGAGAGAGAGGGACCAACAAGGTTTGTGTGTTGGATATGTGCGACAGAATTGAAGATTGTCAGAGAGAGAGAGAGAGCAGGAGTCCAAGAGAGGGGAAGGTCGGTTTTTATGCATCAAAGTCTGATATAAACTTGCATTCAAATATTTAAATTGGAGAACATGTTGTCTGCAATCCACACATGAACGGAGGTATGCATATATCAACCAAGTTCATTAATTTGACTTTCAACATGTTCATGGAGTACTATAATACTGTACAACATGCTACTTGATTGAGGTGTTCGATTTTGGATTTAGTTCACTATTTTGACCTAGTGAACGAGCTATTTCATTGAATCATGATATTCATTTTGGGTTTGATTCCCGTTTTTGAGTGGGTCAGCTATTTGTCATATAGTAAATCATTAGCAACGAGCATGTAAAAACACCGGACTCCCGAGCATCATCTCCCCATCTGAAAAATAAGTGGAAAGCTAATATTTCAAATTTTGATTCGAATCGACTTGGTAAGGTAGACGTGGATGCTCGTTCTCCCAAAATTTGAACGAACCGTTAAACACCCTCTGCTCGGTGGAATTCGCCCGAGCAAATAAGTGGGAGACACGAAATTACCGGCCTATGTGGGACACGCATCAATTGGCCCGTTGTACATCGAGGGTAGGTTCGTAACTTCATCCAAGCGCGCCTTCTCCTCGGCCGAAATAACATGTGCCGAATAATTCATAAACCATGGTCGGCAAAATACCCTCTCCTCGCCCGAAATAGCTCGCGCCCACTATTTCAAAACACGCTCTCCTCACCCAAAATCGCTCGCGCCCACTATATTTCAAAACACGCCCTCTTCGCGTGAAATCGCTCGCACCCTCTATATTTCAAAACACGCCCTCCTTGCTCGAAATCGCTCGCGCAAACTATTTGGGAGAAGCAAAGTTACTCTACTATCCCCGACCCTCAGTACACGGACCCAAGCCGAGAAGCCTAAAGGAAGGGGTAGAACTGTAACCCCCCCCCCCACACACACACACATTTCGGACAAATGCGTTCATAAGACATGGTTGCCCCTCCCAATTCCCCATTCATACCTCGTGGGCACCAAATCACCTTCTCCCTGGAAGCTCCCTTCTCCCGAGCCGCGAAACCTCAGCTCCTCCTCCATGGCACCCCCACCGCACCAAATTCATAGCCACCCTCCTCTCTAATTCCAGGGACGCTATCCATTTGCCGTCATGCATTGGGCCGTGTGCCTCTTACTTCGTGCTGCCGGAGCTGCCTCGACGACAGCCGCGTGAACCGTACCGGAGCCGATTCACCCCCGCCATTGTTCACAACATCGGAGCGGCTCCAACTTCAGATCCGTCCAGAGCCCCGGCGCTGCTTCCCCATAGCCATCGACCATCGCGACATCTCTGCTTCCCTTCCCCCGGTAGCCACCGCAACCCCGCCGGCCTCACCGACTCGGTAGCTGGAGCTGCCTACTTCACCGGGCTGCCAGATAGGTCGCACCCTCATCTCAAATCACTTAATTTAGGCATCAGTTGTCTGAATTTTTATTCTGGGCCAATCGATTCCCAATGGGAAGCGGCACCCCTTGAGGCGGCAGAGCTCCTAGGCTACCATTTTGCTGGTGTCTAACGTAAGGGTGCGGGGTGCTAGTTCACCGCGGAAGCAACGCTTAGATGGCTATCTTAGAGTTGCGTGGGTTGATGGTACTACCGCCGCCGGATATGGATGACGACAAGTCTTTGTGGATTGGCCCCGGTGCGGCGCAACCATGGCAGTGCGGTGGACCGGGGAGTGGGGTTTTGGTCGGGGTCACGAACGGCGGAGGGAGGCTGCTTTGCCGGTGGTCGCTGGCTCTTCGGGGAAGATTCTGAATAGTGTCAGCCAGGAGGCACAAGACGGCCATCAAGCCATCCGGCATAGATTAGACAGTACCAAAATAAAATAAAATCATGTGACCCCAATTTAGTCTTTGGTCAACAGACGTGTGACCACTCTCGTACCTTGTTGTTGATCTCTTAGTGTATTTGTTCAAATCGGAGAGCTGTGTTGTTCTTAACATTATGCATTTTCTGCATCTTTAGCCACACCGTGTTTCGACTCACCGTAGTTGTTCCAACAAAGGAAGCATACACTAGAAGGGAGCTATGGTCCCCACTCAACAATTCCCTGCAACGAAGGCGCGTGCCCGACATGGACAACCACAACAACTGCAGGGCCATCGACAAGTCAGCACAAGATGCTCACTCCTATGGATGGCGGCTAGATAGGTTGTACCCTCATCTTACTTGTGTGCAGCATTTATGGCTTTGTTATTCATCTAAGCATGGAAAATAGATTATCACATTTCGCTGTATATTCATGCTGATCTCTTACGGGTCTTGTTAAGGAGTTACTGTTGTTCCATAGTTCAGCTAAGAGACATGTTCTTTAGGTAACATTGTTCCATAGTTATCATCCATCAGCCAATGCTATCCCACACGCCGGTGATTATAGTATTATACCACTTCTAGTATTACCTATGTTGTTCTTTAATACTTTTGTGTGCCATCTAGTTAATCTCGAGTACAAATGACACATATTCTGTAGCTTTCATCTGTGTTCTCCCTTTAGTTTTTGAGACCTGTTGCTACTAGTTAACCCCAGTCCTACTATTTATGTCGTCTCCTACAAGCACTCATTACATAAATCTAACTACTAGTTTTCTTCCATGCATGTCCGATATAATTGCACACACTGATTTGTCCACAAGAACCTCATGGAGCAATGTAACGACCAACAAACTTGACGTCAATGATACCCAATATGATGGAACATGGAAAGGCAGTTCTTCACAAGACTTGCAGAAAGATGATGAATCCTATTCACCCCACAATATCCTTGCTCTAACTTGGCCCTTGATATGGGTACACCATGCATATAATGTCCTGGAGTGCATCTACTCTGTTGCAATGCCTTATGCTTAGCCTGCTGATCATGCATGTAAATATGGCATGCCTTCTTGTTTTTCAGTACCTATTCCATTCATGATAACATGTTTTCAAATTCAAGTATTGTCATTCTACTCTATCGCAATGCCATCTGCTTAGTTTGGACATCATGCTTCTGAATATCTTATGCATTGTTATTCATCAGTATGTACTTCATCTGTCTACCATACCATGTTCTTTTTTTTACATTGAAGTGTTGTTCTAGTGGTCTCTTGCAATGCCATCTTAGTTTCCCAATCATACACACATATGTTGCCTTAGTGTTTTTCTGTATGTATTCCGCTAGCATACAATTTTACATTCAAGTAGTGTTTTTTTACACTGTTGTCATGTCCTATCCCTAGCTCTTACATCATACTCCCTCTGTCCGGATTACATGTCGCAGAAATGGATAAAACTGGATGTATGATACATCTCCATCGTCTCTACTTTTCCAAACACTTTTGACCTTGTTTTGGACTCTAACTAGCATGATTTGAATGGAACTAACCCAGACTGACGTTGTTTTCAGCAGGCCATGGTGTTATTTGTATGAAGGAATATAAGTTCTCGGAATGACCTTAAATTTCACGGAGAATATTTTTGGAATTTATAAAAAATACTAACGATAGAATCAACACCAGGGGGCCCACTCCCTGTCCATGAGGGTGGGGGCACGCCCACCCCCCTCGGGCGCGCCCCCTGTCTCGTGGGCCCCCTGAGGCTCCACCGACCTCAACTCCAACTCTATATATTCACGTTCGGGGAGAAAAATTAGGAAGAAGGAATCATCGCGTTTTACGATACAGAGCCACCGCCAAGCCCTAATCTCTCTTGGGAGGGCTGATCTGGAGTCCGTCCGAGGCTCCGGAGAGGGGAATCCGTCGCCATCGTCATCATCAACCTTCCTCCATTACCAATTTCATGATGCTGGCCGCCGTGCGTGAGTAATTCCATCATAGGCTTGCTGGATGGTGATGGGTTGGATGAGATTTATCATGTAATCGAGTTAGTTCTGTTAGGGTTTGATCCCTAGTATCCATTATGTTATGAGATTGATGTTGCTATGACTTTGCTATGCTTAATGCTTGTCACTAGGTCCCGAGTGCCATGATTTCAGATCTGAACCTATTATGTTTCCATGAATATATGTGAGTTCTTGATCCTATTTTGCAAGTCAATAGTCACCTATTATGTGTTATGATCCGTTAACCCCGAAGTGACAATAATTGGGACAATTACCGGTGATGGCCATAGTTTGAGGAGTTCATGTATTCACTAAGTGTTAATGCTTTGTTCCGGTACTCTATTAAAAGGAGGCCTTAATATCCCTTAGTTTCCAATAGGACCCTGCTGCCACGGGAGGGTAGGACAAAAGATGTCATGCAAGTTCTTTTCCATAAGCACGTATGACTATATTCAGAATACATGCCTACATTACATTGATGAACTGGAGATAGTTCTATGTCACCCTATGTTATAACTGTTGCATGACGAATCGCATCCGACATAATTATCCATCACTAATCCATTGCCTATGAGCTTTTCACATATTGATCTTTGCTTAGTTACTTTTCCATTGCCACAATTACAATTACTACAAAACCGCTATTGTTACCTTTGCCACCATTACCATTACTTCCATAGTACTTTGCTACTAAATTTTTTGCTGCAGATATTAAGTTTTCCAGGTGTGGTTGAATTGACAACTCAATTGCTAATACTTGATAATATTCTTTGGCTCCCCTTGTGTCGAATCAATAAATTTGGTTGAATACTCTACCCTCAAAAACTGTTGTGATCCCCTATACTTGTGGGTTATCAAAACTATTTTCTGGCACCATTGTCGGGGAGCATAGCTCTATTCTTTGAGTCACTTGGGATTTATATCTGTTGATTACTATGGGGAACTTGAAAGATGAAAGAACCAAGGTTTTTCCCTCAACTACGAGGGAAGGTAAGGAACTGCCATCTAGCTCTGCACTTGATTCACCTTCTGTTTTGAGTCTTGCGACACCTACACCTACTATTTATTCTGATATGTCACATGTTATTGATGACGCCACTTCTGCTTTGCATGATACTTATGATGAAACTAGTTCTATTCTTGATAATACTATGCCATTAGGTGAATTTCTTGATGAACAACTTGCTAGGGTTAGAGAGAATGAAATTATTGAAACAGATAATATTGATGAAAGTGATGATGAAGATTCTCCCCTAGATATGAATTGCCTGTTGTGCCTGAGGGTTATGTTATGATGAAGAAACTGCTAGAGACTTTTTAGCTTGCAATGATAGATATGATCTTAAGAAACTGTTAGCTAAGCTGAAAGAAAAGTCTTTGAATGCTAGAATGAAATATGACCCTGCTTTTGCTACTTCACCTATCTGTATTTCCGATAAGGATTATGATTTCTCTGTGGACCCTGAGTTAATTACTTTGGTTGAATCTGATCCTTTTTATGGTTAAGAATCTGAAACTGTTGTGGCACATCTTCCTAAATTGAATGATATAGCCACCCTGTTCACTAATGAGGAGAAAATTCGTTACTACTATATCCTTAAGTTATTTCCGTTCTCATTAAAGGGTGATGCTAAAACATGGTTTAATTCTCTTGATCCTGGTTGTGTGTGTAGTCCCTAGGATATGATTTATTACTTCTCTACTAAATATTTCCCCGCTCATAAGAAACAAGCTGCCTTAAGGGAAGTATATAATTTTGTGCAAATTGAAGAAGAGAGTCTCCCACAAGCTTGGGAGAGGCTTCTCTGATTACTTAATGCTTTGCCTGATCATCCTCTCAAGAAAAATGAAATACTTGATATCTTTTATAATGGACTAATCGATGCTTCCAGAGACCACCTGGATAGTTGTGATGGTTGTGTTTTCTGGGAAAGAACTATTGATCAAGCTGAATTGCTATTGAATAATACGTTGAGTAATGATAATGATTGGACACTCCCTGAACCAACTCCTAAGCCAGCTCCGAAGAAAAGGGGTATTCTATTTCTCAGTCCTGAAGATATGCAGGAGGCAAAGAAATCTATGAAAGAAAAGGGTATTAAAGCTGAAGATGTTAAGAATTTACCACCTATTGAAGAGATACATGGTCTTGATAACCCGACACAGGTAGTAAAGGTAAATTCTCTCTATAGATTTGATGAAGGTGATATATCTCGTTATAAGTCTGCTAGCCAATGCTTGGATGAGTTTGATAATTTTATTGTTAAACAAGGAAACTTCAATGCTTATGTTAGTAGACAATTGAAACATAATGATTATATGATTGAACACTTGAGTGATTATATGTCTAGAGTTAAAGGTGAACTTAAACTTATTAGTAAACATGCTTCTATGGTTACCACTCAAGTAGAACAAGTGCTTAAAGCTCAGAATGATTTGCTCAATGAATTAGATAATAGGAAAAATGAAAATGCTGTTAGAGTTGTGACTAGAGGGGGTCAAATGACTCAGGAACCTTTGTATCCTAAGGGAAACCCTTAGAGAATTGAGAAAGATTCTCAGAGAACTAATGTTGATGCACCTAGTTCTTCTAAGAAGAAGAAAAAGAAAAGTGATAGGACTTTGCATGCTTCTAGTGAACCTGTTGTTGACACACCTAAGAATCCCAATGATTTTTCTATTTCTGATGCTAAAACACAATATGGTAATGAACATGAACCTAGTGATAATATTAATGATGATGTTCATGTTTATGCTCAACCTAGAAATCACAATGATGTAGAGATTGAACCTGCTGTTGATCTTGATAACCCACAATCAAAGAATCAACATTATGGTAAGAGAGACTTCGTTTATAGGAAGCACGGTAAAGAAATAGAACCATGGGTTCAGAAACCCATGCCTTTTTCCTCCTAAACCATCCAAGAAAAAGGATGATGAGGATTTTGAGCGCTTTGCTGAAATGATTAGACCTATCTTTTTGCGTATGCGTTTGACTAATATGCTTAAAATGAATCATTATGCTAAGTATATGAAAGATATTGTCACAAATAAAAGAAAGATATCGGAAGCTGAAATATCCACGATGCTTGCTAATTATACTATTAAGGGTAGAATACCAAAGAAACTAGGAGATCCAGGAGTACCAACTATACCATGCTCCATTAAAAGAAACTATGTTAAAACTGCTTTATGTGATCTTGGAGCAGGTGTTAGTGTTATGCCTCTCTCTTTATATCGTAGACTTGATTTGAATAAGTTGACACCTACTGAAATATCTTTGCAAATGGCCGATAAATCAACTGCATTAACTGTCGGTATTTGTGAGGATGTGCCTATTGTGGTTGCAAATGTTACTATTTTAATGGACTTTGTTATTCTTGATATTCCCGAGGACGATAGTATGTCTATTATTCTTGGTAGGCCCTTTTTGAATACTGCAGGTGTCGGCGGAAACGACACCTATGGGGTCACTGGGATCCCTTCTACGGTTGGCGAGCGTGAGGTTGTGGAAAGAGCGGGTCTGACAGGAAGCACACAGATCGTTTACCCAGGTTTAGGCTGCGAAGATGCGTAATACCCTAATCCTACTTTGGTGGGTGTATTCGAGTGTTCTTGTGTTCTTGAGCTATCTACGGGGTGCAAGTTGCCCAAAAGAGCCGAATCCCTCTCCTGGTCGCCTCAGGCCTCCTTTTATAGGAAAAAGGGGTTGCCATAGTGGCACACATGAGGTGGAAAGGTCTATAGTTGCCAAGCCTATCCTCTGGGACCGTCGGACAAATGCATTTAATGCGCTGCCGACGTGCCCTCCTCGCTTTATCGGGGACGCCAGGGAAGCACGTCCCAGCTGTCGCCGCCTCGCCTGGCCTCGACACGCGTCCGAGATGATGAGGCATCGGGGCACCATGTTGGCTGCCTGCTGGGCTGGCGCGGTTGTGGGGCCTTCACGAAGGGTCACATGCCACCACGCAGGTGCTTGCTAACACGGTGTAGAGGCCGCCCGTCGCCAGTAGGTGCCTGCCCAACTGGTTGAGCTAGCATCTGCTTGGGGACGGTGGTGGAGTCTTGACTGGTGCAGGCTTGGCAGTGGCCCTGCTGATGCCCTCGGCAAGGGTCTTGCCGGGGGCCCGGCAAGGGTGCTCATGTGGCGTAGCAGTCGTCCCCGGCAAGGGTCTTGCCGGGGGTCTTGTGGATTCCCTCGGCTGGGATCCTGCCGAGGGTCGCCGTCTTCTGGTCCTCATCTGATCTCATATGTTTATGATCTTGACGAAGATTTGCATGCCACCAAAGAGGTGCCTCCCCAGCCTTGGTTCCAACATAGTTGGTTGGGTTGGAGCCTATGGGCTCAAGGGTGTCTTGCTCCACTGGCATCGGGCAAGTCGCCTGGCAAGGCTCTTGTCGGGGCTGCGGAAGCTGCCTCGGCATGGATCTTGCCGAGGGAGTCCACCTCGCCCTCTTGCTCTCCTGCGCTTCTGGTCTTGGCGTTGCCTTGGTTGTCTCGTACTTCGGCTTCTCTCCTTCTTCCCTCCTCTTCCATGCTAAGTGTGTCCGTGGCACGCGGCTCCCACTACCCGTGCACAAGTAAAGGGGTCAAAAGAAGAGCCCCTACTTTTGTAGACAGATAGGAGCCCCCGGGCCTAGGCCACACATAAGCGCGCCGTGTTGTTGGGCTAGGCCCAGAGCGGTGCGTGGGTAGGTGGGGCAGATTTTACCGCAGTAAACTCCTCGACCGTTGCGCTTTCCCACGACCCGCGTTGAACGCGCGACGTGGGGGGTCATGCGTGATGTGGGGGTCATGCATGGGGCGGTCTCAGCACGCATGCGTCACATCGTGGTAAAGAGGCGCCCCACGCCTTACCCGTAAAAAGAGGGAGGCGCAGAGGCGCGGCTCATTTACTTGGGCGGACTCGGGCCGTGGCGTTCAAGGCGTCAGCCCCCCACGATCATGTGGTGGGGAGCGGTCGCCTCACCCGTCCCCTCAATTCTGCTTGCTCGCCACATGTCCCTCATGTAGGTGGCAGGCGGTGGAGGCGGGAAACCGGGCCATCCCCGATTGGGGCAGCGGGTCGGTCCTGATTCCTTGCGCCTCCGGTGGCTGGATTGGTTGAGTGGGGTGGCCGAGCCTCGACCTCGCCCCTTTATAAGGAGGGGGGATGTCATCCCACATTCTCCCAGCATCCATCCTCCATTCACTTTGGCACCTTTCTTCCTTCTTCCCTGGCGAGAGGAGGCGCCAGCCCTTCATCGGTGGCGGCGAGGGTTGCTGCTCGTCGGCGCGTCCCTCCTCCCCAAGAGCTCGTGGTGGTGGAGCCGGCCACGAGAGGAAGGGGGAGGGGCAGAAGCCGAGGTCGTCGTGGCACTCGAGGGAGAGGGGTACGGGGCGGCGCATCGGCCTCACCTACGCCAATGATGCCTCCCCCGATGGAGGGCCACGTCGGGGACCAGCCCCGCGAGTTCTTCATCAGGCTGCGTCGGCCACCGCGTTGCCGCCTCCATCTCCCTACCCCATTTTCTCGAGAGATTGAGCTCAATCCACCCCAGACCCTCAATTTGCACATGAGGGGCTGTGGGAATGGCGGCACGCAGGTCGACGTCAACTTCCCCGCTCCTCATGTCATGTACCTCCGCCGCGGATGGAAGATGTTCACTCGCATCCACAGCCTGACGGCGGGGCTTGTCCTCTACTTCAAGTTAATGGAGGGCGGCTTGCTCTCCATCAAGGTCTTTAGAGATCTTGGAATTCGCCTAAAGTGCTGCGTGGAGAGCTCCTCCGACGACGAAGACTCCTCTTCAAGCAGGAGTGATGAGGAGGATAGCGACAACGACGATGAGAGCACCTCGTCTCCGGCTGACTGTGTCGCCCCGCCCTATGTCGTGCGGCCTGCCGAGGGCCTTCCTCCCCAAGCTCTCCATCGGGGCGCTCCCCGTCGTCAACTTGGGCGGCTGGCGTAGGAGGGCCTGAGAAGGCAAAGAAGGCGGGTGGCGACCGTCAATTCGGAGTACACGGGCACCGACGCCTTTGTCGCGTATTGCCGGCCCGCTGCCTCATCTTCCAACTCCCCTCCCGGCACCAAGACATTCTCTCGGTGCCTTCTTCTCCTCGCACCTCGCCTAGGCACTCTTTTGCCCTCCTGCCATCTTGTTCCACCTTCTGAGGAGAGGGACAAGAGAGGGATTACGGGCAGTTTATCTCTTTTCAGTTTGTAAGGCTGCGGACACTTGTTCGATTTAAAATTTGTAATCCCCTTGCTCATGTTTTTAATTCCATATGAACTGTACCTGTATGGTATGTTTTTAATGAAAAAGGGTGCTTGCTGGGTTCTCTGTGCGTGAGCGAGGCCCACGCCAAGGAAGGAGTCCTTGTTATTTTTAAGATAAACATTGTCACCCGGCAACAAGCCTTGTCGTCCCCTGACTTCAATCGACCATTCTCACACTTTTGGCGGAGGTAGGGGCGAAGTAGAGTTATGCCCTTCGCTTATTTCCTTGCCATCGCGTCTACAACCCGGTTCTGTCCCAGGGACTTGGGTACAAGAAGAAGGGGGAGCACGGTGGTCTTGGAGCAAAACGAGGTTTCATTTGTCCCAATTCCATACGAAAATGCACAACAGGGGATGAAGGACTTATCTGAATCCGCAGCCCCCGGCAACTTTGGCTTGCCATGGTTAGATCCTTGTATCTTCAGCCCCCGGCAGTCTTGGCTTGCCGGGGCCGGAGCATCGGTTCATTTTCTTTCTCCCAAGCGGCAAAGTAGAAGTGTCCACGTGCCCTGCGAACCAAAGGAGACAGACATATGCATTCTCGACCTCTAGGCTAGGGGTTAGTCGCCGCTATGCACTATCAACCCTAACCGAGGGAGAGACTTAACCTACCATGCATGCTAAAACTTACGGCGCCAGCGCTTCATTTATTTATGCTCAGGGTCTGCGCCTGGCTTTGTACAGAGGATTACATGCCTTGCCGGCAAGGCTTGTACAAAAGGTGGGCTGCCGGGGGGCCCGGCAACCGTGCCTTATGTGTAAAACTTGCAAAGATGTTCGATGTTCCAGGAGTTGCTCACTGGAATAGCATCTTCGGTCTCCAGGCGGACTGCCCCAGGCTTGGTGACTCGTATTACCCAATAAGGGCCTTCCTACTTCGGTGTCAACTTGTTGGAATTCTTGGCTGACTGAACGCGCCGAAGAACAAGGTCACCTTCCTCAAAGGTTCGGGCATGAACCTTGTGGCTATGACAGCAGCGCAAGGCTTGCTGCTAGCATGCTGCTCTCACATCCTCCCGAAGTTGATCTTCCTCAAGGAGCGTTGCATCATCTTGCCGCAATTGCTCTTGCTCAAGCTCATCGTAAGTGAGCACTCGAGGTGACCCATATATGAGTTCCGTGGGGAGAACTGCTTCTGCCCCGTATACCAGGGCAAAGGGTGTCTGGCCGGTGGCTCGATTTGGCGTCGTTCTGATCGATCAAAGAACCGCCGACAACTCATCAATCTAGCGCTTTCCGCTCTTGTGAAGCCTATCAAAAGTCTTCGTCCTCAGGCCTCGTAACACTTCAGCATTTTCCCTCTTCGCCTGGCCGTTGCTCTATGGGTGTGCCATGGAAGTGAAACAGACCCTGCTGCCGAGGTCTTGGGTGTATTGCATGAAGGTGTGGCTTGTGAATTGCGTTCCGTTGTCGGTGATGACTCTGTTTGGCACACTAAAACGACACACTAGCCCCTTGAAGAATTGATGGCTGACTGTGTTGTCACCTTCCTCACAGCTTCCACCTCTGGCCACTTTGTGAACTTGTCGAACAGAGTCATCACCCACCATAATAATTTCTATCTTGAGGGAAGCCTCTAGTGAAACCTATGGCCCCCGGGTCTATTTTCCATCATATAAGTTTCCGATCTATAATTTTAGTTTCTGATTTACTTTTTTTTGCAATCTTTTACTTTCCGTTCCATAAACGAAAAATATTAGTTTATTGTGTATCCATCTATATTAGATCTCACTTTGCAAATAACCGTGAAGGGATTGACAACCCCTTTATCACGTTGGGTGCAAGTTGGTGTTTTTTTGTGCAGGTATTCGGTGGCTTGTCGCGTTATCTCCTACTGGATTGATACCTTGGTTCTCAAAACTGAGGGAAATACTTACTTTACTTTGCTGCATCACCCTTTCCTCTTCAAGGGAAAAACCAACACAAGCTTAAGAGGTAGCACTGTGCCAAGAGCACCAAGGCGGTGGACGACGGCGAGGCAAAGTAAGGGAATGCCCCGGAGCTTAGGAAGACTCAGCAGTTATTTCCCATGCAGAGTGGGTACGAGGGTTTACTTGTTCGGCTGTAGTGTGAGGCTGCCGTCGGCGGAGAATAACAGGGGGTGTGGGCGAGTAGAGGGATAGCCAGGCTAGGGATGCGAGTATGGTGGGGCCATGAGGCCTGCTCGACAGCACAGCCGGCCAAGGAAGGTGGGACCAGGCGGTTCCGCCGGCACTGGTTTGGGTGGCTGGAGCAGGAAGATCAGAGACTGGAGAAGCACGACTGCCGTTAGATTGACATCTAACGGTGTGACGCTGGTAGAGTCGACTGTTGACTAAGTTTTTTTTGAGAAACCTTGTGTACGCATGAACTTATTAGGCCCGCAAGTCAGCCTCCAAATCTGTGGCAGACAACATAGAGCCCATTTGCTATTTTCTTTAATAATTTGCACCCCATTTGCTAATTCTTAAGGAATTTATTACAACCCATTTTGTGCCCAGGACCACGGTCAAAAAGTTCAATCTTATTTTGCATATTTCGGTGGAGTCTGAACTGTTTTAATCCAAAAATGATAAACATTTATTTTTTAAGAACTTATTGATTTTCCAAAAAAATATCATTTTGTTTTTGTAAGCTAATAAGATGTGGGACAATTGAGTTGGTTTAAGGGAAAACCAGTGGTAAAAAATCAGCGCTGGGAGGGAAAACAATAACAAAAAAATAAGGATGTCAATATGTAAAGGGAACTTTATGTATTTTCAATATAATAATACGTGTATATGAACTAGTAAAACTATAGGTAGAGATTAGAAAACGGTAGTAGGACACGGCGTTACAAGAGGAAAATAGAACTGGGTTGTGTGTTTGATTCAGTAAAAAAACTGCCTGCGGATGTTCTAAGAGAAAATATAACTAACGCTGGCGGGCCAGAGGCCAGTAGATACCTGCTGGATCTTTGTGTCATGTTGTCGTCATGGGTTGGGCCTGTTAAAAACAAAACCAAGCCTGGGCAGTCTACAGCCCAGTTGAAACTTGCTCGACCTAAAAAAACAATATACCTACTGGATCCCAGTTATCAGTCTGTACTTGCAGAATTCTCTCGTTTATTGACTACGTTGAAGACTTCATGGGTTTCACCGTCTCAGACGTCAGCATTATTTTCTCATCAAGATAATAAGTGCATGCACTTGCTTGCATACGGCCATGGACCGGCTGGTTCCGTACGGTTAGGCCCTGTATGGACAGTCGTCTTGTGGTTCCACGGATGAATTTCATGCAAACCAGATGGTTTTCAATGAAAGAGGACTAAATTCATTGCATTTTACATATTTATTTTCATTATGGAATATTTTACATATTTCAATTAATAATAACGGACTAGACCTTTTTTATTCCATGGGAGGCGCTTCACGATTGAGGTGGCGACACTTAACTGTTCTGGAAGGCCCAAGTCCATCACTCCTCTCTTTTAACAATTTGCAGCTTGGCTTGGCATGCCACAGCCCAGTTCTGACGTGCCGCGTCCAACTATCAGCCTGTGAAACCGGATGGATCCCCTGCACACTTCGAAGATGTAAAATTTTTGGAGAACTGGGAATTCGAACGAAAGGTGCTTATGCTACCCATCAAATAAAAATCAGGTGCCTGAAAATACGTTTTGAAACAAATGATTCAGCTTTATATCCACGTCGACCATCGACATGATGATTGGAAGAAAATTCCAAGTTCATACCGAAAGATCATTAACAACAATACCAACTTACAGACGACTAGGTAGTACAAGTACCAATACCAAACTAACTTATAATCTTTATAGTCCTGGCCCTAGTGTTTGTCTAGTATAAAATCTTGCAGAGGACTAGCTCCCACTCCTTCTATTGCTCCAAGTCCCCGAGGTGGTACTTGTGCATCACCCAGTGGTACCTCTGCTGGTCGAAGTTCTTGTTTGTGTGCAGCACCAGAACCTTTTTATTGCCCGTCTGCCGACCGTTGACCATCATCGGCAAGGTATTCCAGGTCTTGTGCCACATCATGTGCATGCCGCACTCCGACTATATCTTGCGACATGTCCACATGCCCCTTTTGAACACCCTGGAGGTGCGCTGGAAGAAATTCTTGCTTAGGCCACTCAGTGTGATACCTGCAGTATTGTTGAATACAGGTTTTAGGGTACGTAGTTAACATTTTCATAACATCTTGGGCAAGTTGCAGTCACTTGTTTCACTTTTTATTAAATGTCAAATTGTAATTGCTTCACTAGGTCTGCGTCTAAAAAGAAAAATAGAGCTATAAACAAAGGAATATGTTTGAGTAAGTAGACGATCGATTAGTGTCTCACCTGGAAGTTTCTCAGGATGGGTGTAGCATATGTCGTGCTCGTTGTCGATGGTTGGTATGAACAAATAGATGAGAGGGTGAGATCTTGCCCTGTCAGCACTCACTTTGGCCTCAAGGTGCTCGATCAGCTCCTGATGTGTGGCATCGAACTTAACGCCAGCCGGCAGCACCGACCAATCTTTCTTGGACTTGCATCGGTTAATTCCAATTATATGGTACTCAATGTATGATAAATCGACCATTTTAAGTGAATGGTGAAAGATTTCGACAGGTAAGTGGTCCTCCAAATTTGAATTGCACAATACCCGAACACGCCACAGGGGACTCTTGTGTCACCTCATGCGCAGTGTGTTGTCACGTCAATATTCAATGCGAGGACATGCTGAATAATTTGACCGACGTATATTAGTACTACTATTGTACTACTTACTAGTCGTTTTTAGTGTCACGTTGTAACCATAGGTTTGACTAACAAAATGTTAATGCATGTCACTGAAAATTATAGCATTGGAAACTATGTTCAAATACGAATCAAACGATATAATTTTTTGTGACATGCATTAACATTTAGTTAGTTAAATTTATGGTCAAAATTTGAAACCAATTATGAAGGGGACCAATAAACCAAGAGGGAGGTAGTAGTACGAGTAGCGCAATATATGGTATAGAGGACTAGTACAAATGTAGAAATGGAGTAAGAAGTTACAAGGCTACGCGATAGACTTTGTAGGCTACATGAGTAATACAAAATATAATTCCCATTGGACAACACTTTCACCAACAAGTACGCACTTGAAGCTTAATTGATATATATATATATATATATATATATATATATATATATATCCGTGTATGTGTGGCTTCCACACAGCATCTCCATCATCATTATCAGTACATTGTACGTAGGTGAGTTAGGATGCAATTGATCCCAAATAGGTATCTATCCTTCAAACTAACAATAGTACATAATATCCAACAAAAGAGGGTCACGCTACAGCAGCAGGATACATGGCTCATTCTAAATATCAGTACAAATCAAGTTGTGCATATCGGCTGTTGACATGAACCACATCGCCGCATGTCGGGTCTGCAAAAGCCATTCATCGCATGGAAGCTTGATGCCTTTCACACACTGAAGATTATCTGGCAACAAGCTGTGTTGACAAATCTCTTGACAGGGTGATTCACGAAACCCATGGTACAATGTGTAAACACTGTTCCACCTGGCGAATGGAAGTTGCATAGCACGGTAATCATTCCTGGGGATATGATCGATTATTGGTTGGATGATTGGATAATTGAGCCTGAGGAACATGGAGTGATTGCCGAGGCTGTAAACGCGCCTCCAGTTGAATATGCCTGGCCCAGCGGAGCTAGGATCTTTCTCGAACACGAAGCAGCCATAGCCATCACAGTCACGAATGCCCCAGGCATTGTACTGCATGTGGTTTGATGGAATGGTTTGGTAAATTTGGTATGTGGGAATGAGCATCAAATGACCGCCGTCAGTTGAACGAGCGATAAACCACCACCCATTGACCGATAAGATTCCTGGTCCTGGAATCATGAAGGCCGACACATTTGCGTCTGCTCCAACAAATCAAATTGGAGACCAAAAGGACGAAAATATACAATCATGTTGAGAGTATATGTGAAATTAAGATTACTATAACAGTGACACATATCATAGACAGAGAATTGCAATGCCGTGTTCATAATCATACCCCAAGTTTAAAAAAAAATAAGCCAATGGCTTTCATATTCTACCAATATGTCATGGTTCAAACATCATGTAACAATGAGAGGAAAACAACTATGACAGGGCCTACTCATATTCCACCATAGCACTTATGAAAATCTTGGAAATGAGAGTAACATATAGCAATCATGAGGTTATACCTATAATATCTATTCTAACAATCATTGATGCCAATTGTTCTCATATCAACTCTAACAATAACATTTGTGGTCATAAAAATCAAGGAAATGAGAGGAACATATAACAATGATGTGGTTATAGACATACTATCTAATCTAAATTTGTAACAATCAACAGGCAGTCGTATTCATAAGGTAAAGAGGAGATGAGATAGAACAATTACACGGTGATAGATTCCACCAGTATAGGCAACCAATCTGTGTGTCGACTGCGTAAACAATGCCATCATGCACTATAGCATCAGACAGAAATGGAGGCTGAACAGCATTGACGATGAGCCATAACCATGCATGGCGACTGGATTCCAGATAGATTAATCCCATGTCGAATAAGGGAATGAGCTTGTAATCCATGTAGTCTTCTGATGGTGTGGGCAGTTCACATATTACAACCTTCAGCAAACAAAGGTCGCACCAAAAGCTCGACGCGTCTCGTGCGTAGTAGGCAGGAGTGTCCACTGGGCCGTGAGGCTCGATGGTGGTGGTATCCAACGATGGAAGGGTGATCTCTTGTTGGGTGCATGTAGATATCCATGAGACGCCACGGACTACCGGATTGATGGATGAGGACGATCTAGTTGGCCCTCATGCCCGCCAAGTAGTGGCCGCGCATGAACAATAGGTGGACGGGTAGTTGTAGCATGTCGAGGGGCACCATGGCAACCTTCGTAGGATCTTCAAGTTGGTGTCTAGGCCACCTGCGAGGATCGGGCATCAGCAAGCAGGGTGTATTGAAACGGGCCGCCGGTTGCAGATGAGTACATGGTACAAAGACACCGAGCAAGTGGCCAGATGGACAGTGCTAAGCAGGTCTATACGATTACAGATCTGCTCCAAGAGAACATCGGGGAGGGAATTCCAATCGTTGCTCTGTGTGTCAGTCGGTTCTGCCATAGGATTTTATGGTGCTGAGTGATTAGGGTTTTCGGTGCCTGCGAGCGAGCGGGGAAGTCGATTTGGGCGGGTGAGCGAAGAAGATGGCGTGTGTGGCCGAGCAGTGAGCGGGGGGATATGGTACGCGCGAGCTACCAAGGAAGATGGCGCGGGCGGGTGAGCAGTGATACGTCCATTTTGCATCATGCTTTTGATGTTGATATTTATTGCATTATGGGCTGTTATTACACATTATATCACAATACTTATGCCTATTCTCTCTTATTTTATAAGGTTTACATGAAGAGGGAGAATGTCGGCAGTTGGAATTCTAGACTGGAAAAGGAGCAAATATTAGAGACATATTCTGCACAACTCCAAAAATCCTGAAACTTCACGAGCATGTTTTTGGAATATATAAAAAATATTGGGCGAAGAAAGTACCAGAGGGGGGCCATCAGCCAGCCACAAGGGTGGAGGGCACACCCTACCCCCTGAGCACGCCCCCACACCATGTGGGCCCCCTGGTAGGCCTCCGTTGCCCATCTTTAGCTATATGGTGTGTTTTGACTTGGAAAAAAAATCAGAAGGAAGCTTTCAAGACGAAGTGCTGCCGTCTCGAGGCGGAACCTGTGCAGAACCAATCTAGGGCTCCGGCGGAGCTATTCTACCGGGGAAACATCCCTCTGGGAGGGGGAAATGGTCACCATCGTCATCTCCATCGATCCTCTCATCGAGAGGGGGTCAATCTCCATCAACACCTTCACCAGCACCATCTCCTCTCAAACTCTAGTTCATCTCTTCGTATTCGATCTTGTTCCCAAAACCTCAGATTGGTACCTATGGGTTGCTAGTAGTGTTGATTACTCCTTGTAGTTGATGCTAGTTGGTTTATTCGGTGGAAGATTATCTTTTCAAATCCTTAATGATAATTAATACTCCTCTGGTCTTGATCATAAAAATGTTTTGTGAGTAGTTATGTTTGTTCCTGAGGACATGGGAGAAGTCTTGTTATAAGTAATCATGTGAATTTGGTATTCGTTCGATATTTTGATGAGATATATGTTGTCTTTCCTCGAGTGGTGTTATGTGAACGTCGACTACATGACACTTCACCATTATTTGGGCCTAGGGGAAGGCATTGGGAAGTAATAAGTAGATGATGGGTTGCTAGAGTGATAGAAGCTCAAACCCTAGTTTATGTGTTGCTTCGTAAGGGGATGATTTGGATCCATATGTTTCATGCTATGGTTAGGTTTACCTTAATACTTCATTCGTAGTTGTAGATGCTTGCGAGAGGGGTTAATCATAAGTGGGAGGCTTGTCCAAGGAAGGGTAGAACCCAAGCACCGGTGCACCCACATATCAAATTATCAAAGTAACGAACGCGAATCGTATGAGCATGATGAAAACTAATATGGCAACAATTCCCATGTGTCCTCAAGAGTGCTTTGCTTCATATAAGAGTTTGTCCAGGCTTGTAATTTGCTTCAAAAAGGATTGTGCCACCTTTCTTCACCATAGTTACTTTATTTACTTGTTACCCATTACGAATTATATTATCACAAAACTATCTGTTACCGATAATTTCAGTGCTTGCAGAAAATATCTTGCTGAAAACCACTTGTCATTTCCTTCTGTCCCTCGTCGGGTTCGACACTCTTACTTATCTAAAGCACTATGATAGATCCCCTATACTTGTGGGTCAACAGGACTCTTTTCTGGCGCTATTGACGGGGAGTGAAGCCCTTTCGTAAGTGGAATTTGGTAAGGAAACATTTATATAGTGTGCTGAAATTTACTTTCACTTGTTACTATGGCAAATAATCCTTTGAGGGGTTTGTTCGGGGTATCTTCACCACGACTGGAACCACAATTAGTTGCTCCTCAACGTACTGCACCTATTGAAAATATTTATTATGAAATTCCTTCAGGTATGATAGAGAAACTACTAGCTAATCCCTATGAAGTTGATGGAATAGTACATCCCGATATGCACCTAATCTATGTGGATGAAGTTTGTGGATTATTTAAGCTTGCAGGTATGCCCGAGGATGTTGTCAAGACGAAGGTATTCCCTTTATCTTTGAAGGGAAAGTCATTGACATGGTATAGGCTATTGGATTATATTGGATCATGGAACTACAACTGATTGAAATTGGAATTTCATCAGAAGTTTTATCCTATGCATCTGGTTCATCGTGATCGGAATTATATATATAATTTGTTGCCTCATGAAGGAGAGAGTATCGCTCAAGCTTGGGGAAGGCTTAAGTCAATGTTATATTCATGCCCCAATCATGAGCTCTCAAGAGAAATTATTATTCAAAAAAATTATGCTCGGCTTTCTTATAATGGTTGATCCATGCTTGATACTTCTTGTACTGGTTCCTATATGAAGAAGGATATTGGATTAAAATGGGATCTATTGGAAAGAATTAAATGCAATTCTGAATATTGGGAACTCGAGAAGGTAAAGAGTCAGGTATAAACCTTAAGTTTGATTGTGTTAAGTCTTTTATGGACACCGATGCTTTTCATGATTTTAGCACTAAATATGGACTTGACTCTGAGATAGTAGCTTCTTTCTGTGAATCTTTTGCTACTCATGTTGATCCCCCCAAGGAGAAGTGGTTTAAATATCATCCTCCCATTGAAGTTAAAGTAGTTGAACCCATTAAACTTGAAGAAGAAACTATTACTTATAATGTTGATCCTATTATTCCTACTGCTTATATTGAGAAACCACCTTTCCCGATTAGAATTAAGGATCATGCTAAAGCTTCTATTGTGGTTTGTAAGAGTTATACTAAAACACCCAAACCCTCTTAGCAAATTAAAGTTGAACCTAGTATTGCTATGGTTAAAGATCTCTTGGTTGATAATATTGATGGGCATGTTATTTACTTCTGTGATGAAGTTGATAGGATTGCTAAACCTGATACTAAAGATAAACATAGACCTGTTGTTGGCATGCATGTTGTTTCTATTAAAATAGGAGATCATTGTTATCATGGCTTATGTGTTGTGGGTGCTAGTGTGAGTGCAATTCCTTATACCTTATATAAAGAAATTATGAAAAATATTGCACCTGCTGAGATAGAAGATATTGATGTTACTATTAAGCTTTCTAATAGAGATACTATATCACCAATTGGGATTGTTGGAGATGTTGAAGTCCTGTGTGGGAAGATAAAATATCCTACTGATTTTCTTGTTCTTGCTTCCCCACAAGTTAATTTTTGTCCCATTATATTTGGTAGACCCTTCTTGAATACTGTTAATGTCAAGATAGAATGCGAGAAAGATATTGTTACTATTGGTTTGGGGGACATGTCTCATGATTTTAATTTCTCTAAATTTCGGTGACAAGCCATGATAAAGAATTGCCTAGTAAGTATGAAATTATTGGTCTTGCTTCTATTTCCGTTCCTCTTCCTGATCCTTTAGAACAATATTTGCTAGACCATGAAAATGATATGTTTATGAATGAAAGAAGGGAATAGATGAAGTATTCTTTAATCAAGGACCTATTTTGAAACACAATTTGCCTGTTGAAATCCTTGGGGATCCTCCTCCACCTAAGGGTGACCCTGTGTTTCAGCTTAAACCATTACCTGATATTCTGAAATATGCTTATCTTGATGAAAAGAAGATATATCATGTTATTATTAGTGCTAACTTTTCAGAGCACGAAGAAAATAAATTATTGAAAACTCTGAAGAAGCACCGTGCCGCTATTGGATATACTCTCAGTGATCTTAAGGGCATTAGTCCCACTCTATGTCAGCACAAAATTAAATTGGATAAAGATGCTAAACCAGTTGTTGATCACCAACGACGGTTAAATCATAAGATGAAAGAAGTGGTAAGAAATGAAATACTAAAGCTCCTGGAGGCAGGTATAATTTATCCTATTGCTAATAATCAGTGGGTAAGCCCTGTTCATTATGTCCCTAAGAAGGGAGGTATTACTGTTGTTCCTAATGATACAAATGAATTGATTCCTCAAAGAATTGTTACAGGATATATAATGGTAATTGATTTTCACAAATTAAATGAAGCTACTAGAAAAGATCATTACCCTTTACCTTTTATTAATCAAATGCTATAAAGACTATCCAAACATACTCATTTTTGCTTTCTAGATGGTTATTCTGGTTTCTCTCAAATACCCGTGTCAAAAGAGGATTAAGAGAAAACCTCTTTTACTTGCCATTCGGTACCTTTGCTTATAGATGTATGCCTTTTGGTTTATTCAATGGACCCATTACATTTAAAAGATATATGACTGCTGTATTCTCTGATTTTTGTGAAAAGATTGTTGATGTTTTCATGGATGATTTCTCAGTTTACGAAACTTCTTTTGATGATTGATTAAGAAAAACCTTGATCGAGTTTTGCAGAGATGTGAAGAAACTAATCTTGTCTTGAATTGGGAGAAGTACCACTTTATGGTTAATAAAGGTATTGTCTTGGGGCATAAAATTTCTGAAAGAGGTATTGAAGTTGATAAAGCTAAAGTAGATGCTATTGAAAAGATGCCATGTCCTAAAGATATTAAAGGTATAAGAAGTTTCCTTGCGCATGCCGGTTTCTATAGGAGGTTTATTAAAGACTTCTCTAACATTTATAGGCCTCTCACTAATCTTTTGCAAAAAGATGTTCCTTTTGTTTTTATGATGATTGTGTAGAAGCATTTGAAATACTTAAGAAAGCCTTGATTTATGCACCTATTGTTCAGCCACCTGATTGGAATTTACCCTTTGAAATTATGTGTGATGCTAGTGATTATGCTGTCGGTGCTATTCTAGGACAATGAGTTGATAAGAAAGTAAATGCTATTCAGTATGCTAGCAAAACTCTAGACAGTGCCCAGAGAAATTATGCTACCACTGAAAAAGAATTTTTAGCAGTTGTATTTGCATGTGATAAGTTCAGACCTTATATTGTTGATTCCAATGTAACTATTCACATTGATCATGCTGCTATTAAATATCTTATGGAAAAGAAAGATGGTAAACCTAGACTTATTAGATTGGTTCTCTTGCTACAAGAAGTTGATTTGCATATTATTGATAGAAAGTGAGCTGAGAACCCCGGTGCAGACAACTTATCTAGGCTAGAAAATATTCGTGATGGCCCACTGCCTATTGATGATAGGCTTCCTGATGAACAATTAAATGTCATACATGCTTCTTGTAGTACTCCATGGTATGTTGATTATATGCTAATTACATTGTTGCTAAATTTATACTACCTAGATTCACATACCAGCAAAAGAAAAGTTTTTCTATGATTTAATACATTACTTCTGGGATGACCCACACCTTTATAAAGAAGGAGTAGATGGTGTTATTAGACTTGTGTACCTAAGCATGAACAGAAACAGATCCTACGGAAGTGCCACTCCGAGTCTTACGAAGGACACCACACTGGAGACAGAACTGCACATAAGGTTTTGCAATCCGGTTTCTATTGGCCCACTCTCTTTAAAGATGCTCATAAGTTTTTCTTATCTTGTGATGAATGCCAGAGAATTGGTAATATCAGTAGACATCAGGAAATGCCTATGAACTATTCACTTGTTATTGAACCATTTGATGTTTGGGGCTTTGATTATATCATACCTTTTCCTTCCTCTAATGGGTATACACATATTTTGCTTGTTGTTGATTACGTTACTAAGTGGGTAGAAGTTATTCCAACTAGTAGTTTTGATCATATAACTTCTATTAAGATGCTTAAAGAAGTTATTTTTCCAAGGTTTGGGGTCCCTAGATATTTAATGACTGATGGCGATTCACATTTTATTCATGGTTCTTTTCATAAAATGCTTGCTAAATATGATGTTAATCATAGAATTGCATTTCCATATCATCCTCAGTCTAGTGGTCAAGTAGAATTGAGTAATAGAGAGCTTAAAATAATTTTGCAAAAGGCTGTTAATAGATCTAGAAAGAATTGGTCTAAGAAACTTGATGATGCATTGTGGGATTATAGAACTTCTTATAAGAATCCTATGGGTATGTCTCCATATAAAATGGTTTATGGAAAATTATGTCACTTACCTCTTGAACTAGAACATAAGGCATAGCTATTAAAGAGCACAATTATGATTTCAAACTTGCCGGTGAGAAGAGGTTATTTGACATAAGCTCACTTGATGAATGGAGAACCGAAGCCTACGAGAATGCCAAGTTGTTTAAAGAAAAAGTTAAAAGATGGCATGATAAAAGGATACAAAAGCATGAGTTTAATGTATGTGATCATGTTTTGCTATACAACTCTCATTTAAGATTTTTGCAGGAAAGCTTCTCTCTAAATGGGAAGGTCCTTACATTATCGAGGAGGTCTATCGTTCCGATGCCATAAAGATCAACAACGCCGAAGGCACAAATACGAAGGTGGTAAAAGGTCAAAGAATCAAACATTATATCTCAGGTACTCCCATAAATGTTGAGACCAATATAATTAATACCGTAACACCGGAGGAGTACATAAGGGACACTTTCCAGAATGTTTTAGACTCCAAAAAGGAATAGGTATGTGAAAGTGCAACTATCCTTGGGTGGTTTTGGTAATTCCAAACAACATATAGCCCACTGAGCTAATGCAACTTGAAGATAAATATATCAGGAAAACCTCAATGATTAGCATGGAATGGATTAGAAAGTGGACCCTCAAAGTGCTAAGGTTAAAAGGATTGGCTCAAGCTCAAAGCACAAGACTCTACATTTCATTTTTAGTGATCCAAGATCACATTGAGTCCATATGACAAGCCAATACTATTAAGAGGGGGCGAGGTGTTGCTTAATGAGGTTCTTTCTCAAAGTGCTTAGTGATATGCTCCACAACCCTCAACCACTTTCTCATATCCAAATATATCCCAAACCAAAAGTCAAACTCGGCCCCACCGATTTGATCTATCCGGCGCCACCGAGTTCACTTGACATAGCCACTACCACAAACCCTAGTCTTTTCGGTCCCACCGATAGGGATCTCGGTCTCACCGAGATGGGATCATAATCTCTATGTTTCCCTTCGTAACATTTCGGTCCAACCGAGATGAGCGATCGGTCCCACCAAGATTGCAATGCAAACTCTTTGTTTCCCTTTCGTCATGTTTCGGTCCTACCGAAAGACCGAATTGGTCCCATCGAGATTGCCTGACCAACTCTCTGGTTAGTCTATTACCAAAATCGGTCTCACCGAGTTTGTGTAATCGGTCTCACCGAGATTACATTATGCCCTAACCCTAATGATATCGGTCCCACCGAGTTGACATGTCGGTCCCACCAAAAAGCCTAACGGTCACATTATGAACTAAATCGGTCTGACCGAATTGTATGATTTGGTCCCACCGAGTTTGGTGATTTGTGTGTAATGGTAGATTTTGTGTGGAGGCTATATATACCCCTCCACCCACTCTTCATTCATGGAGAGAGCAATCAGAACATGCCTACACTTCCAACATACATTTTCTGAGAGAGAACCACCTACAATTGTGTTGAGGTCAAGATATTCCATTCCAACCACATAAATCTTGATCTCTAGCCTTCCCCAAGTTGCTTTCCACTCAAATCATCTTTCACCCAAATCCTATCCTATGAAAGAGAGTTGAGTTTTGGGGAGACTATCATTTGAAGCACAAGAGCAAGGAGTTCATCATCGACACACCATTTGTTACCCCTTGGAGAGTGGTGTCTGTCGGATTTCGGGTTCCGGCAGACCCTTGAGGTTCGAACACTGGGGTGCGTGCGGAGATTTCGCCTTCTACCTACCTGCACCCCTCCGCCTCGCTAAGATCTAAGCTATGGAAAGAACAGCACAAGAGACACATGGTTTATACTGGTTCGGGCCACCATTGTGGTGTAATACCCTACTCTAGTGTGTGGTGTGGTGGATTGCCTCTTGGGCTGATGATGATGAGCAATACAAGGAAGAACAGCCTCGCGAGGGTCTGTTCTTGGCTGGGACGACGAACTGCTAGGAGGAATTCAGTCACCCTTCTGTCTCTCTCTCTCTCTCTCTCTCTCTCTCTCTCTTCTCGATTGCGATCCGATCTCCTCTTGTTTCTGGGTCGGCCGATCCTCCATTCCCCCTACCCTGGGGGTGGCTAGTCCTATTTATAGGCAAAGGCCCTGGGCCTCTTCCCAAATATTGAGTGGGAAGGGCGCCAACAATTGGCCATTTTGAAGGGGAACATCTGGTACACTTATCCTGACTAAAGTTGGTCCTCGCCTACCAAAGACTCTAGTGGTGACGCTGGCTTGGGCTCCACAATGACTTCCTCCCTGCCGTTGGACTGGTCTTGGTCTCGTTGCACCGAAACGGGTGCCTTTGCTTGATGCTCTTGCCTGCGCTTGCTCCCTTTGCACCGAAGAGGAAAGGAGGACACTGTGTGGCTAGTGCCCGCCTAGCGCCTTTGGTAGTCATGGCTTGTGTCACGGGCACCTCGTGAGGTACCCCGCCTTGATCTCTCCGCCTCCTCGCGAGCCAGCCTGAGGAGGCCGTGCCTGAGGAAGCTCTGTGTTGTCCGCCCCGCGAGGCTTGGCCCCTCGCGAGGGTCTTGGGCCTGTGTTGATGAAGACGGGCCGTGTTGGGCCCCCTTTTGAGCCACGCCGCAGGCCGCAGGCTGGCACGTCTGGGGACCCCCGTTCCCAGAATGCCGACAGTAGCCCCCGGGCCCAAGGCACGCCCAGACTTGGCCGTGCAGGGAGGCGAAAGGGCAAGAGCGAAGCGCCGCAGGCCCTAACAGCCTACGGCCTTGGGCGCCGTGTGGCAGTTGATTGGACGTGGGCGTCTCCACTTCCCCACGGCGCCTCGGCAACAGCGCGGATTGGACAAGTCCCTGCATGCAAAGCGGATCATGATTACCTGCGATCGTGGAGGTCGGCGGTTGGCCTTCGCCGGCCATAAGTACGGAATGGCGCGCGCCCTTCCAGTCCATCCCTTCTTGCTTCTCCTTCTTCCCGGTCCTTGCTCCGTCTTGCTGCGATGGCTCCGATCTGCCGGTTCTCGACGGCAGAGAAGGGAAAGGCTCCCCGAGAGGAACCAGACCCGCTCCTGTCGAAGAAACGGCTCGCCCTCTGCGACGGGGACGAGGGGGCCCATCAGGTGGTCTCGAGGCCCTGGTGCGAGCGGCCACCGCCGGGGTTCCCGCTTCCCTTGTACGCCCACATCGAGGGCTCTGAAGGAGTCGATGCCGATCGCCACGGGCGGCGCCGCCGTCGGCGCTGACGAGTCATGAAGGTGTGGGTCATCCCCCCTGGGGTCCACACCGAGGGCTCCTCCCGAGAGTTCGTGCTCCACGCCGCCATGCCTCCTCAGTCTTGGATTCGCCTTCCTCCCTTCTTCGCCTCCATCATCCCACAGGGATAACTCCTGGAGCTTTGGCTGCAGCACGCCGGCTGCAGCACCCTCGCGACCGAGGCAGAGGTTGCGGTCGTTGCCCCGGGCGAGGTCTTCATGACTCGAGGCTGGAGCAAAATCGCCCGGGTCTGCAGGACAAGAGGCGCCTTCGCGATCCACTTGGAGTACGACGGTGCTTCGATGATGTTCTTCTAGGTCTTCGATGCGAACGGGCGCCGACTGGAGTGCTGCCCCGGGAGAGGTGGTCGGGACCCTGCTACGGCGAGGACTGGGCCTGCCGACCGCTCCCTTGGCGGCTCCTCAGGCGGCGGAGGCGGCGGAGGTTCCAGCGACTCCGGCGAGCTCTTCGCGACTCCGGAGACGAGCGACGACAGCTATGAGCCCCCGAGCCGGCGCCGCTCCTGGAGTAGGGCGGCCTCGTCAAGCCGTCGCCGACTCTGATCTGGATGGGGTTGGCACCGGTGCTTGACGGCCCACTGTTGATGATGGCGTCTTTTGCAGGGGCGCATGTAGTTAGCGTCCTTTTAGGATCTGTTCCCTGCGAGGAATCAAAGACGCATCCCGTGGGGGCTTGTAAGGTGCCTGTGATCCTGTTTTGTCAATATAACCCTTGTCGTAGAATTGTCCGAGTTGCTCATTCCGTCTTAGCTCAGTTCTCCCTTTCGAACCTCACGAGGGCTTGGTGCTCTGCGCCGACAGGTCCCAGTCCCAAGGCGGCTTCAGCCATCGCTGGTATGCCAGGTCGTGATGCCGTGGTCAAGGCCAGGAGGTGAGCGACCCGGGGTCCGGTAAGAGCCCCTGAGTCGCGATGCTCAAGAGGTCCCCTTTGGCGCTCAAGCAGCCGTCGTTCGGTGAGAAAGGAGAGCGGCATCGCTAACACGGGATTGCATTAGGTGCGGGGATGGTGCCACGGTAGCTGGTGCTTCCGGGTGGTGACTTATCTCGAGAATCAGGGGCCGCTCTCTGGTGTGTCGCCGGGTCCGTGCATCGGCAGGCGTGAGGTTGCTCGGCGAGGTCCTCGCGTGTCCCTCCCCTCTCGCCTTTGCTCCCCTTTCTGCTCTACATCCTCAGGTCCCGGCCCTCGAGCGAGTCTCAGCCGTCGCTGGTATGCCAGGTCGCGATGCCGTTGACAAGGCTAGAGGGTGGGGGCTGGAGAGCCAGTAGGAGCCCTGAGCCGCGATGCTCAGGCACCCCCCCCCTTTAACGTGCAAGCGGTTCGCGCGGATGAGAGTGAAGGAGACACCGCAAGGGCCTCGCCTGACGCGGCTCCTTTAGGAGATCCTGTAGACCCATCATAGAAAGAACAAGGGGTTGCCATGACAATTAACAGTCAGCCGTTGGTTGCTTCCAAGGGGCGATGAGGCACTGAAGGCTTGACGAGGTGGCGCCATGCGGGGCTACCGTGGCCAGAGCTCAGCCATTCAGGTTTGTCGGCGTTGCAGGGACGGACCCATGCACAAGCGTCGTGCCGTTTGGGAGCAGCTCCGTCAGTTGGCATCAGTTGAGCGGGCAACTAGGTCAATCACATTAGCCGCGAAGGAGTGGATTCATTCAAATAGATGCTGGGAAGGCGTACATCACTGGGTCAGGCCCGAGCGACTTGGGGATGATGCAGCCCGTGGGGCGCCCCCAACAAAGTAAGCTAACAACATGAAATAAAAGGGATACATGCCGCGGGGACGAACCCACGCGGCCTGGGAATAATGCAGCCCTGGGGGGTGCTCCCAACTGGAAATGAGACTTGAAAGATGTCACCTGATGATGTTGAGGACAAAGGAGTGTTGGTGTAGCAGACTCGGTGGGCCGCGGAAGCCGATCCTCACGAGCCCCCAGGCCCAAGGGCCTCGGGAGGCTCCGGAGGCGCTGGTGGCTCCTCGCGGACCATCTCCATCTCCGCCAGGGCTGCGGAACGCCTGGCCTCTTGAGCCTCCATGATACCCCTCATGAGGCGCTGGTACGTGGCAGCCGCGTTCGGCAAGCCGTACGGCATGCGAACGTAGTTGTGGGTGGACCTTCGTAGCGCCCCACTTGTGAGGGCCAGAGGCGCTCCAGAGAGGCGACTCGATTGAGCCCTGGTATGTCGATGCAGACGCGCAGCCCACCATCCTCGCCTGGATGGGGAGCCACAGCTGGTACGCGGCGGCCGCCTTTCATGACTCTTGACTCCTGTAGCTCCTAAATGGCCTTGCTGACGAACTCCTGAGGGTCTGGCTCTCCTTGCCTTACTCCTTCTTGAGGGAAACGTGCTTCGAAACACGCCTCCATGTGGTGCCCAAGCGCCTCCCTCGTGACCTTAGCCAGGTCGGTGGCCCTCTAGGAGAGAGCCCCCGAGCCCTGCCTGAGGAGGGCACCGGGCGCGCTTTCCTATGCGATGGAAGGAGGCTCCCCCTGGGCAGGCTCGGGCCCTGAGGGGCCGGGCCGGACGATGTCTTCTTCTTCTTGGGGGCGGTCTCAGGAAGCCTCCTGCTTCCGCGATCCGGGTCTTCCAGTGACGCGTCCTGAAAGGCTCGTTCCAGGGAACACACCGCGTCCTTCTCTTCACAGGACACCGTGATGACTCTGCCACTCCCTGGCATCTTGAGGACGTTGTAGCCGTGGTGAGTTACGGCCATGAACTTGGCCAGCGCTAGGTACCCAAGGATGGCGTTGTACGGCAGGAGAATGTGGGCGACGTCAAAGTCGATGAGCTCGGTGCGGTAGTTGTCGCGTGCCCCGAAGGTGACAGGGAGGCGGACCTGCCCAATCGGGACCGTGGAGCCGTCGGTGACTCCGGAGAAAGGCTTGGTTGGCTGAAGCTGGTTGTAGGGCACTTGGAGATTGTTGAATGTTTCCACGGACAGGACGTTGAGCCCTGCCCCACCATCGATGAGGGTCCTGGTGACCACCACGTTGCCGATGATTGGGGAACAAAGCATCGGGAGGACTCTAGCTGTGGCCGCACACTTGAGCTGATCTATTGAGCTGAACGTGATGGCGCATGCCGACCACCTGAGAGGGCGCGTGGCTTCGAGCTTGGGGAGGACTGCATTCACTTCGCGGGCGAACTCCTTGAAGATGCGTTGAGAGGCTGGGGCTTGAGCCCCGCCCAGGATGCAGGCGATCGTGCGCGGCTCCTGGAAGCCCCCAGCCCCCTCGTCCTGATGGCGGTCCTCGTTTCTCCTTGGCTGCGGCGGCAGCGGAGGGAGGCCTGCGTTGCCTTGTGGGCGATCCTCGCGAGGCTGATCCCTCCAGTCTCCCTCGCGAGGCGGGTCTTGCCAGCGATCCTCGCGAGGTTGATCACGCCACCCTTGGCGCGGGCAGCGGTCTTCCCAACGTGCTACGTTCCTTCCCCCTCCTCGACCGTAGCCCCGGTCAACGCGGTCAGGGCGACAGCCGATCCTTCCTTCTCGCACGGCTCGGAGCTCTTGACATTCGTTGGTGTTGTGGGTGTGGAGGTCGTGGTACACACAGCACCGACTACCCTTGGAAGATTCGGGCTGATCTCTGCCCCGCTTGGTGTCTGGTTCTGCCGTGAGCACGGCAGCCCCCTTGCGCTTCACATCCTTGTCCTTGGGCTTCTTCTCTTCTGGGTCTGTGGCAGGCAGCTCGAGGAGGGAGAGACGCCGTTCTTCAGCCCTACGGCACTTGGTTGCCAAGTTGAACAACTCCACGGAAGTGCACAAGTCTTCATGCATCGCCAGCTCCTCCTTCATCTTGACATCGTGCACGCCGTCAGAGAAGGCTGAGATGATGGCCTCCTCGGTCACCTTGGGAATCTTGAGGCGTGCGTTGTTGAAGCGCTGGATGTACTTCTGCAGGGTCTCTCCGGGTTGTTGCTTGATGCAGCGCATGTCGCTCACGGCGGGTGGCCGGTCACGTGTACCTTGGAAGTTGGCGATGAAGCAGGTGCGCATCTCGTCCCAGGAGGAGATCGTGCCTGGAGCCAGGTTCAGGAGCCAGGTGCGGGCCCCGTTCTTGAGCGCCATGGGAAACCAGTTCGCCATGACCTTCTTGTCTCCGTTGCTTTGATGCCCAGCTCATAGAGCTGGAGGAACTCCGCAGGGTCGGCCGTGCCGTCTTAACGAGGAGGCAGGTCTGGCTTGAACTTGCCGGGCCACGCGATGCTGCGTAGCTCGGTGGTGAAGGCACGGCAGCCTGCTGTGGCCACGGGAGGCCTTGGGTGACGGAGAGCTTGGTCTTGCATGTCCCCACGCGCTGCAGCTGGGAGCAGCACGGGGTCTTGACGTGCGGGAGCAGGAGCATGGTCGGGGCGTGCTGGAGCAGGGAGCGCCCGGGCAGCTTCTTGCGGGCGAGGGACTTCTTGGCAGCTCTGCTCTTGCCGCGCTGGCACATGACAGAGCGGGTTCTGCCCAGGGGCCACGCGCCTTGGAGGCATGGCGCCTTCTTGAGGAGGAGGCGGCTGGGGCGCCCCTGGAGCTTCGTCACCCGCGCGGGGCGGGGTGCGGTGCAGCGGAACGGACGGTGCAGGAGAGCCCGCTGCGGCGCGGACAAGCTCGGCGACGCGGTCGAGCCATCCTTCGTTGACGTCGTCGACGGGATGGTAGCGCAGGAGCTCGTTTGCCGCGATGAGCGCAGCTCGAGCCTCCATGGGTGTGCGGAGCGGGCGGGACGAAGAACCAGCTGGGGTGAGCGAGGGAGTAGCGGTGCGGCCGTCTTGCCGCATGGACGGATGCTGAGACGACGCTTGCTGCTCGTCCCCCACCGGGATGGTGGCGGCGTTGACGGCAGGTGACGGGGAACGGCGAGGACGCCCGCCAACAGGAGCCGTCTGGGCGACGTGGGAGGCGAGAGCGGCCCGGCGCTCGGCGCGGGCCCGACGAGCGTCAGACATGGACGCAATGGTCGGAGGAGAACGGGGTGGTGGAAGACGAATTCTGGTGCACCCCTACCTGGCGCGCCAAATGTCAGATTTCAGGTTCCGGCAGACCCTTGATGTTCGAACACTGGGGTGCGCGCGGAGATTTCGCCTTCAACCTACCTGCACCCCTCCGCCTCGCTAAGATCTAAGCTATGGAAAGAACAACACAAGAGACACAGGGTTTATATTGGTTCGGGCCACCGTTGTGGTGTAATACCCTACTCTAGTGTGGGGTGTGGTGGATTGCCTCTTGGGCTGATGATGATGAGCAATACAAGGAAGAACAGCCTCGCGAGGGTCTGTTCTTGGCTGGGACGACGAACTGCTAGGAGGAATTCAGTCACCCTTCTCTCTCTCTCTTCTCGATTGCGATCCGATCTCCTCTTGTTTCTGGGTCGGCCGATCCTCCATCCCCCCTACCCTGGGGGTGGCTAGTCCTATTTATAGGCAAAGGCCCTGGGCCTCTTCCCAAATATTGAGCGGGAAGGGCGCCAACAATTGGACATTTTGAAGGGGAACATCTGGTACACTTATCCTGACTAAAGTTGGTCCCCACCTGCCAAAGACTCTAGTGGTGACGCTGGCCTGGGCTCCACAATGACTTCCTCCCTGCCGTTGGACTGGTCTTAGTCTCGTTGCACCGAAACGGGTGGCTTTGCTTGATGCTCTCGCCTACGCTTGCTCCCTTTGCACCAAAGAGGAAAGGAGGACACTGCGCGGCTGGCGCCCGCCTAGCGCCTTTGGTCGTCATGGCTTGCATCACGGGCACCTCGTGAGGTACCCCGCCTTGATCTCTCCGCCTCCTCGTGAGCCAGCCTGATGAGGCCGTGCCTGAGGAAGCTCCGTGTCGTCCGCCCCGCAAGGCTTGGCCCCTCGCGAGGGTCTTGGGTCTGTGTGGATGAAGACGGGCCGTGCTGGGCCCCCTCTTGAGCCACGCCGCAGGCCATAGGCAGGCAAGTCTGGGGACCCCCATTCCCAGAACGCCGACAGTGTCTCCTAGATTGGTTAGGTGTAACTTGGCAGCCTCCGTCAAGATTGTGGAGTTGAACCAAGGAGTTTGTACGGGCAAGGAGATGGCCTACTTCGTGAAGATCAGACCTAGTGAGACAAGTCCTTCGTGGGCGATGGCCATGGTGGGATAGATAAGGTTGCTTCTTCATGGACCCTTCGTGGGTGGAGCCCTCCGTGGACTCGCGCAACCGTTACCCTTCGTGGGTTGAAGGCTCCATCAACGTGGATGTACGATAGCACCAAACTCCTACATTGCGTTTTCTCCCTCCAAACTCCTCCCTTTACCTTCATATGCAATTGTTTTACATTACGCTGCTATACTCTTAGAATTGCATGTGTAGGTTGTTTGCTTGACTTGTGCTAAGTTGCTAAAATCTGCCAAGAATTATAATTGGGAAAAGGCTAGATTTTTATTTGGTCAAGTAGTCTAATCACCCCCCCTCTAGACATACTTTCGATCCTACAAGTGGTATCAGAGCTTTGGTCTCCATTTGCCTTGATTTCCATAGCTTTGGTGATCATAGCCTTGGTTTCACAACCTAGGAGAGTATGGCATCTAGTGAGGGAAATTACCACCGTAAAGGTCCTTATTTTGATGGTACAAATTTTGCTAGTTGGAAGCATAAGATGAAAATGCATATTCTTGGATATAACCCCGCCGTTTGGGCTATTGTGTGTATTGGCTTGCAAGGTGAATTCTTTGATGGGAGGGAACCGAAACTTGAGGCTAACGCGGAAGAGTTGAAGATGCTGCAATACAATGCTCAAGCTTGTGATATTCTCTTCAACGGATTGTGCCCCGAATAATTCAACAAAATCAGCCGTCTTGAGAATGCAAAGGAAATTTGGGATACTTTGATTGATATGCATGAAGGTACCGACTCCGTCAAGGAATCCAAATTGGATGTGCTTCAAAGTCAACTTGACAAGTTCAAAATGAAGGATGGTGAAGGTGTCGCTGAAATGTACTCTAGGCTTGCTCTCATCACAAATGAGATTGCCGGCTTAGGAAGTGAAGAGATAACCGATAGATTCTTCATCAAGAAGATCCTAAGAGCCTTGGATGGAAAATATGATACCGTGTGCACATTGATCCAAATGATGCCCAATTACAAAGATCTCAAGACAACAGAAGTCATTGGAAGGATTGTTGCTCATGAGATGCCACTTAAGGATAATGAAGAGCTTCACAACAAGTCAAGTGGTGCTTTCAAAGCGTCATGTGATGCTTCCACATCATCAAGTGAGAAACAAAACTTCAATGAAGAATTGAGCTTAATGGTGAAGAACTTCAACAAGTTCTACAAGAGTAGAAGCAAGGAAAGAAGTTCCAAGTCAAGGTCCTACTATGACAAAAGATCCTCAAGTCATGAACGAAATTGCTACAATTGTGGAAGACCCGGACACTACTCCAATGAGTGTAAAGATCCCTACAAAAGAAGAGAAGGTTCTCCCAAAAGAAAGAGTAGGAGAGAAGAATCACCACCAAGAGAGAGAAGGAGTAGAGATGAATGTTATGAATGAAGAACATCACGGAGAAGCAAGGATTCAAAAAGGAAGGACAAATCATCAAGGGGCTACACAAAACGAAGAAATCAAGCTCACGTTGGTGAATGGGTATCCGGCTGCGACTCCGACGATCACTCCAAGAGAAGTTATCACTCTGACTCCGAATATACTCAAGATGAAGGTGTTGCCGGTCTAGCACTTGTGTCAACCAACTCCTATGACATATTTGAGTCACCAAATGAAGGAATTGGAACATGCTTCATGGTTAAAGGCCCAAAGGTATCACACCCCGAGTATGTTGATTTCAATAGTGATGAAGATGACTTGCTAGGTGATGATGATTTACTTGTTGAAAATTCAAGTGATGAAAACTATGATGAACTTGCTATTAATCATGCTAATTAAGACAAAACGAATGACGGTGATAAGAAGGAGATTGAGCGTCTAACTAAAGAGCTAAACACTCTTAAGTTGGCTCATGAAACTACCTTGGAAAATCATCGAGATCTTTTAAAGACTCATGAGAAGTTACGCTTTGAAAAGCTCAACCTGGAGCAAGAGCATGAGTTCTTAAAGGCAATCAATGATGATCTTTGCAAGAAAAGTTCTTCTTACATTTCCAAGCATTTACTTTTGTCTACTTACATGCCACAAGTTAAATCTAGCAACAAGAACAAGAAAGATTCTTCTTCTAGTAGTAACAATAATCATGCCAAACCCAATGATGTTGCTTATAGTAGTTATATTGATTCCACTAATGATTCTCTTAGCCAAGTTACACTTGAGCAAGAAAATAGCTTATTGAAGGGAATTATAGAGAAAGGTGTTTACAAGAGCCTTGCCGGAAGTAAGCAATTTGAGGAAATTATACGCAAGCAAGGAAGACACCGGAAGAATCAAGGTGTTGGTTTTGAACGAAAGTTCAATGCCAATGGAGTTGAGTGGGAAGAAGATCAATACCCCAAGATGAAATTTGTTCCTCAACAAGAGAAGTATGATCCTACTTCTTTCCAAGGAACACAAGCTCAAGATGATCTTCCACCACAAGATCACAAGCAAAATGGCAAGGACAGGCTTCAAGACGAGATTGATGCATTTGAAGAAGCTCCCAAAGCCTTGGTCAAGTGGGTCCCCAAGACTACAACAAGTTCTACTTCATCAAGTACGACTACAACTCCAAGGATTCCATCAAGATGGTGTGGATCCCGAAGAAGAAGAACTCGAGAGTTCTTGAGGGTAACTCCGCCAACACACTTCACTCATATTATTTTGGCTAGGACAAGTGCAAACAACTTCCATATCGTGCACTAGTTCAAGGAGTCACAACCCCTCTTGTTGGTAAGACAAGGGACATGGTAACCTAATGCATTCATGGACATCATCTCATGTGAATATCAATCTATGTCTATGGATATCCTTGTTTGTTCCTTATGGGACTAACCCGTGTATGTATTGAAAGTGCAACTCACTCCAAAGGATTGCTCCAAAGGATCTACATCAACATTGAGCATCTACATCTTCAACACCTACATGAAGTCATCATCGACAAAACCCAAGGTTAGTTCATCCCTCTTAGGGGGGATATCACATCTAGGGGGAGATTTACTCTAATTAATTGAGCTAAAGCAACTCTAATGGTGTGAACACAACAATGCTTTATGTAAAAGTGGCAACCCCACTTGTGCTTAAACGATGAGTATGACCTATGATCAAATGTTCTCATTTGACTCCTAAGGCAATATACTCATATATAGATGACCTAGTTATCGCCAATTGCTTGATACATGCTAGAGTGTTTGTGCATGCTTTGTCACATATTTAATTTGTCATCTTATTGTGTGAGCATGTTGGTTGCATATTTTACTCATTTCAGGACATCCATTTGTTGCTTTGATTGTTTGCCTTTTTCTCTTTTGCCAAATGGGTGGACAAGAATGCCTAAGAACTCCCTCTAGCTATCTATTCTTTCCTCGTCTCAAACTCTATTCATGCTACATCACAAAGTTTGATCAAGTCAGATTCGAACCACTCTATGTGAGGAGCACTCGGAGTCCCCGATTTGTCATAGACATAAACTTCCAAAACCTCTTTGTGCATTTCGGTATGACCGAGTCATCCATTTCGGTCACACCGAGATCACTATGTTGATCTAGGTTTTCAATCTCGGTGCAACCGATTAGAACTTTTTGGTCACACCGAGTTGCAGTGATCACTTGCAGGTCTACATCTCGGTGCCACCGAGTTGTTCCACTCGGTCACACCGACAGGGTCAGGTTATATATACTGAAGGGTCAAATTTTGGAAAATTTTCCAAAACCTTTCACCTGCACCAGCGACCTCCCGCTGCTGGTCTCTGCCGCCGTCAACGGCAATCTGCCCCGCCGTTGCCGCCGTAGCAAGTTCACTGCTAAAGTAGGGTATGAACTTGATCTTTGTGCTATTCCTTAACTCCAATTCGTAGCACATTGCTTTGCCATGATTCTTGCCACATATGAAATTATCCTATCCAGCGAAAGCATCCCGTAGATTAGATTTGATTTGAAAATTTAGGGTTAGGTCTCCGCCAAACTCATCTCAGACCGACCGAGTTGTAGAAATCGGTCTCACCGATTTGGCTTAGGCCATTGCACATGCATTTTCGGTCTGGCCGAAAATTGCAAATCGGTGTGACCAAGTTCGATTCTCTATGAAACCCTAGCAGTCTCGGTGACACCGAACTGTGACTCGGTCTTACCGAGTTCACTAGTTTAGGTTCCAAAAGCTGCTTCAGTATCACCGAGTTTACAAATTGTTAGATCCGAAATGCTTTCTGCGAGGAACTAAAACTAAGTTTCTAAGTCATCTATTTTGCAAAAGTTCTGCACTTTGTGATGCTCATCTGCTCTACCTCATGTACAACCTATTCACAGGGTCTGCTGACAGTTTGCCTACAAGATGCCTGATCAAAGTGACAGCCAGAACAAGTCTGAGGAGCAGGTTCATATGAGTGAGGGCACTAGTCCCTCTAGCACTTCTGATGTGGGCAGCAGGAGCACACCAAGCAACTTGCCCAAGGCAGCCACCAGAACAAGGAAGAAGAAGACCTCAGATTCTGAGGATGAGGATTATGTGCCTGTTGAGGAAGAAGTCAGCTCCAAGAAAAAGGTTCTGAAGAAAGAGTATGGCTCAGCTGTTACAACAAAGCCAGGGATGCACAAGAAGGCTCCAGCAAAGAGGATTTCCATGTCAAAGGCCAGAGCCTCAACTGCTGAAACCTCCAAGCCAACTGAAGAGGCAGTTGGAGAAGGAAAGAAAAGAAAAGAAAGGGTCACGAAGACCACCGCCAGAGTACTTGGTAGATCCTCCATTATGAGAGATTCAGAACAAGAGGAGGAGGAAGAGGATGATGCACCAGCTCCTAAGGCTGAGAAGCTTATGGGAGATGCAATCAAGTCAGGGGCTGCTCCATCTAAGCCCAAGTGTACTCCCAAGGCTGCTTCTCAGAAACCCCCAAAACCCAAGAGGAACACCAGGAGTATACCTGCTCAGGAGAAGAACAAGGCCCCAGTGCCTAAAGCTGAAGAAGAAGAAGAAGATGATGATTCTCTTGTTTTGAGGAAGTTGAAGCCCAAAATTCTTGACCACAATGATGCTCACCCAGTAGCTGAGGACATGCACATCAGGAAAGATGCAGGACTGTGGTTGTGGAGACAGACTGATCCCTATGCTGTTAGGAGGAGGACTGCAATTGACTACAAGTTCCATACAAAGGAACAACAAGATTTCTATGAGACTATTCTGCTTGACAAGAAGCCCATAGTGTGTGACATGAAATGGGTGGACTGGGAGTTCATCCAGGAAAATGAAGATCACTTCCCTGGAGTGTATGACAGCTTTAAGGCTTGTGGAGTAGATGAATACATTGACAAAAGCTCACCAAATGGAATGATGAGTTGAAAATGCAGTTCTACTCCACTGCCCACTTCTATCCAGATGGGAGGATAGTTTCGATGTCTGAGGGTACCAGGTACCAGTCCAAAATTGATGAGTGGGCCAAGCTAATCAATGCCGCAGAGGAACATGAAGATGAGTTGGATGTGTATGCCACCAAGAAGAAAGACCACAACTCAATCGCAAACATATACAAGGAGATCCCTGATAAGGCTTTAGAAACTCACAAGCTTGTATATGTGCATTTCTTGTTGTCTGGTCTGCCTATGACCAACTGGATCTTAAGGCACACATTGCTAGCCAAGTCAGGAGATCACAATATGATCAGAGGACACTACATCAACATGCTGCAAATTTTTGGTTTTCCCCAAAATTCAAAGTTATGAGCTTGATTGTAGAAATGATCAAGAGGACTGCTGCTGATCAAAAGAGGAGTTGTGGATATGCTCCACATATTCAGGAGCTCATCAACTCTAAGGTGGGAACAGGGACTTACTTGCTGGACAAGGAGCATCTACCTCTACATCCTGAATTTGAAGACAACACAGTAGTGATGAATGACGAAGAACCATCATCAGCTCAAGTCCAGGAGAAGAGAGTCAAGGAAAACGCTCAGAAAGCTGCCCATATGCCAAGTGTTGAAGAGGCATCTTGAGTCTTCCTGAAGAGCAAGCAAGATCAGTTAGGCTATCTGATTCAAGCTACACTGAGGATTGAGAAGGGCTTGGCCACCCTGACTCAGAATCAGGAGAGCTTGGAGAGGATTGTGGAAACAAAATTCTATGATCTTGATCTGAAGGTGACTGAGATTCAGACTGCAGTTGAGCAAGTTCAGGAGGAAGCAAAGGAGAGGAGAGGAAAAGCAACCACTGATGCTTTTCATCGTGTGCCACGAGGTCCAAGGTCTGCTGTAGTGCCAGTCTCAGATGCTAGAGCTTCAGTGTCAGCACCAGATGCTATAGCTCCAGTGCCACCTCCAGCACCCACTCCATCAGCTCCAACTACTTCATCGGAATCCTTCGTCCTTGGAGTTATATCTACACCACCTCCCAAAGACCAAACCTGAGTAACGTATAGAACTATGCATTTTCAAACTTTTTGGTAACTTGTTGCCAAAGGGGGAGAAATATGTATAGATCATAGGCTTCGAGAGAGACTATCTTGCTTTTTGTCTCTCTTGATATTTTGGTTGAACTACTTTATTGTGTGCTTGTGTGAGATACTTATATGATCATGTGGTTAATCATATGCTATCTTAATGTTTCGTTGAATGATGCTATCCTTTATATTCCATATATGATCATTCACTTGCTTGGTGACGAGTGCATGCTTTTAATTTCTATCATTTTGAGCGCTCCACCAAGATGTATGTGACATGGAAGAGTAACCCATGATCCTAATTGATTGTGCATTTGCATTCAAAAGCAAATTTTAAATAATGCACAAATTTAGGGGGAGCTCTTGCTTATCACATACTTCTCAAAGTGACGATGTTTTTCAATCTTATAATCATTTGTCGAAGCTTTGATCTATATGTTGTCATCAATTACCAAAAACGGGGGGATTGAAAGTGAAACTATCGCTGGGTGCTTTTGGTAATTCCTAACAACATATAGCTCATTGAGCTAATGCTACTTGAAGACAAATATTTCAGGAAAAGCTCAATGATTGGCATGGCATGGATTAGAAAGTGGACCCCTCAAAATGCTAAGGACAAAAGGATTGGCTCAAGCTCAAAGCACAAGGGTCTACATTTCATTTTTAATGATCCAAGATCACATTGAGTCCATAGGAAAAGCCAATACTGTTAAGAGGGGGTGAGGTGTTGCTTAATGAGGTTCTTGCTCAAAGTGCTTAGTGATATGCTCCACAACCCTCAACCACTTTCTCTTATAAAAATATATCCCAAACCAAAAGTCAAACTCGGCCCCACTGATTTGATCTATCCAGCGCCACCGACTTCACTTGACATAGCCACTGCCACAAACCCTAGTCTTTTCGGTCCCACCGACAGGGATCTCGGTCTCACCGAGATGGGATTGTAATCTCTCTATTTCCCTTCGTAACGTTTTGGTCCAACTGAGATGAGCGACCGGTCCCACCGAGATTGCAATGCAAACTCTCTATTTCCCTTTCGTAACGTTTCGGTCCTACCGAAAGAGCGAATCGGTCCCATCGAGATTGCTTGACCAACTCTCTGGTTAGTCTATTACCAAAATAGGTCTCACCGAGTATGTGTAATCGGTCTCACCGAGATTATGTTATGCCCTAACCCTAATGATATCGGTCCCATCGAGTTGACATGTTGGTCCCATCAAAAACCCTAACGGTCACATTATGAACTAAATCAGTCTAATCGAGTTGTATGATTCGGTCCCACCGAGTTTGATGATTTGTGTGTAAGGGTTAGATTTTGTGTGGTGGCTATATATACCCCTCCACCCACTCTTCATTCGTGGAGAGAGCTATCAAAACATGCCTACACTTCCAACATACATTTTCTGAGAGAGAACCACCTACACTTGTGTTGAGGTCAAGATATTCCATTCCAACCACATAAATCTTGATCTCTAGCCTTCCCCAAGTTGCTTTCCACTCAAATCATCTTTCCACCAAATCCTATCCTATGAAAGAGAGTTGATTGTTGAGGAGACTATCATTTGAAGCACAAGAGCAAGGAGTTCATCATCAACACACCATTTGTTACCTCTTGGAGAGTGGTGTCTCCTAGATTGGTTAGGTGTCACTTGGGAGCCTCCGTCAAGATTGTGGAGTTGAACCAAGGAGTTTGTACAGGCAAGGAGATCACCTACTTCATGAAGATCTACCCTAGTGGGGCAAGTCCTTCGTGGGAGATGGCCATGGTGGGATAGACAAGGTTGCTTCTTCGTGGACCCTTCATGGGTGGAGCCCTCCGTAGACTCGCGCAACCGTTAACCTTCATGGGTTGAAGTCTCCATCAACATGGATGTACGATAGCACCACCTATCAGAACCATGCCAAAAATCTCCGTGTCTACATTGCGTTTGCTCCCTCCAAACTCCTCCATTTACCTTCATATGCAATTGTTTTACATTCCGCCGCTATACTCTTAGAATTACATGTGTAGATTGTTTGCTTGACTTGTGCTAAGTTTCGAAAATCTGCCAAGAATGAAAATTGGGAAACGACTAGATTTTTATTTGGTCAAGTAGTTTAATCACCCCCCTCTAGACATACTTTCGATCCTACAGTGTGTGGTACGATAAGTAAACCGACTCCAAAACATTTCCAATGATAATTTTTCTCCGTTTTGGAATATTTAAAAAATTAGGAAAATTAGAAGTAGTCTGAATGAGATATGAGGGCACCACAAGGGTCGAGGGCGCGCCCTACCCCCCTGAGCAGCCCCCCCCCCCGTCATTGTGGCCACCTCGTGTGCCTTTTGGACTCCGTTTTCTTGCACCATACTTCTTATGGTCGGTAAAAATTCATTATATAATCTCCCAAAGGTTTTGACCACCGTACCACGATAATATCTCCTGTTTTTGTTTCGAGTTGTTTTCTGCCAGATTTTGCAAGGTCGGGCATCATGTCGTCCCCCTCCTCCAACAACATGGGTGATGATGCTTGGCTAATGAAGATAGAGATGAAGAGAGAAGAACTCGGGGAAATCAAAGAGGGTTATAAGGTCAAGAAGGCCTTGGAAGATCAAGTTCCGAAGTAGAAGAAGAAGACATCCTCCTAAAATTGAAGCTTTCAAGATCATTGAAATAGTTCATGTGCAAACAATTATCTCACTCATGAAAATATTCCGTTGCAAGAGTACATCACCGCACTCAAGGGCATTATTCGCAAAATTGGAGAATCTCCTACACTCGATGTCTGACACAACTCCATCATCCTCACCTCCGAAGAAAGAGATCTAAATACATGGGTATGGGCACTCCCATTGGCAACTGCCAAGCTTGGGGAGTGTGCCCCGGTATCTTATCACCATCACACCTTTATCTTTATCGTTTTTCTTAGTTCGACCCTTTTGGTTATAGCTTTGAGTTTTTCTTTATGTTCCCTCTATGTAATCGAGTCCTTGAGATATATATATATATATATATATATATATATATATATATATATATATATATATAAAAGAGTAGTTTCGAGTTAAGGGCTTTGTTTTCTTGCTATGATCTTGAGGGAATTAACTAAAAGAAAGTATAAAAAGAAATAAAAAGATCATATATTGATCTTATGGAGAGTAATGACTTCACAAATAAAGAGTATGATGAATAAAAGTTGTTGTGAGTTGACAAACATAGTATTGGTCATTGTTGCAATTAATAGGAAGTAATAAAGAAATAAAGGCTTCACATATAAATATTCTATCTTGGACATCTTTCATAATCATGAGCACTCATTAAAATATGACATGCTAAAAAGTTGATGTTGGACAAGCAAGACAACATAATAGGTTATGTTTTCTTATATCGGAATAGAAGTTTTATTGTCATGGATCATCCAACATGTTGAGCTTGCCTTTCCCTCTCATGCTATCCATATTCTTTGCACCAACTAGAGATACTACTTGTGCTTCCAAACATCCCTAAACCCAGTTTTGCCATGAGAGTCCACCATACCTACCCATGGATTGAGTAAGATCCTTCAAGTAAGTTGTCATCGGTGCAAGAAATAAAAATTCCTCTCTAAATATGTATGATCTATTAATGTGGAGAAGATAAGCTTTATACGAACTTGTGATATGGAAGAAATAAAAGCGACGGACTACATAATAAAGGTCCTTATCACAAGTGGCAATATAAAGTGACGTTCTTTTGCATTAAGATTTTGTGCATCCAACCATAAAAGCGCATGACAACCTCTGCTTCCCTCTACGAAGGGCCTATCTTTTACTTTTACCTCTTACCCTTATACAAGAGTCATGGTGATCTTCACCTTTACTTTTTACACTTTTTATTTTGGCAAGCACTATATGTTGGAGAGATCCGGATATATATATCCACTCGGATGTAGGTTATCATAAAGTATTATTGTTGACATTACCCTTGAGGTAAATGTTTGGGAGGCGAAACTAAAAGCCCCTATCTTTCTCTTTGTTTGACTGAAGCTTTGGACCCATGAGTATTGCGTGAGTGTTAGCAATTGTAAAAGACTAAATGATAATTGAGTATGTGGACTTGCTTAAAAGCTCTTTATTTGAATCTTTCCAATGTTATGATAAATTGCAATTGCTTCAATGACTGAGATCATAGTTTCTTAGTTATCAATGAAGTTTCCGATTCATACTCTATCTTGTGAATGAATTGTTACTTTAGCATAAGAAATTATATGTCATTATATGTTGTTGTTTTAAATATGATCATGATGCCCTCAAGACCATATTTTATTTTATTGACACATCTATCTCTCAACATGTGGACATAGTTTTCGATATCGGCTTTCACTTGAGGACAAGCAAGGTCTAAGATTGGGGGATTTGATACTTCCATTTTGCATCATGCTTTTATGTTGATATTTATTGCATTATGGGCTATTATTACACATTATATCACAATACTTATGTGTATTATCTCTTATTTTATAAGGTTTACATGAAGAGGGAGAATGCCGTCAGCTGGAATTCTGGACTGGAAAAAGGAACAACTATGAGAGACCTATTCTGCACACTCCAAAAGTCCTAAAACTTCACGGGGCATGTTTTTGGAATATATAAAAAATATTGGGCGAAGAAAGTACCAGAGGGGGCCACCAGCCACCCACAAGGGTGGAGGGCGCACCCCCGACCATGTGGGCCCCCTGGCAGGCCTTCGGTGCCCATCTTTGGCTATATGGTGTGTTTTGACCTAGAAAAAAATTGGAAGGAAGCTTTTGGGATGAAGCGCTGCCATCTCGAGGCGGAACTTGGGCAGAACCAATCTAGGGCTCCGGCGGAGCTGTTCTACCGGGGAAACATCCCTCCGGGAGGGGGAAATCATTGCCATCATCATCACCATCGATCCTCTCATCAAGAGGGGCTCAATCTCCATCAGCATCTTCACCAGCACCATCTCCTCTCAAACTCTAGTTCATCTCTTGTATTCGATCTTGGTCCCATAACCTCAGATTGGTATCTGTGGGTTGCTAGTAGTGTTGATTACTCCTTGTAGTCGATGCTAGTTGGTTTATTCGGTGGAAGATTATATTTTAAGATCCTTAATAATAATTAATACTACTTTGATCTTGATCATAAATATGTTTTGTGAGTAGTTACATTTGTTATTGAGGACATGGGAGAAGTCTTGTTATAAGTAATCATGTGAATTTGGTATTCGTTCAATATTTTGATGAGATGTATGTTGTCTTTCCTCTAGTGGTGTTATGTGAACGTTGACTACATGACACTTCACCATTATTTGGTCCTAGGGGAAGGCATTGGGAAGTAATAAGTGGATGATGGGTTGCCAGAGTGACAGAAGCTTAAACCCTAGTTTATGCGTTGCTTCGTAAGGGGCTGATTTCGATCCATATGTTTCACGCTATGGTTAGGTTTACCTTAATACTACTTTCGTAATTGCGGATGCTTGTGAGAGGGGTTAATCATAAGTGGGAGGCTTGTCCAGGGAAGGGCAAGACCCAAGCACCGGTCCACCCACATATCAAATTATCAAAGTAACGAACGCGAATCATATGAGCATGATGAAAACTTACTTGACAACAACTCCCATGTGTCCTCGGGAGCGCTTTGCTTTATATAAGAGTTTGTCCAGGTTTGTCCTTTGCTACAAAAAGGATTGGGCCACCTTGCTGCACCTTAGTTACTTTATTTACTTGTAAAAAAACCATCAAAAAAGGTGCAAAACGTTAGCGATGGAGGATGCATCAAGGACGGTTCAGATTTTAGTTGCGTGTGCGATGCAGGGCATACGGTTCAGTTCAATTAACTGTTTGCGATGAGGAGGAACAAAAGAAACGGGCAGCCAGATGGAGGTGTGTGCGATATACAACATACGGTTCACTCGGATGAACTGCTTGTGATTAGGAAACACAAAAGAAACAGTTAGCCAGATCAAGGTGTGTGCGATATACGGCATACGGTTCACTAGGATGAACTGTTTGCGTTGAGGCATGAGAACAAAAACGTTTCAACTTAACAAGATGTGTGTGATATGCGGCAAATAGGTATGTAATCAGAAATGTGTGTGAAGACCGATAATAACACAAACGGTTGCTGCTAGTAAGACGTGTGTGTTGTGCGATGGGATTGCATACAGAACAACACACACACACACAATACACACACACACACACACACACTTATAAGGACATGCTTGCATAACCAGATTAAACATCCACTTACATAGGTGGCTACTACGACCATGGCATTTGCACACACCAAAGTAAACTATTACATGCACAATTACATAGGTGGCTACTACACACATGACATTTCTACACACCAACAAAGTAAACTATAAATTACCAGCATGATTAACTAGCATAAACGATCATCCGATCATCATCTAGTTCTTGTGACGCTTGCTCTGCTTGTGGCTCGATCCGGGCTCGTCGATTTTGGTAACGAGGCACTTCCTCATGTCAATGATCTGCCTATGCATCTCGTAGCATGTGTACATGCTCTTGGCCGCGAACCTGAGGTGAGGTTCATCCAATTGCCGCATCCAGGCTCTATTCCAGGATAGGGGACTTGTTCTCTGGGCATCTTGCTTCATATTTACGTAGTAGGGGTCGATGATGGCCGAGGCGAGTTCGACCAGGGAGTCCTGCTTCGTGCTGCCCCAGACCCTGTAGTGGTCATAGATTTCGACAAGGTTCTTGCAGGACAAGCCCGTAACACTGAGCGCTTTTACATCGTCTTTAGTTTCTACCATGGTGAACTTGTAGTCGATGTTGTTGACAAACCTGTTAAAACGATCGCAAGGCTCTGTGGCCATGCAGTAGTGGTAGATGAGGACATGATGGCGCACACACAACTGGGCGACGACAACCTTCTGATCTATGCCGGGACGACCGGCGGTGTACTGGATGTCGATGCCGACCACCTTGTACTTGTCTCCAGCAAGCAACTTCTCAACGCTGTTGATGTAGTCGTCCACCATGGCCGGGTCGATGGTGTACACCACCGAGAGATCCGTCTCCCTCGCGTGGGTCTCCACTCTATGCTCGCCGAACTGCATTGGAGTGCCACTCGACATCTCCTCTCTATGCGTCGTCGTGGGTGTGCTTGTTGAGTTGTGGGGCATGATCGAAAGGTTGAAGAGACTAAGGTTATAATGGTCGTTGGAATTAAAGGGTAAGCCAGACGGCCAGGAATATCAGCAGGCCCTGATGGTAGTTCTAATTTGCATCTTGTAACTCCATCATGCCACACATAACTGCATCGCGTGGCACGCACGCGGTGCAACCTCATGTATATGGGCCCCCCGATGTTATCGTGTGCATGCCCAACCGTTGGCAGAGCACGCGCGGAGGGACGCGAGCAGAGCGCTCTGCGGTCGCCTCAAGGAAAAGCTGTCCACAAGCCAAGCGCGCCGACGGGCGCGAGCAGAGCGCGCAAACAGACGCGAGCAGAGCATGCCGCGGCGCCTAACAGCAAGCACAGCGCGCTGCGGTGCCTAACGGCGGGATAGACCTTTATTCAAGCCAATCAAAATAAGACTTGAATGGACATGTCTGTATTGAGCAAAGGGATCGCACATGTATGTATTGACTGGAACGAGAATGCAATAGCAAAATAAGAATTAAGGCCACGATGATGCGGTCGCAGTGGTGGTTATAGGAGGCAAGAAGAAAGATGCATCCATCAACGTATGACCTCCTCCTCCTTAACTCAGTGCGCCGCCCAGGCCACCGACCGGCGGCTAAGGAGCGGCGGCTTTTGTAGCGAGGTCAAGGTGCTTCTCAGCAAAGGCAACCAAGGCTTCTAGCCGGCTGAAGAAGGCCAACATCATAGTGTCCTCACTGGCCTTGTAGATACCTATGTACACGGTTCTCTCATATACATGGATGTGTAGGTCGACTGTTTCTTGCAGGGCGAGGCAACTCGCAGAGAGCGCGGCCTCCAGGTGGACATTCTTCGTGGCGTCGGCGGGTAGTCGCAGGGCCACCAGTGCTTGAAAGAGGTTCCGACCATGGAGGCCAATTAGGGTGGCAGGCAATGAGGAGCACGGGCGCGCGGGCTGGACGAGTACGGTGATGTCGTCCGCGAGCTTCGTGACGACGGTGAACCTATTGGCGGTGCGAACGATCATCTGGTTCAACTGAGAGTTATAGCTGGCGTTTATATGCCTCCAATGTATCTACCTTTTCAAACACTTTTGCCCTTGTTTTGGACTCTAACTTGCATGATTTGAATGGAACTAACCCAGACTGACGCTGTTTTTAGCAGAATTACCATGGTGTTATTTATGTGCAGGAGCAAACGTTCTCAGAATGACCTGAAACTTCACGGAGCCACTTTTTAGAAAATAAGAAAAATACCTACCAAAGATGAAGGCCAGGGGCCCACCATCTCTCCACGAGGGTGGGGGGCGCGCCTGCCCCCCTAAGGTGCACCCCCCTACCTCGTGGGCCCCATGTTGCCTCTCCGACTCCAACTCCACCTCCATATATTGAGTTTCGGGGAGAAAAAAATCAGAGAGAAGAAATCATCACGTTTTACGATACGGAGCCGCCGCCAAGCCCTAAAACCTCTTGGGAGGGCTGATCTGGAGTCCGTTCGGGGCTCCGGAGAGGGGAATCCGTCGCCATCGTCATCACCAACCATCCTCCATCACCAATTTCATGATGCTCACCGCCGTGCATGAGTAATTCCACCGTAGGCTTGCTGGACGGTGATGGGTTGGATGGGATCTATCATGTAATCGAGTTAGTTTTGTTAGGGTTTGATCCCCAGTGTCCACTATGTTCTGAGATTGATGTTGCTATGACTTTGCTATGCTTAATGCTTGTCACTAGGGCCCGAGTGCCATGATTTCAGATCTGAACCTATTATGTTTTCATTAATATATGAGTGTTCTTGATCCTATCTTGCAAGTCTATAGTCAGCTATTATGTGTTATGATCCGTTAACCCTGAAGTGACAACAATCGGGATACTTACCCGTGATGACCGTAGTTTGAGGATTTCATGTATTCACTATGTGTTAATGCTTTGTTCCGGTTCTCTATTAAAAGGAGGCCTTAATATCCCTTAGTTTCCGTAAGGACCCTGCTGCCACGGGAGGGTAGGACAAAAGATGTCATGCAAGTTCTTTTTCGTAAGCACGTATGACTATATTCGGAATACATGCCTACATTATATCAATGAACTGGAGCTAGTTCTGTGTCACCCTAGGTTATGACTATTACATGATGAACCGCATCCGGCGTAATTCTCGATCACTGATCCATTGCCTACGAGCTTTCCATATATTGTTCTTCGCTTATTTACTTTCCCGTTGCTATTGCTATCATCACCACAAAATACCAAAAACATTGCTTTTACTACTGTTACCTTTTGCTACCGTTATCACTACTATCATATTACTTTGCTACTAAACACTTTGCAGCAGATATTAAGTTTCCAGGTGTGTTTGAATTTACAGCTCAGTTTCTAATACTTGAGAATATTCTTTGGCTCCCCTTGTGTCGAATCAATAAATTTGGGTTGAATACTCTACCCTCGAAAACTGTTGCGATCCCCTATACTTGTGGGTTATCAAGACTATTTTCTGGGGCAGTTGCCGGGGAGCATACCTCTGTTCTTTGAGTAACTTGGGATATATACTGCTTATCATTATGAAGAACTTGAGAGATCGAAAAACCAAGATCTATCCCTCAACTACGAGGGGAGGTAAGGAACTGCCATCTAGCTCTGCACTTGATTCACCTTCTGTTATGAGTAAGTTTGCGACACCTACACCTCCTTCTGCTATTCGTTCTGATATGTCGCATGTTATTGATGATGCCACTTCTGCTATGCATGATACTTATGATGAAACTACCTCTATGCCTGATACTACTATGCCACTTAGTGATTTTCTTGATGAACTACTTGCTAGGGCTAGAGAAATTGAAAATATTGAATTTGACGATACTGATGAAAGTGATGATGAAGAATCACTTGTTATTCCTAAGTGTTTTGTCTTTGATCAAGAAGCTTCTTTAGCTATTTTAGCTTGCCAAAATAGAACTGAACTCAAAAGATTATTAGCTAAATGGAGTAAGCAATCTCTAAATGCTAGAATGAAACCTGACCTTGCTTTTGCTACTTCACCTATCTTTGTTACTGATAAGGATTATGAATTCTCTGTTGATCCTGATATAATTACTTTGGTTGAATCTGATCCTTTTCATGGTTATGAATCTGAAACTGTTGTGGCACATCTTACTAAATTAAATGATATAGCCACGCTGTTCACTAAAGATGAGAGAACTTGTTACTTTTACATCCTTAAAATATTTCCTTTCTCGTTAAAGGGTGATGCTAAGATATAGTTTAATTCTCTTGATCCTGGTTGTGTGCGTAGTCCCCAGGATATGATTTATTACTTCTCTGCTAAATACTTCCCTGCTCATAAGAAACAAGCTTCTTTAAGGGATATATATAATTTTGTGCAAATTGAAGAAGAGAGTCTCCCACAAGCTTGGGGGAGGCTTCTCCAATTACTTAATGCTTTTCCTGATCATCCTCTTAAGAAAAATGAAATACTTGATATCTTTTATAATGGACTAACCGATGCCTCCAGAGATTACCTGGATAGTTGTGCTGGATCTGTTTTCAGGGAAACAATAATGGATGAAGCTGAAATTCTATTGAATAATATGTTGACAAATGAAAATAATTGTACACCTCCGGAGCCAACCCTGAGCCTATTCCTAAACCAACTCCGAAGAAGAGGGGTATTCTATTTCTCAGTCCTGAAGATATGCAAGAGACAAAGAAATCCATGAAAGAAAAAGGTATTAAAGCTGAAGATGTTAAGAATTTACCTCCTATTGAAGAAATACATGGTCTTAATTTACCGCCTGTTGAAGAAACATATAATCTTAATCCTCTACCTATTGAAGAAACTCATGGTCTTGATAACCCGACACAGGTAGTAAAGGTAAATTCTCTCTATAGATATGATAAAGCTGTAATCCCGTTTACTAAATTTGCTAGCCAATGCTTAGATGAGTTTGATAAATTTATGGCTAAGCAAGAAGATTTTAATGCTTATTTTGGTAGACAATTGAAAAACAATTCAAATATGCTTGAACACTTGGGTGATTATATGGCTAATGTCAAAGGTGAACTTAAACTTATTAGTAAGCATGCTTCTATGGTTATCACTCAAGTAGAACAAGTACTTAAAGCTCAAAATGATTTCCTCAATGAATTGAATAGTAAAGATAATGATTATGCTGTTAGAGTGGCTACTAGAACTGGTAGAATGACTCAGGAACCTTTGTATCCTGAAGGCTACCCTAAGAGAATTGAGAAAGATTCTCAGAGAAATAATATAGGTGCACCTAGCTCTTCTAAAAAGAAGAAAAATAAAAATGATAGGACTTTGCATGCTTCTAGTGATCCTATTGCTGAAACACCTGAGAATCAAAATGATATTTCTATTTCTGATGCTAAAACTCAATCTGGTAATGAACCTGAAACTAGTGATAATGCTAATAATAATGTTCATGATGATGCTCAACCTAGTAATGATAATGACATAGAAATTGAACCTGCTGTTGATCTTGATAACCCACAATCAAAGAATCAACGTTATGATAAGAAAGACTTTGTTGATAGGAAACATGGTAAAGAAAGAGAGCCATGGGTTCAGAAACCCATGCCTTTTCCTCCCAAACCATCCAAAGAAAGGATGATGAGGATTTTGAGCGCTTTGCTGAAACGATTAGACCTATCTTTTTGCGTATGCGATTAACTCATATGCTTAAACCAATCCTTATGCTAAGTACATGAAAGATATTATTACAAATAAAAGAAAGATACCGGAAGCTGAAATTTCCACCATGCTTGGTAATTATACTTTAAGGGTGGAATACCAAAGAAACTTGGATATCCAGGAGTACCAACTATACCATGCTCCATTAAAAGAAACTATGTTAAAACTGCTTTATGTGATCTTGCAGCCGGTGTTAGTGTTATTCCTCTCTCTTTATATCATAGACTTGATTTGAATAAGTTGACACCTACTGAAATATCTTTGCAAATGGCTGATAAATCAACTGCTATACCTGTTGGTATTTGTGAGGATGTGCCTGTTGTAGTTGCAAATGTTACTATTTTAATGGACTTTGTTATTCTTGATATTCCCGAGGATGATAGTCTGTCTATTATTCTTGGAAGACCCTTTTTGAATACTGCAGGGGCTATTATTGATTGCACTAAAGGCAATGTCACTTTTCATGTTAATGGTAATGAGCATATCGTACACTTTTCGAGGAAACAACCTCAAGTTCATAGTATCAACTCTATTGGGAAAATGCCATCGATTATATTTGGAGGTTTTGAATTTCCTCTTCCTACTGTCAAGAAAAAATATGATATTCTTATTATTGGGGATGTGCATATCCCCGTTGAGGTAACATAGTGTTATTCGAAATTTCTCCGGTTCCATGTTATTCAGAATGAGTTCGTTAACAAGACTTGATCAACCTTGTTAGTGGATTCCTTTTGATGATCATGAGATGGATGAAACTAGAAGGCACAACCTTCTATACCCCACTTTTACTTTCTGTTACTTATATTAAATAAAATGAAAATCAGTATTTTTTTGTCTGTTATCTGATTATCCGTGAAATATAAAAATACCTCGAAAATAAAAGTTCTTAAAATGCCCTGAAATTTAAATATGATTTTTTCTACAATATTTGAGAATATTTGGCACTGAGAACACAGCAGGGGGTCAACCACCTGCCCACGAGGGTGGAGGGCGCGCCCCTGCCTCGTGGGCCCATGGTGGCCCTCCTCCACTTATTCCTGCACTCACACACTTCATCTTACTCCCACAAACATAAATAACCAGCTCAAACCCGAGTCCAAGCTCGTTTTGCTACCATTTTCGATCTCCTTGCTCAAAGCACCTCTCACAAAACTGCTTGGGGAGATTGTTCCTTGGTATGTGACTCCTCCATTGGTCCAATTAGTTTTTGTTCTAGTGCTTTATTCATTGCAAATTTTTGTTGCTTAGGTGTCCCTGTTCTTGAGCTTGCATGTCAAATTTATATGGTCAAAAGTAGTTTTGATGCGTGATATAGGCCCTAGGCACTAGTAGGAGTAGTTGCTACCAATATTATTGAGTTTGGTTTACTTTTATTTTGAAGTTACTAAAAATTTCAGAATTTTTTAGAAAATGATGAGGAGACTTTTGAGGGGCTCATCAAGCCAAAGCTCGAAGGAAAAGGCACCGAAGCCTAAGTATAATCTGCCTCGCACCACGGAGGTTCGGGCGTGTGAATGGCCTTCCGAGGATTTCTTGAGAGCAGCCAGGATTTATGAAGATTTTCATGAATTGGCTCATAATGCAGGCCTCACTGCTTTCATCCACGACCAATGCAATCAGTATCTCTTACTCACAAATACCTTTATGTAGAACTTTCATTTTCATTCTAGGAACTCACCACCTACGGTGGAGTTTCATTTATATGATGAGCATAAGGATATGTCACTTTAAGATTTTTGTCGGATTTGTTTAGTCCCTTTTGAGGGCAAGACAGAAGAACCACCTCGTGATGATGTGGAGGGATTTATTGATACTAAAACTGTAGGGGAAACAAGGAAGGTTTCTGATGCACGAATCACTAGCATACATTTTCCTGTTTTACGTTACTTTGCATTATTTGCTAGTCGTTGCCTAATTGGTCGCGGAAACTGTGGAAACCTTAGTATCCCTGATATTATTATTTTGCTCCAAGGTTTATATGGTGATAACACTTTTAGTATGGGCGGTATTATTGCCAAACGGTTAAGTCTGAACCGTACCAAGGGCCCCATCTGTGGAGGCATCTATGCCTCACGCCTAGCTGCACATTTTAACATACATATTAGGCATTCTGAGAAGGAAGAAAAGGTGATGCCTCGTATTTATTTAGATTACAAAAGTATGGTGGCACATGATTTTATTGTTAAGAATAGGGAAGGAGAGCTTAAATATCAATTGTTCTTTAACAAACATCATCCTGAGACTATTACCTTACCTGCTCCTTCTTTGTTTGATTTATCTGTAGGCACATACCTTGTTCCATTGAAGGCTATTCACGCCTACCGGAACCCTGCACCAGCTGAGGAGCCAGAGCCGGAACCACAAGTTGATCCTTCACGACAGTCTAATTGCAAGTGGGATTCGGAGATGATTGTCAGCCAATGGCAATCAGAGTCTTCCTCTTCTGCATCACAGTACGACCCCAACTATTATTATGGATATCCACCTGGCCAGCCGTGGCCATAGACCAACTTAGGCCAAAAGCCTAATCTTGGGGGAGTACGTATTTCCCACCAACATTACATTTATGTTCACACACTCATTGCTAGATGTCGGTGCTCATACTTTTTCATTGTATCATCCATGCTAGTTTATTTTCCTTTTTATGCTTTCTTCTTGTGTGTTTAATAAACCTTAAGAAAAACCAAAAAAATTAGTTGTAACTTTTAGTTAGTTTAATCTCCATGCTTGTAGTAGTAATTAAAAAGAAAACCCAAAAATATTTCCTATTCTTCTTTTGCTTGTTGGGAGCTTTCCCATGTAAATAGTTTTATTTCTTTTCTTTTCTTTAGGGGTCGATAGGAGAAGACCATAATTAAATTGTTGAAATGGCTCTTATATGCATTATTGTTGATCTGACAAAAGAGCCCATATTGCCTTGTCTTCTCATGTTTATTGAATGCCTGCAGATTCCAACTTAGTTCAATGCACGTGCACTATTATTATTATTCACATCGTTCGGTCGTGCAAGTGAAAGGCAATTATGATGATATATGATGGACTGGCTGAGATGAGAAAAGCTGGTATGAACTCAACCTATTTTGTTTTTGTAAATATGATTAGTTCATCATTCCTGATTCAGCCTATTATGAATAAACATGTTTGCAATGACAACTAGAGATCATAGTTTCTTGTGCCATGCTTGATTAGCTATGAGTTATAATGGTTTACCTTGCGTGCCAACATGCTATTAAAATGGTTATGATGTGGTATGCTAGGGTGGTATCCTCCTCTAAATGATTTAAGTGACTTGACTTGGCACATGTTCACGCATGTAGTTGAAACAAAATCAACATAGCCTTCACGATATTTATGTTCATGGTGGATTATATCCTACTCATGCTTGCATTCGGTGTTGATTAATTTTAATGCATGTTCATGACTGTTGTCGCTCTCTAGCTGGTCGCTTCCCAGTCTTTTGCTAGCCTTCACCTGTACTAAGCGGGAATACTTCTTGTGCATCCAAACTCCTTAAACCCCAAAGTTATTCCACATGAGTCCACTATACCTACCTATATATTGTATCTACCTGCCGTTCCAAGTAAATTTGTATGTGCCAAACTCTAAACCTTCAAATAAATATCCTGTTTTGTATGCTCGAATAGCTCATGTATCAACTAGGGTTGTCTGTATCTTCCATGTTAGGAGGGTTATTCTCAAGAGGAGTGGACTCCGCTCCTCACTCACGAGATAAATGGCTGGTCACCGGGATGCCTAGTCCCATGCTTTATGCAAACTAAATCAAAATAATTGCAAACAAAACTCCCCATATGACTCTTGTTAGTTGGAGGCACTCGTTGTTTCGAGCAAGCCATGGGTTGATGCTTGTTGGTGGAAGGGGGAGTATAAACTTTACCATTCTGTTTGGGAACCGCCTATAATGTGTGTAGCATGGAAGATATCGCCATCTCTTGGTTGTTATGTTGACAATGAAAGTATACCGCTCAAAATATTATTCACCTTTGTTTCAAAACCGAGCTCTGGCACCTCTACAAATCCTTGCTTCCCTCTGCGAAGGGCCTATCTATTTACTTTTGTGCCGAGTCATCATCTTCTTATTAAAAAGCACCAGTTGGAGAGCACCGCTGTCATTTGCATTCATTATTGTTAGTTTACATTGAGTATGACTTGACTGGATCTCTTTTACCATGAATTACAATGTCTAGTCAGTCCTTGGTCTTTAAAGGTGCTCTGCATTTATGTTTTGCGATCTCAGAAAGGGCTAGCGAGATAGCATCTTGTTATATCATATTATGATTGTTTTGAGAAAGTGTTGTCATCCGAGATTTATTATTATAGCTTGCTAGTTGATTATGCTATTGATATGAGTAAACTTGAGACCTATGCGTTATTGTGAATGTGGTTAGTTATAATCTTTGCTGAAAACTTGAATGCTGGCTTTACATATTTACAACAACAAGAGCAAATAGAGTTTGTAAAAGTTTTTCTTTATCACTTTCAGTTTGTCAACTGAATTGCTTGTGGACAAGCAAAGATTTAAGCTTGGGGGAGTTGATACGTCTCCAACGTATCTACTTTTCCAAACACTTTTGCCATTGTTTTGGACACAAACTTGCATGATTTGAATGGAACTAACCCGGACTGACGTTGTTTTCAGCAGAATTACCACGGTGTTATTGATGTGCAGGAGCAAACATTCTCGGAATGACCTGAAACTTGACGGAGCCACTTTTCAGAAAATAAGAAAAATACCTGCCAAAGGTGAAGGCCAAGGGGCCCACCGTCTCTCCACGAGGGTGGGGGCCGTGCCTGCCCCCCTAGGGCGTGCCCCCCTACCTCATGGGCCCCTGTTGCCTCTCCGACTCCAACTCCACCTCCATATATTGAGTTTCAGGGAGAGAAAAAATCAGAGAGAAGAAATCATCGCGTTTTACGATACGGAGCCGCCGCCAAGCCCTAAAACCTCCCGGGAGGGCTGATCTGGAGTCCGTTCGGGGCTCCGGAGAGGGGAATCCGTCGCCATCGTCATCACCAACCATCCTCCATCACCAATTTCATGATGCTCACCGCCGTGCATGAGTAATTCCATCGTAGGCTTGCTGGACGGTGATGGGTTGGATGGGATCTATCATGTAATCGAGTTAGTTTTGTTAGGGTTTGATCCCTAGTGTCCACTATGTCCTGAGATTGATGTTGCTATGACTTTGCTATGCTTAATGCTTGTCACTAGGGCCCGAGTGCCATGATTTCAGATTTGAACCTATTATGTGTTATGATCCGTTAACCCCGAAGTGACAATAATCGGGATACTTACTGGTGATGACCGTAGTTTGAGGAGTTCATGTATTCACTATGTGTTAATGCTTTGTTCCGGTTCTCTATTAAAAGGAGGCCTTAATATCCCTTAGTTTCCGTAAGGACCCCGCTGCCACGGGAGGGTAGGACAAAAGATGTCATGCAAGTTCTTTTCCATAAGAACGTATGACTATATTCGGAATACATGCCTACATTATATCAATGAACTGGAGCTAGTTCTGTGTCACCCTAGGTTATGACTGTTACATGATGAACCGCATCCGGCATAATTCTCGATCACTGATCCATTGCCTACGAGCTTTCCATATATTGTTCTTCGCTTATTTACTTCCCCGTTGCTATTGCTATCATCACTACAAAATACCAAAAACATTGCTTTTACTACTGTTACCTTTTGCTACCGTTATCACTAATATCATATTACTTTGCTACTAAACACTTTGCTTCAGATATTAAGTTTCCAGTTGTGGTTGAATTGACAACTTAGCTACTAATACTTGAGAATATTCTTTGGCTCCCCTTTTGTCGAATCATGAAATTTGGGTTGAATACTCTACCCTCGAAAACTGTTGCGACCCCCTATACTTGTGGGTTATCAGGCGTTGACAGCGACCATCCACCAACCGGTCGCCAACACCTTATGGAGACGATCCACTGTGCCATGCCGCAGGTCGACGTTGTGGACCATCTGGTACAGCCGCTGGCCGCTCACGCGCATCGCCGCCATGGGTCTGGAGTGGGCACTTTTGCGCTTATTAGTGTAGGTGCTTAGGCAAATGCTTAGCTAGGTGCGTACGATGTGGTAAATGCATTGGAATGGAGGGGCGCCTTTATATGAGTGCAAACTGCCTTGCATTCACATCGTGCTGCCTCTTTTCCCGGTCCTCCCATTACTTCCCTCATGCATTCACACGATGCTAATTGAAGGAGGACGCATCATTGGCCGTTCAACATTTCGGGAACCGCTACCCTCTCCCTCGTCTGCATTAAAGCCGTATCAGGAACTGTGTCGCCCACTGTCAAATCAAATAGTACTGTGCCGCCCGCTACACGCCTGGCTGAACACGCCTCCTCGCCTCCATCTATGCTTAATTACTGAATTTTAGTTGCAAAAATTAGATACTACTAGTGATTTTTAGCTTCATATTTTGACAAATCGCAGCGTTACAAGGTTGGCAAATGGCAATGTTACTAGATCAACAAATATCAATCTTTCCAGTTTGACAAATGGCAACATACCCAATATGATAGATGCAAATCACACCAAATTGTTTGTAAGTGGTTCACACGGGTCATCCAAAAGAACCGTTTGTGTTCGAGAGATGCACAAATCCTACTCTCACTTTGCATACAGGTGTTCTATCTGAAACCATAATGCTTGTTGTGAGAAGCTCTGGTTTGTGAGAAGCATATACCCAAACCTGCCCCAAATGGGACAAAAAATTTACCACGACATGTTGATGCCGCTCCATGATAGCATGCCAAGTTTCATGAATTTTAGACGAGTTTTGGATTTACTGGAATTTAAAAACCAGGTATCTCGATGTTTGCGGCCGAGTGACGGTGGCAGGGTGTTTCACATTCATTCCCATTTCTTGCATGGGACCTAAGCATGCACCCAACGACAAAGATTTGATTTTCAACCAATTTATATGCACAGGAGCATGTGCATGTAGTTCAAATTTGAATTATGCTCATAAATGCATTGAAAACTCACTTAATGCATAAAAATGTCCAAACGAACCCCAAAAAATCACAAAAATTAACACAACACTCCTGTTGTTCTATGTTGACACGAGAAAAAATTGGAAAGCAATAAGAGGCGATGGATATCATTTCGCCCCCAAAGTTGGGGCATTCCCTACCGAAACCATCATGCTTATTTCGAGAAGCTCTGGTTTGTGGGAAGCATATACCCAAACCTGCCCCAAATGGGACAAAATATTTACCACGAGATGTTGATGCCGCTCCATGATAGCATGCCAAGTTTCATGAATTTCAGACGAGTTTTGGATTCACTAGAATTTAAAAACCAGGAATCTCAATGTTTGCGGCCGAGTGACGGTGGCAGGGTGTTTGACATTCATTCCCATTTCTTGGATGGGACCTAAGCATGCACCGAAGGACAAAGATTTGATTTTTGAACCAATTTATATGCACTGGAGCATGTGCATGTAGTTCAAATTTGAATTGTGCACATAAATGCATTGAAAACTCACTTAATGCATAAAAATGTCCAAACGAACCCCGGAAAATCACAAAAATAACACAACACTCCTGTTGTTCTATGTTGACACGAGAAAAAAATTGAAAGCAATAAGAGGCAATGGATATCGTTTCGCCCCCAAAGTTGGGGCGTTCCCTACCGAAACCATCATGCTTGTTGTGAGAAGCTCTAGTTTGTGAGAAGCATATACCCAAACCTGCCGCAAATGGGACAAAAAATTTACCACACCATGTTGATGCCGCTCCATGATAGCATGTTGTTTCATGAATTTCAAACGAGTTTTGGATTTACTAAAATTTATAAACCAGGTGTGTCAATGTTTGCGGCTGAGTGACGGTGGCAGGGTGTTTGACATTCATTCCCATTTCTTGCATGGGACCTAAGTATGCACCCAAGGACAAATATTTGATTTTTAAACCTATTTATATGCACGGGAGCATGTGCATGTAGTTCAAATTTGAATTATGCAAATAAATGCATTGAAAACTCATTTAATGCATTAAAATGTCCAAACAAACCTCGAAAAATCACAAAAAATAACACAACACTCTTGTTGTTCTATGTTGACACGAGAAAAAATTTGAAAGCAATAAGAGGCAATGGATATCGTTTTGCCCCCAAAGTTGGGGCGCTCCATAGCAAACCATCATGCTTGTTGTGAGAAGCTCTGGTTTGTGAGAAGCATATACCCAAACCTGCCCCAAATGGGACAAAAAATTTACCACACCATGTTGATGCCGCTCCATGATAGCATGCCAAGTTTCATGAATTTCAGACGAGTTTTCGATTTACTAGAATTTAAAAACCAGGCATCTCAAAGTTTGCTGTCGATTAACGGTGGCAGGGTGTTTGACATTCATTCCTATTTCTTGCATGGGACCTAGGCATGCACCCAAGGACAAAGATTTGATTTTTCAACCAATTTATATGCACTGGAGCATGTGCATGTAGTTCAGATTTGAATTATGCACATAAATGCATTGAAAACCCACTTAATGCATAAAAATGTCCAAACGAAACCTAAATAATTCTAGTTCTTTTATGATCACTGCATATAAAAGGTCTAGCAATTCAAACACCGTCCATGGATGTTGTGACCCCATTATCTAATCTAAATCAAGACAAAAAATCAAGTAGATCCCACAGAGTTTATTATAATCAACCGTGTGAGATGCAGCACAAAATATCTTGGAGCACCGTCGGAGTATAGTACGCATACGGCTTACGCGAGAAGGTGCAACGGCTACAGTCCACAGCCCGCTCTGAATAAGGGACCGTGTCTAATGACACTTAGCGTGCCCGTTTTTTGGCTGAAGTGATTCCAATTTTTTGGCTTCCGCTGAAATATCTACCTCACCGCCCCGTCCCCCTTACCAAAAGACACATTTCCCCTGTTTCCGCCTTCCTTTCCAAGTTGAAACCTTTACTCATTGCTTGCAGCGCCACCGCCTCCTCGCTGGTGCCCCTCCTTCATGCTGCTCGGCCTCGCCTATCCAGGTGGATAATCCACACCGAGCCCCATCCTCCTCCTCCTTCCACATCCCACATGCCCCGACCGCCGACGCGAGCGCGACACCTTCCACCCAAATCACTGACCCCTCCACCAAATAAGCGTTGGCCTAAGCCATGGTGCACGCAGTATAGCCAGGACCTCAAGGAGCATTTGGCAGAGGAGAAGCAAATTGCGGCCGCACGCCCGGATGAGGTCGATGGCTGCCATTCGTGCCGACCCCCAGATCTTGGAGGAGCACCTCGCCGTCGAGGCCACCGTTGACACCTCGCGCACCGACGCTGCGATGCGGTTGGCTGCTTTAAACGACAGTTCATGGCGTTTTCTCGAGGCCACTGTCGATGCCTTCGACAAAGACTACGAGGTGTTTTCTCAGCGTGCACGTGCTTACCTCATCTCGAGAGCCAGCAGGTTGGTGCCTGGAGCGTCTCAGGCAACTCACCACCACAACGAGGGCACCCACGATGCGGAGGTCTCGCCCTCTTCCATGTCCATGGAGCCAATTGTCATCGATATCTCCAACAATGAGGAGTAGCTTGTCTTATTAGCTCACTATAAGGACCCATGTTCAGTTTGCTAGCTACTGCCTTTCCTTAACAAATTCTAGTGAATTGTGTTATCTACTTTTACCATGCAATCTTCTTCTATCGAGTATATGTTCTATATGTTGTCCAATGTGGTGTTCAATTAACTGCTTGGTTCAATTATGCAAATGTGATGTACAATTCTTCAGGGTGCAATATTTCCAAGTTGTTAAGCATGCTTGGTTTGGTTAACTGTCTGATCCTCTATTAGGAGTATGTTATATTGTTCAATTGGTGTTTAGTAAACTGCTTGGTTCATTTGTTGTGGCTTGGTTCACTTGTTATGTTGTTTATTTAACTGCTTGGTTCAATTCTACAATGCGACGTTCAATTGTTGTGGCTGCATTCTATTATTGTATACCATGTGAGGAATAAATCGAATTTGGCTATACTAAATACATGAGAAACAAATACAATTGCTATATTTCCAAGTTGTTAAGCATGCTTGGTTTGGTTAACTGTTTGATCTTCTATTAGGAGTATGTTATATTGTGCAATGTGGTGCTCAGTTAACGTTTGGTTCATTTGTTGTGGTGTTTAGTTAACTGCTTGGTTCAATTCTGCAATGCAATGTTCAATTGATGTGGCTGCATTCTCTTATTGTATACCATGTGAGGAATAAATCGAATTTGGTTGCACTTAATACATGAGAAACATATACAAGTGCTATATTTCCTAGTTCTTAATCATGATTGGTTTGGATAAACGGGTTTTCCATGTGGCTTGAATTAATCTGATGAATCTGCAATATACTTATTTTTCATCAACATATTTTATGATAGCATGCGAGCCCTTACTTAACCTGATGACTAACTACCTTATATGTGTTGCAGGGAAGCAATGGGAAGCACTGAGGTTTACAAGATGGTACGAACTATTATACCTTGCCTTTTTGTATTTATTTGCCCCGTTTCCAATATAGAGAAGATATTTATGCACATCCTTGTTTTCAGGCTTCACTGATGATTACCTCTCAAACCACCTCTGTGGTCAGGAGGCGAGGAAAGTTTTTATACAACACCCACGGTTCAATATTGAAGTGGTCCTGAAGAGGTCGAAGGATGGACGGTCAATCATCCACAGGCACTGGCCTAAAGTTGAAAAGACCTTCAACATGAATGAAGGCTCAATATTCGCCTTCTGCTTCAGTAGTTTTCCAGATGAGATGCATCTCTCTATGTACCATCTATGATGCTAATTTCAAAAGATTCTAGATGTTGCATGTGAAACTTGCTGCTGGTGCAGTTGTGTAATGGGGTGGCTGAGTGCTGAAGCTATATCATGTTGTACTACGATGTATTTCAATTATGAAATCCTGCTTCCTTAATATGGAAATGGAATATATTATGTGGTTAATATGGATGTCTATTAGATTAGTAAATGGATTATTAATAATAGGGCAATTAGCCTGCTAATTGGCCAATTAGCTTGCTAATTGGGTTTTCCTATTACAAATGGTTAATGAGAAAGCACTGTGGGCGATGAGCTTGGGAAACACACACAGTTTCTAGGAATAAACCGTGTTGGATCAATGAACAATCACACATGACATTCTCTTGAAAATTGTTTGCTTTACGCCACCTTGCACAAATGTTTTCCTTGGAGTGATTGTGTGGGATGTATATACGAACAGAAACATTTAGTGGTGACTAACTGTGTGGGATGTACTTACGGATGGAAATGATTTGGCCTGTATAATCGTATTTTTAGCACTACTATACGTACTTATGTATTTGAGTGCTCATCGGTCACACATGACCTCATTTTGCCGAGCGTGTGTGCCAGGACGACATATCCCCGACGGTTTCTGGGTCGTGTGGGAATGACCCCCCCTATCGCCCACATTCACTTGGCGACGGTTCCAAATGCCATCACAGAAAGGGGTTAAAAACCGTTTGGTTAGGACCGACGCGTACCAGTGTGTTACCCATTACGAATTATCTTATCACAAAACTATCTGTTACTGATAATTTCAGTGCTTGCAGAGAATACCTTGCTGAAAACCACTTGACATTTCCTTCTGCTCCTCGTTGGGTTCGACACTCTTACTTATCGAATGGACTAGATAGATCCCCTATACTTGTGGGTCATAAAGCAGTGAGCGGGGGGAAATGGTGTGCGACCGACGATGGGGAAGAGAGGAGGAAGAAGAAGAGAGGAGGAAGAAGAGGGAAAGACAGGAAGAAAGTGCATTAAATCTCAATTCTACTAGTACTACTACCGGGATATACCGTCCTTCGGAGTGTAAATAGTTAAGCCGATGACATATGGGTCTACCTCAAGAGGGCCCATATGTCAGTTAATGGAAGAGAGAGGTGCGTAGGCGTATTTGCGGAAGCGTGCTCCACTGGAAAACATGATGGTAGTACTGGGTAAGGCTGATTTAGTGACACCAGCATGCTGGTTCAGCTTATTAATTCAGTGTCCCATCTACTGCAGCGTGTATTGTCACTTCAGTGTGAAGACTAGTTGAATAGTTTTCTCTAACCGAGATGGGGAATAATGGATCGCCAAGACATCCTATCTATAGTATCCCTATGCCTCTACTCTCATCATGTCCAACAAGATGAAACATTGGCCAAGGCACCCAACGCCAATAATGTAGGAGTACTAGTAGTATTTTGTGTCAAACTTTGACCATGTATTTAACTAATAAAATGTTAATGCATTTCACCAAAAATCATATCATTGGATTCGTATTTGAACATAGTTTTTAATGGTATAGTTTTTTATGACATGCATTGACACTTTGTTAGTCAAATTTATGGTCAAAATTTTACACTAATTACGAAGGGGACCATTAAACCAGGACGGAGGTTTATATACATGTCAATAAAAAAATCATCAACCAAGGTAGTAATAAATGATGAGTGCCCGAAGAATTTTTTCTGAAAATACTCAATAATGGGCTCGTTTTCCTCAACGATATTGTGTTTACGAACGTATTAATTGGAATGTTTGCATGAGAAACAAATGACCAGAACTTTTACATGCATTGGCGAGTTTTGTCTTAATTCTTGCATGCAAAGTTTTAATGAAGCTTGAAATATGAATATGTCAATGGGAGAGACTAAAAGCCTCAAGCATTCATGCATGCATGCAACATGCAACACTCACACGTACACATGCACGCACGCAACACTCACGCATCCATGCGGCACACAGCACATGATGCAACACACACTCTCACGCTCAAGTGCTCAACCTACTCCCTCGGTCCATGACCGAGAGGAACCAGAACTTCATGGCATAATTAACGCCCAAAAGTAGCAGACTTATGTGTGCATGCGACCATTGAGAGAAGAAGATTAAATGACGGTTGTTGCATGCTGTAATTAAGGATAGACATGTAGCCTATAGCTAGAGCACAAGTTGGTGCATTAGTCAATCAATATCGATTAGATTAAGGGCTAAATGCATTGGAAGTGTAGATGTACACTCTTTGTTGGAAGACCGAGGGAGTACACGTGCATGCACTCACATACACAACCAGGGTGGTACGCGCGCAATGGTTGGACTCCTGTCGCGCCTGTGTAAAGTTTTGTTTAACTGATCTCTTTGCTCTACCAACTGACAGGTGGGACCCAGAAACCAGGTGTCAATTTAACTAGCCAACAAAGTGCCATGTCGACTATATGGCCGGTCAGTAGGGTGCAATACGATCCTCACGATGAGCTAGTGATCGTATAATCACCGCAAAACTATATAGTGACCGTAATGAGCGTATTGTTACATACGTTGACCGCCAGTGTATTTTTCTCGTTTCAAATTAAGCCATATTAACCGAAAAGGATGCATTATGGACTAGTACTGCTTTGATGTGTCCCGTCAACTCGCCGAACTAGATGAAGCTTGCTTATTATGCCCTCTCCCTCGCCCATGCGCGGTGGCTCATAGGACGAGGAGATGCTTGCTTACTACATACGCCTACGCCCTCTCCCTTGCCCATGCGCACGGTGGATCATAGGATGAGGAGAGGGTTTTGACTAGAGCGCCCTCTCCCTCACCCTCGTGGTGGACGTGCAGCAGTTCATTGGGTGTCAGATTTCCAGAAGCATATTGTACTGTAGTATCATCATTGTTGGACCTTCCGAAGAGGTGAAGAGCCAAGTGCAAGGTTCACGTGAGTACGAATTGTTGAACCCCCCGAAGAGGCAAAGAGCCAAGCTCAAGGTTTTATAGGAGTTGTCGTCCTAGTAGGAGTACTACAACTATAGCGAACGATGCTATTGTATGATGTTGCCACGTCACCTATATCCAAAGTTGTGCCACCTTTTTTGTCAAAGAGCATGTTGGAGCCCGTGCAACAACCACACTAGTTGCACGTACACATAACACATTTACTAGTAATCAAACTCTAGATGACAAATACCAGTATGCCACACAAGTTAATCTCCACTTCATGTGATAAATTTGTGCACGACTAGTCTACATATATTCAGAGCGCTGCCGTTCACAATTTACCATACTCCACTTACATGTTATAGATGGGCTCCATGTCCTCCTACAGGTTCCAGTCATAGGTGTTCTTCATGGATGGCATGATCCATAGCGGTGGGCATCGGGAATCATTGTCGCAGCTTTCTAGTCCGGTTCCACACGATGGAGACTCATCCAAGTTGAAGTGGCATAAATCAGGGATAGCGTGTCCCGGCATGTCATTCATCCGGAGGTGCGCACTGAAGACACAATGGTGCTTCATGAACGACAGGCCTTCGGTGTCGTGCACCGAAGGTGGCATCTGCTTCACAATGGGGTAGCTGTCCCCAATGAAAAGCGAGTACTCTCCAAGAGTGTTCCTCGGCACCCACGTAGCACCACGGGGGTCAAACTCGGCGTCGTTCGTCTGGTACACGCGGCATCACATGGTGACGTAGATAGTCAAGGTCCATGCATAATAATGTTGTGCTCAAATATGGCGGTCAGTAATACTGTGCAGCAAATAGTACTACTCCGGTATAGAGGAAGTAAAATAACCAGCTTATTATATATATATATATATATATATATATCCACTCTTGGCTACATGGATGAGATAGTAGGACATGGAAAAACAAAAATGGTGGGAGCTAGTGGGTTCAAGTCATCAAGGGCCTAGCTACCTATACGCGTCCTCCAAGGCAAAAAGTACTCCTACTAGTACTAGTAAGTAGTACAGCAATGAAATAGAAGGTGAGAGGGTTAAAAACATAATACTAAATTGTACTACTAGTATAGTAAACATGTCCCAGTGAAGAAAAAAATAACTAACAAGTACTACTCTACTACTCTAGCACACAACAATGAGAAAATGGAATACCTGGGTAGATGGTGACGGTCCGATCGTGGTAGATTGTGTGACCATGTTGCACATCAGTGGTACCATGGGTAAGGACTGCTAAGATAGTTGATCCGAATATGCCAAAGTCAGCTACAAGGTTCCAGGTTAGATCCGAATCGCGGATGCAAATGCACATCCAGGATCAATGATCTTATTTTGATAGGGGGATGACTGGTCCCTGCAAAATAATGGAGTATCGTTTGGGATGCAAATGATGGTTTGCGCATTTCGTTTGTAATCTCCCGTACCGTAGGATGGCAACCAGATGAAACAAGTCCCCTGGCTTGTCACCACGAAGATGCGACCTACTTGGCGCATGACGTCTTTGAACGTATAGGGGTACAAATCTGCCACGGCCAACATGTGCCGACCTCTGTCGTTACTGCCTCTTGTATTGATGGCAATCCTTATGTTGAACACCACAATGAGATAGTAATCGTCATAGCCGCGTCGCTTTGTCGGCGGGTCCGCAATTGCTATCTTCTTCAATCTCATGTAGGCATCATCATATGTAATCAAGCCCAGCCAGTCCAGAAGGCCGATCCCAATGGTGGAGAAGGGGTCTACGGGAACGGCTGCACTGCTATGGATGTTGTGCAAAATGATGGTGGTATCCAGCTGGAGGTATGCAAGCCAATCTTCGTTGGCACCAACCCAGACCTATATAAAAGACGGTGGGCAGCGCATAAATTACGGGATGGAATAACTAAGTACTACATGATCAAACTCCATGACCGACCTGCTTATCAGACAAAAACCGACTACCTCTCAACATCAACAACTCTAGCGGAGTCAACGTGCAACCATGGCCAGGGAGCAGTGGACAGTTCGAAGGATTGTCCCATAGAATAACCTTCTCCTCGAGGACACATGGAAGACCAACAAGCATGGCCTTTTCCCAAGCATGTTTAAGCACTGTCTTAAAAAAGTTGGTGCATGTAACGCCCCGAGACCGATGTGCCAGGTGCCATCCGTTTATTAGTTGTTGTTGCCTTTTCATTGCTTGTGTGTCATGCATTGCACATCATGTCATCATGCGCATTTCTTTTGCATACATGTTCGTCTCATGCATCTGAGCATTTTCCCCGTTGTCCGTTTTGCATTCCGGTGCTCCGTTCTCCTCCGGTGGTCATTTCTACCTTCTTTTCGTGTGTGGGGGTTAAACATTTCCGGATTGGACCGAGACTTGCCAAGCGGCCTTGGTTTACTACCGGTAGACCGCCTGTCAAGTTTCGTACCATTTGGACTTCGTTTGATGCTCCAACGGTTAACCGAGGGACCAAAAAGGCCTCGTGTGTGTTGCAGCCCAACACCCCTCCAATTTGGCCCAAAACCCACCAAAACCCTCTCCATCATCTAGAGCGTTCGATCACGATCGCGTGGCCGAAAACCGCACCTCATTTGGAGCTTCCTAGCTCCCTCTACCTCTATAAATAGACCCCTTCATTTTCGTTTTCGGATCCTTTCCCCGAAACCCTAAAACTCCTCCCTTAGCGCCGCCGGACATGTCCGTCTCGCCGGCGGACGCGTCCACTCCACCGCCACATCGCCCCGTCCAATGGGAGCGCGCCACCACAGCCCCGCCGGCACCCTCCACCATTCCCGCATCGCCATGTGTCTCCGTCAGCGCCCCAGCCGCGCGGGCCCGCCGGAGCCCATCACGGGCCCTCCCGGCCCGTTCTCGCCGCCGCCGCGCCCCGCAAGCGTCCCTCCCGAACCGCGCCGGCCACCTTCGCCCGCGCACCGCCGCACTTCCTCCTGCCGGCGAGCTCGCCGTGGCGCTCTACCCCGCCGTCCGCCGCCTTGACCGGCGACCACTGCCGCCGTTCGCCGGCGCGCCTCGCCGCATCACCGCCCCGCCCCCTGGAGGAGCTCCGCCGCCGCCCGCCGCCAGATCCGGCCATGGGAGCCCGAGCCCGGCCGGATCCGCCGCCCCGCCGGCGAGGACCTCGCTGGAGCCGCCGTCTCTGTCGCTCGGGTCCTCCTCGGCCTCGGCCCGGCCCGATCCGCTCCGCCTCGCCCGACCCGATCCGCTCCGCCTCGTCCGACCCGATCCACTCCGCCCGTTGACTTTTCCTGGGGTGAGATTTCACTAAGTCCCCGAAATTCCAAGATTCAAATGCCCATGTTCATCATGCCGTAACTTTGCATCTGGAGATCCGTTTTGGGCGTGTAGAATATCAAAATGTTCGTCTCAGAGAGTACATCATTTCACCTCATTGCATCATTTTCATTGGAGCTCATCTTGATGCCCAAAATGTTGTTTGAAGAGAGCTATTTGAGTTAATTGTCAAATCTGCTGCATCAAATAGCTATTTGTCATTTTTTGCCATGATTAATGTGTGCATGATATGCCCCTGAGCTCTACATGTGTTTTGTTATATGCTTTGTCATCTTTTCAGAGGTGCTAGCCATGTATTTTTGTGATATGTGCGGTGACTAGCACAATCTTGCAAAGTGGTGCATTCGTTAATGCTGATTTCAGGGACTTAGGATCTCTCTAAGTCCTTGATCTGTTTTTTATCAATATGCCTTATGTTCATGTTGTTTCCTAGTGATCCGTGCCTCTTTTGAGGATGATCAGTAAGGATGATTTGTTAACTGTGTGGTGCTCTATCCATCCATGTCTTTGTTTGAAATTATGGAGCACCCTAGCTTGAGTCAATGGAGCTCTACTTTTGTCATTTCGTGAATCTGGGCAGATTGTCTACTTGTTAGCGATTTTGCCGAGGATGTTGTTGTTGATCCGTGCATGCTATGTTGTTGTTCTTGCCATGTCTAGCTTATATAATGTGTATTCTTGATGGTTGTATGCTTAGATTGTCATGCCTTGCTCTGTAGTGAGTGCATCGAGCTCGTAAATATGTCTACTTGATATCTGATTTGCATGCTCCAGTTTTTCACTAAGTCTGAGATCTGATTATGTTTTTGCCATGTTCGCATGCTTGCAATTGTATTTTCTGATCCCTTTTGGCTCAAGATCACTAAGGGACTTCTGTTAAGCTCTTTGAGTAGCTCCATGCCATGCCTTGCTTTGGCATGTTAATTTCCTGTAGCATATATTTTTCTTGCTCCAAAGTGTGTTACCTGATCTGAAATTCCAGACAAGTGTTAATTTCACCAAGTCTGAAACCTGTTTACCAATTGCACTTTTGCCATGCTTGTTTGAACCTGTTAGTGGATGAATTGGCCGTAGCTCAGTGTTCATCTTTTGTTAAGCATCATGAATGGATCCCTGCCATTTTTTTGTCATGTTTGAGTGCTGTAGCATGTTTAACTTGTTGCATTTAGATGGCTACTTGCTATTTATCGCAGACCGGTGCCATATTTGTTTTGCTTGCCATTTCCAAACCGTGCATCCGATTCCGGTGATATTTATATCGATTTCAACCGAAATCATCTCCTCTCCAGTGGCACTCTTGGATTTCCAAGTTGAGGCCAGGTTCATTCATTCCCTTGCAAATCATGCATATGCATCGCATACCGCATCCCGCATATCATACCATGTTCATGTGTGGTTTGTTTACTATGTTGTGTGCTTCTTTCCGGTGTTTGCTTCTTCGGGTTGGTTCCGGTAACATCGTGTTTTTGAGGACCCGTTCGTCTACACTCGTTTGTCTTCTTCATGGACTCGTTCTTCTTCCTTGCGGGATTTCAGGCAAGATGACCATACCCTCGAAATCACTTCTATCTTTGCTTTGCTAGATGCTCGCTCTTTTGCTATGCCTATGCTGTGATACCAACCACTTGCTTATCATGCCTCCCATATTGTTGAACCAAGCCTCTAACCCACCTTGTCCTAGCAAACCGTTGTTTGGCTATGTTACCGCTTTTCTCAGCCCCTCTTATAGCGTTGTTAGTTGCAGGTGAAGATTGAAGTTTGTTCCTTGTTGGAACATGGAGATGTTGTTCCTTGTTGGAACATGTTTTACTTGTTGGGATATCACAATATATCTTGTTTAATTAATGCATTTATATACTTGGTAAAGGGTGGAAGGCTCGGCCTTATGCCTGGTGTTTTGTTCCACTCTTACCGCCCTAGTTTCCGTCATATCGGTGTTATTTTCCCGGATTTTGCGTTCCTTACGCGGTTGGGTTATAATGGAAACCCCTTGACAGTTCGCCTTCAATAAAACTCCTCCAGCAAGGCCCAACCTTGGTTTTACCATTTGCCACCTAGCCTTTTTCCCTTGGGTGTCGCGCATCCCAAGGGTCATCTTTATTTTAAACCCCCGGGCCAGTGCTTATCTAATTGTTGGTCCAACCCAGAGCACCGTGCGGGGCCGTCCCTTGGCAACTTGGGTTACGTTGGCTCCCGTACGCTTACCTTATCCGGTGTGCCCTGAGAACGAGATATGTGTAGCTCCTATCGGGATTTGTCGGCACAGCGGGTGGTCTTGTTGGACTTGTTTTACCATTGTCGAGGATGTCTTGTAAACGGGATTCCGAGTCTGATCGGGTCTTACTGCTAGAAGGAATATCCTTCGTTTACCGTGAGAGCCTGTGATGGGCTAAGTTGGGACACCCCTGCAGGGATTTGAACTTTCTAAAGTCATGCCTGCGGTTATGGGCAGATGGGAATTTGTTAATGTCCGGTTGTAGAAAACCTGAAGTTGACCTTAATTAAAATGCATCAACCGCGTGTGTAACTGTGATGGTCTCTTTCCGGCGGAGTCCGGGAAGTGAACACGGTGTTGGAGTTATGCTTGACGTAGGTTGTTCTAGGATCACTTCTTGATCATAGTTTCTCGATCGTGCTTTGCCTTCTCTTCTCGCTCTCATTTGCATATGTTAGCCACCATATATGCTAGTCGCTTGCTGCAGCTCCACCTCATACTTTTACCCTACCTATAAGCTTAAATAGTCTTGATCGCGAGGGTGCGAGATTGCTGAGTCCCCGTGGCTCACAGATACTTCCAAAACCAGCTTGCAGGTGCCGATGAGTCCGTGCAGACGACGCAACCAAGCTCAAGGAGGAGCTCGATGAAGATCTTGTCCTTTGTATTGTTTCGTTCTAGTTGATCAATAGTGGAGCCCAGTCGAGACGATCGGGGATCTGTGTAGCATTTGGGGTAGTCTTCTTTTATTTTGGTTCCGTAGTCGGACCTAGATTGTATTTGGATGATGTAATGCTTTATTCATGTAATTGTGTGAAGTGGCGAGTGTAAGCCAACTATGTATCTATTTCCCTTATGTATTACATGGATTGTGTGAAGATTACCTCACTTGCGACATTGCTTTCAATGCGGTTATGCCTCTAAGTCGTGCTTCGACACGTGGGAGATATAGCCGCATCGAGGGCGTTACAGTGCAGGAAGCACCGAGTCTTGCGGCGGTGAGGACGTCGGAGCGGTGTGCGATTTCTCCCATAGGATCGTCGTCCAAGGTCTCCCAACCCTGACGAGGAGGAGAACCGCCTGGCAAATCCATGGGAGCGGCGATGAACTGCCTTCTCTTTAGGGGGAGGGGAACTGGTGAGGAGGAGATAAGTGTGTAATAACCGCAGGGCCTCGTCCCTTCGCTAAGGAAATTATGTGGGCACGCATAGTGGTAGTGCCTTGTGCCCTGCGATGGTGAGGCTATTATTTACTATGTACTCATACTATAGCAGTAGTAGTACTACTTTTTCAACTAGTAGTGCGATGTACTGTAGTACTTCTATAGTGCACCAATTTTGAACTCTTGAATCTCAAGGCCAAGGAGCTACAGTTACAAGTGGAGGGTACTACTGTTCTCTAGAACCATCGTTGTACTATCAATGCAGGGAAAGTACACCTGTGTAGTGCGTACTCTCCATGCTCTTTTCAAGCACGTAGCTGGCCTACTCAGCCGCTCCTCTCACGCACACACTAGCAGCCTGTTTATTAGCGACGGTTACTGCGAGGGAAGAACATTTGAGTTCTTTGATACAACGAGACTAGGCTTTCCTCTTCCATTTGTTGAGGTGTAATGGATCTCATCGAACTTGGTTAGTAGTTCCTTCTTTATGAATGCGATGAGGCAAAGCTTTTGCCTCTGTTCCAAAACAAAAAAAACACGTAAAGATGAATTTCTTTTATAGAGCCGATAATAGAGTGAATTCCATGCATGCAACGCCACAAGCTACAGAGTAGTAGAGTACTAGCACTTTATGTACAGAGCCATATTGCACAGTTCCCAATGCCAGGCCAGGCTTTTTCAGCTCCTTGGCTTTAATTGGGAGGCACTAGTTTAAATATGCTAGCTGATGAGAAAGCTGCAAGCGAGGTGCCGCTAGGGCGAGCACGTAGGCGAGAAACTTTGCATGGTGTGAATTTATATATAGGAGCACTACTCTAGTACGCGAGCCATGGATTATGGGAGGGAAAACCCGTTCACGTGGCTGGGCTATCCAGTGTACCTAGATTGTGGTGTGACATGTCTGTTCGACTTCAAAAGTCAAACTACTAGTGTACAATATTGGCTCGCAGTGAGGTTACTATTTAAAAAAAGGCCACCGTTTGTTCGGCCGAGATCGAACCCACAAAACGAGCTATACACTCCCATGACCACTAGTAGTACTCATTGGAGTACAACGCAACCTAGAATCGCCTTTTGTCGCTAGTACATTGCTCCTTATAAGAAACCACTAATAATGCCAAGAAACTACTACCACTTACCAATCAACCCTACCAAGAAGCGACTACTCTACAAAGAGCCATTATATGCACATTTCAACCCATGTCGCCCCTTATGTCAATGCCTTCTATTCGACCGGCAAGTTAGGCGTTATGACTTGTGGGACCTACATGTCAGTCTGGACAAAAATCCCCGAGTGACCTCCTACCTCTGGCCCGTCCACCTAGTCAACCTTTGCCATGGGATGCAGCTACTGTCACCGGCAGAAGGCAAGGTAGAAACCGCCGGCGGTGCGGAGCCCATCTTGCGGCAGCCCGAATGCCAGCTCCGTCCGATGCTCGCGACCGCTAGCTAGCCAACATAGCACACATCCTGCTCGATGTGTCCAGTTGCTTGTCTGCAAGGTTTTATATCTAGGTCGGCATGGTGGCTTGCTCGCGTGCGCCGCACAAAGGCCACCCATCTGGCTCGAGCGAAGGCCAGCGCGGTGGCTTGCTCACGTGTGAGTCATGCTCGGGCGAGCCAGCCAACCCATGCGGAGGCCAGCGCGACGTCTGGCCTATCCGGCGGAGCGGCGGCCAACTCGCTCATGATCGGCACCACCGACGAACACGCATCAGTACTGTTTGAAGTAATGTTCAGGAAAAATAATGATTGGAGGAGGAAGAATAGGATAGAAGGTCAGATGTGGGTCCCTCATGTCAACGGTCAAAAAATGTGTTGGTTTAAGCTTCCTTGTCACCACGGATATGTGGACCAACCATATCATAAACGGGTTTAAACGAGCCTAATCGGCACTAGGTAGTAGTTTTTTGGCGCGGATTATGAAATTTTGGGTATGTTTTTGCTATTTTTTGTAAAATAGTTTCTTCCTAGGGCTGGTTGAAAGTGGTAGTTTTTTGTTAAATACTCTACATACTGTAAGTAGGAGTGAAAGTTAAGCTTTGGAAGCCAATAAGCACGGCTAGTTACATAGTGCCTATGTGTACATAACTCAAACTAAATATCAACCATGAGTGACTAATATCTTGATGGAAAACTCGAAACTATGGAAATAATAGCATTTTTCGCATGGTTGGAAATACTAGCAATGTTCACATGCGTTGCAACAATCATAATTGGAATAATACTTATTCAAAAACTTGATAGAAAACACACTAATTTTGATATACATATATCACTAGAGATATATTATGTTTCAATTAGAATATATTCCTTCGGCTATTTTGGTGAGGTGAGGGAGGGATGTGGTTGGTTTTAAGATACTAATTAAGGGTTTTTGTACAAATTGGTAGAGAGGTGGGATGTTGTTGAGAAAAGGCAACAACTTACCTCACAGTCGTTAGATGTAGATCTAATGGTCAGAAAAGACAGATGGCAGACACACCATCATCACCAGCTCAGTCCTTTGTAGGAGTACTAGCAAGATGTCCATGCATTGCATGGAACATAAAGATGCATTTTTTTATAAAACAACTATTGTGATTGACCCATGCGGGAGTAATCCCATGTGTAAAAACTAATGATATCTCGATAAAGAGGAGAGATAAGGTGAGGAGTAGTGGGGCGTGGTGGTGATTGGTAGTCGGACTGAGCGGAGGCATGGGGATGGACGACGCCGGTAGTGAGCACCATGCCAGTTTGTTCTAGAGGCTTCCTTTTTTAATTTGTCAACAATGAGGTTGTTGGAGATAAGGCTGAACGAGGGAAGGCCTTGTCTGCAAATGTGGAGAGAGGTGCGGGTATCTTTTAATTTAATTTTTATCCGCTGGATATAGACCAGACGGTCTATATTGCAAGATTGCAGGCGTACCATCATCACCAACTCATTATTTTTTATAAGAGAAGAGATACAAGTATGGAGATACAAATGTATTCTCAATACTTGTTTCCGTAAACTTGGATCTACATTCTATTCAACGGCTCAACATTTGGGGCCTTAGCATGATGACTTCTCGACTGTGTAAAACAAAGGTTTTCCCGTCGCAGATAAGGAGGGGGTGACGGCGGCGCGCTTTCGGCTTGTTATAGTCCTAGTAGTCATACTAGGTGGTCTACGCACGTGTATATTTATTCTTTTTCACGTCTCGTGTTTGCCGTACTGCTACGACTTCTGATAAATAGACAGTAAGTTATTCATGGGAAAACCTTTGTTGAGCATGTGTGCAAGAGAGAGACAGCATGCGTGTGTGATATGTGTAGAGACCGAGGCAATGATAAGAGATTCTTTGTGTCTCTATGTGTGTGGAGGATAGAGAGAGACATGTTCATGGGGCTTTGTGTTGTGCAACATGGAGACACATAGACATAATCAGAGAGTGAGTGTGTGAGATACACATGCGAACACAGGGAGAGATGTGTGAGTTAGAGAGATGGAGAATTTTGGCTTGCATCTGAGCTAGAGAGAGGGGGGATATATACATACCTACAGTTGGAAGAATATGCAAGGGTGTGTGTCTTAAAAGAAGGATCTAGATAGATGGGTGTTTGTGCATGTCTGTGTGTTTGTGCGCGCGCGTGTGTGTGAAAGGAAGTGTGTGTATGTGGAGAAGAGAGACCACTAATGATGTAAACCTAGTATAGGGAAGGGGGAATGGTGTGACATGTGTGTCAAAGAGATACAAAGGCATGTGTAGTAGCGGGATAGCATGGGTGCGGGCGAGGAGTAGACTATTTGGAGGAGACATCGATTGTGTGTGGGAGAGGGGTGTGAGACCGAGAGAGAGAGAGAGAGAGAGAGAGAGAGCTAGCCAGGGAGAGAGGGAGAGGAAGAGAGGGAAGAGAGAGGGGTCGTTTGTGTGATAGGGACTTCATGAGAGATCTAGAATAGATGGCATAGAGAACAACGTGCGAGATCGATAACGATGATACATTAGGGAGCTATGGAAAGAGTCACGACATATATGTATATAGGGAAGGATCTAGGGTGGGTCCGCATGTGGGAGAGATAGAAAGAGGAGAGTGGTGCACAAGGAGACAAAATGTGGTTGTTTGTAGTGGGTGTGGTGTGTGAGGAGAGTGTGCGAGAACCATATAACTAGGGAGATAGACGTTTGGGGGCGACGTTTTGTGTGTATGGAAAAGATATACTCTATATAGTGCATGTGCTTGGGAACGAGAGATGTCGGGAGACCTAGAGAGTTGGGGGAAGAGATGTGTGCATACCCGAGAGACAAAGTGATAGAGACCTATATTGGGGTCTGGACATTAGAAGAGAGTGGTGTGTTAATGTGCTCGTGTGCTCGTGTCCGGGGGAGAGAACGACTTGTGTGGGGGTGGGGGGGGGGGCGGCGGTGGCTTCAGATAAAGAGTGAGGTATCTATATTTGAGGTACTTTAGCGTAATTGAGATATATATGGTCAATAGTGTGTGCAGTCATGGTTGATAAATTTGTTTCACAGTTTGGACTATGAGATAACGATACTTTTGAACATGCGTGATATACCTTGAAGTACCAGAATTACAAACCTAATATTGGAATTTTGGAATTCGACTCCATCATTAGCTTTTGTAATTCATTTAAATCGAGGTACATTTTTTAAGCCCGGATTTCGTGATTTCAAATTCATATGTCAAACCTAGAGATATACACATACGGTCATGTTCAAACTTTATAATCATCCACTTTATTCATACACATACACATTCTTGCTTTCGTCATCATAATTAGGATAAACACATTTGGAATTTCATTTGAATTGGACCATATGATGGTATTTGCTTGCACTAGCTCAATGATCCATATTTGAATTGAATGGACAATCTAAGTTTCGAGTTGGAGACATTTATTTTCGAAACTTGCACTTTTTTGCATGCAAAACAAATAAATTCTCAGCCATCATATCATATCGGCCATCCAATATCAGAACACTTAATTTCAGGCGCCAAAAGCTTTCAAACTTCCCGCTCACATCGAAATATCTGGCGCCCGAAAGTTTAGCCATGCGATGTTCCTATTTTACGCCTACCACATAAATGGAAAAGGGATGCTTTGGTAACTCCATTGTTTTCCCCTCTTTGCCCCCAACATTCTTTCCCAGAGCCCCTCCGCTTCCCCTCCCCGACCCCCAACCATGCCAAACCACCAAATCTAGTCCTCCGCCAAAGCACTGGACCTCACACCCCGCCGGATCTACCTTCCGCACCTTAGAAACCCCAACTACCAAATCACCACTTCACCGGAGCCGCTTCAGCGACTGGCTTGTCCACTGCTCCAGATCTCCTTGACCGTCATCATGGTCCACCGCATCGGACCTGCTTCATCGGCGCCCTCATCCACCACAGTGTAGGACCTTTACTGACGATCGTCCGCCCCATCGTTGGCCCTTCATACAAGCCCTCGTCTGTAGCAACATATCCGCCTCACCAAAAGCACTGTACACTGCGCCGGATGTGCTTCGCTGATGCCTTTGTCCACTGCACCGGACTCACTCCATGGACGCCATATTCAACTCCACCGGCCCTGCTTTACTGAAGCCACAGCCTCATTAGGTTATTTCGATTTGTACTCCTTCGGTTTTTCTCTTATTTATCATGGAACTATTCACTTACCATAGATGAGCTTTCTTGTATGTCGACAGGCGCCGCAACCCAAGCTCCAGAGCCGCTTCAGCAACGGCGACAGCCGGCCCACACTCAACCGCAACACGAGCACCATCGACGATCCTTGGCAATCAAGTATGACAACGATACGCATACGCCGCCAACAATCAGGTACTATTATCCAATGACCGGTGCCTATGTTCACTTTCTTAGCATAAGCACCGCACCTTTGAATTTCTTTAGGGCATCATTCAATTTTTCATGAGATGCATTATTCTGCTTGCACCTGTACGGCCATACTTCTGGCAGTGAATATGTTACATGTGCTAAATCACAAACAAGTGCACATATATTTACAATGCTTTAGTTTTGTCCTAAGTATTACTATACTTCCTAGATATCACTGCCTACTATTTTACTTCTTGCATGCTATATTTGTGATAATGGTGTTGTTCTGATGCCACCTGTTGGTTCCATCAGACTGCTTCATGTTCTCTATGCTTAATTACACATCAGCAAACTAGCTTGTGGTTGCTGCTTTTTGTTTGTTTTACCCTACATTTTCTGATGCTAGCTATTACATCACTGCTCCGAGCCTCTGTTCATTACTTTTTGTGTGTTCTTGATCTTCCCAAGTTGCATGACTAATTTGATGCTTCAATTAATTATGTAGTTGCCAACCCCATCAAGCAAAATATTTGTTCTTTTGGGGCTGACACCTCGAACAAGCATAAAAATAGAGTGAAGCACATATATTGTCGTGTAAGCACACACCCTTCTTTCATTAGTTTAGATGAACCAGTGATGATCAATTCGAATCAGTGCATGCGATTGAAGTTAATTTTACCTAAATAGAGGGTGTAGAATAGACTACAACAACTAGATTTGCAACCACGGGATGCATACGATATCTTCAAAGAACATTGCAACATTAGCGAGGCTTCACAGCAACATATGGTAAGCCAGTGTGTTTTAGTACATGTGAAATGTAAAGCGTGTGGGCTGCTTTCTTGTCTTGTGTCCTCAACCTATAATCCTACAGAATTACAAATAGTTTAGTTGTCTGCTTTGTTGTATTACTTGATTCGAATGCTTGTTTGTTACTTGTTACGCTATACCTGAGTTGGCCAATATGTCAGCAGTGCATGCTATACTATCATAATGAAATGCATGCCTAGTTCATTTGAGTCCTTAACTTTTCCTATGAATTTCATCACAAGACTGTCTTTGTAGTTTATATGAGGCCACAATGTTAAGTGCTTTCTCAGATTATTTCAACTACTTAGATGCCTTGGCAACTTAAATATAGCGGTGGTACACCCCCTTTCAACTAGGGATGTCAACTGGGTCCCGTTTAATCCCGATTAAAGTCCACTAGTGGTATGATAGTTCAAAAGAGTTTTGTTTTTTTGAGGAAAATGAACTAGGGATCTAGCAAAAACTAACCAGATGGGACTGGTGGATGTCGCTTATTTCCCACTTACATCCCTAGTTTCATCTTACCATTTTAATTTCTTTTTGGCCGATGCTACTTTGAACCATTTAAATGTAGATTGCCATGCTTAGCAATAATTCATATGTCGTTTACCATGTAAGTTTACTGCCTGGATCATGCGATAACCATCTCTTACTTATGTCCAGCGGAAACCTTTCAGGATGTTGTTCACACTAGGACACAATGTACAACCCCAGCATCTATTTGTGGAAGCAGTGCGCCATCCATGGTACCAGATGGTAGCAATTCAGAGGCAACACCATCGGAGAGCAGTGTGAGCATAGATATTATAGTTCTGGATGCTCTACTAGTGGTAGAAAGAGATGGTGTAGCTTCCATGAGTGAGGTAATCTTGATCTTGAGGCCGGAAATTGTGCAATTAGCTGCACGCATTATGCAAGCAACCCAGGAATTGGAGGAAGTAAGAATGTTGCATTTGAAGATGGAGGAGGTCCTACTACTTCTGCTATTTGAAGCCTAGGGTAATCCCAGTTCTTCTTTAGATACTAGTTGAAATTGTCATTAGATTATTATACTTGCTTGGTGTGTCATGTCTCTGAATGGATTATGTTGTAAGAACCCCTATGTTGTCCACGTGTTGTAATGATCTGAATTTTTTATGCGAGGTAATCCTCTATACTTGTATCATTGACATAAGGTGAATTGTTTTTCGTGTGAGCATATTGTATTGGATGAATAACTGTTTGACTCAAAGTGTATCCAACCTACTGAATTCGAAGATCACGACATTTCTAAATCATAGTCATATATAAAGGTGGAATAAATCTTTGTCGTGGTTTTGAAGAAATAAATAACAAAACATAGAATTATGTATGGATATTCGTAATTGAATACAAATTGGATTTGAGTTTAGTTGCCAGGGCCCAGGGTAAACGTGAATGCTAATTCTCCCAAATTTTGAACAAAGCGGCAAAACACCCACTATCATTTGCCGGATGCCCGAAGCAAGTGTTTGTGAGATGGAAATTACCGTCTACCCCTGACACTTGACATCCTAATCGACCCGGTTTACACTGCCGTTGATAGGGGTAGACTAGTAACTTCAATCAGACGTGACATGACCGCCTCTGAGACCATTCAGACATGGTGGGCGCCAAATGTGGGTGGCAAAACACATTTGATTCAAGCTCGTTTGAAAGACATGTGTCTCTCCCTCCATTTCCCCATTCATTCATGGTGGGCGGCAAAACAAACTCTCCTCGTCTGAAATCGATGTAGGCAAATATTTTAAATAGGGGCAGATGTGTAACTTCCCTCAGACGTGACACAACCGACCTACCTGTCAACCCCGTTCATACACCGTGGGCGCCTACCGTGGGCGGCAAAACACACTCTCCTCACCCGAAATTTCTACCGGCAAATATTGGGGAGATGCGAGATTACCATCCTATCCCCAACTAACGTGATGTCTGGAATTTTAAACGGGGGATAAGTTCGTAACTTTCCCACATTTCAGGAAAGCGCGTCCCAAAGTTTGAGATCCCCCCACTACCACCATTTCCCCATTCATACAACATCGGGGCCACAATAGCCTCCCCACTACGGCCAGTCTCCTCCATCCGCCACCCCATCCTCCACCTTGCCAGAGCCGCTACCCCTACCACATCGTCCACCGCAAGAGATGGACGTCTCTCATCCACGGCGCGGACTAGGACCTTTCATCGCGTCCTCTCACTTCATCAGCGCCATCGTCCACCTTGTCGTTGCCGCTCCTACGACCGCCTCATCCACGGCAACAGGACTTATCCCCCGACCCGGTCGTCTGCTGTCTAAAGTTTTCTTCCCCTCCGCTGACAGCCATCGCACCCGCAACACCCTCAACGTATCAGCAGGGGCCTAGACGGTGTCACAAGAGAGGTGGTACCCTTTCATATCTCCTTAAGTTATTGATCTCACCCGGAAAATAGATCGTGAGTTGTTTATTGTACTTTTTTGTCTGTACCAAATCGTAGTGGCTAGTTGAAAGCAAACATTTGTGAAGTAGCTTTGTTCGGTTTGCACCTTTAGGTCCGCCATGGCACGGTCACCATACTTGTAAAGCTTATGGTTTCCCCCCTTTATATTCACTACCATCATCGTAGGTGCTTCGTGTCGTGCTAGCACTGCTCCTCAAGACCTCAACCCATCAAGCGAAAAAACATGCCACTCATAATTCCAAAGCTTAGTTGTTGAAATATGAATCTGATATGATGCTCATATTAATAAAACAGAGAACGTTTAATTGGTCACCTAATGTACCTATATTCATTTCGAAAAGCATGTGTGCCCCCCACTGGTCCAGCTAGTTCCACTTTCCTGATTTTACTCTTGATGTCGGATGTGGGGTTCCGGCAAACCCTTAAGGTTCAAACACTGGGGTGCGCGCGAAGTCTTTTCCTCCCACCGATCTACGCCCTAGCTCGCTAAGATCTCGCGGACGAACTCGACGAACTCGCAACGTAGAAAGACACAAGATTTATACTGGTTCGTGCCACCGTTGTGGTGTAATACCCTACTCCAGTGTGGTGGTGGTGGATTGCCTCTAGGGCTGATGATGAACAATACAAGGGGAAGAATAGCCTCCTGAGGTTGAGGTGTTCTCGTGCTTGGTGCACTTGTGTGGTTGGGGATGGTCTTGATGATCCGTCCACTCTTGTTCGCCTCTTCCTTAGTCTCTCCCTTTTCGTGGTGGCGGCTAGCTCTACTTATATAGGCCCTGGTCCTCTTCCCAAATATTGAGCGGGAAGGGAGCCAACAACGACGGGCAAATTTGAAGGGGGACAGCTAGTACAAGCTATCGTGACAAAGGTGGTCTCCGCCTGCGAAAGGCTCTGATGGTGACGCCATCTTGGGCTCCACGATGACCTCCGTCTTGCCGTCCTTCTGGTCTTGGTCTTGTTGCACCGATATTGCACCCTTTGCCTGATGCCTCGGTACTCCTCGCCTGTGCTGGCCTCCTTAGCACCAAAGAGGAAACAAGGACGCTGCGTGCGCTGGTGCCCGCCTGGTGTCGATTGTCATGGCTCACGTTATGAGAGTCTCGTGAGGTTTTCCTCGCCTTGTTATATCCGCTCCTCGTGAGCCTGCCCGACTAGGCCACTCCAGAGGAGGTCTCGTGTCGTACGGCCTGCTCGTGAGGGCCTTGGATGCCTTGTTGATGAAGATGGGTCATATGACCTGCTGGCTTAGCCACGCCGCGGGCCGCAGGCAGGCAAGTCTGGGGACCCCTGTTCCCAGAACGCCGACACTTGATGCTTAGGGTTTTCCCCTTTATCTACTCTACTATGATCTGCGTAGGCGCTTTTTGTCGTACTAGCACAACAATCATAATTCCAAAGCTTAATTGTTCAAATATGATTATGATATGATACTTATATTAGTTAACAAACACATTTAGTTGGTTAGCTAAAGGTCCCACTTGAGTTTCCAAATGCATGTCGCGACATATAGAGAGACAACAGAATTGCATTTCTTTGTCACTTGTTGACTGTACTTTCTTGTCCATACCAAATCTTAGTTGTTCTTTCAAAGCAAACATCGGTTGCTAACTACCCTTTTGCGCAGTTTGCAGCTTCAGATCTGCCATCCCACTGCCACGGTCAACACTATACTCAACATGCTTATGGCTTCCCCATTTTATGATTACCATGATCAGCCTACATGATTCGTGTCGTAATAGCACTGCTCCACCCATCGAGCTAAACAAGCTTATGTTTACAAATTCAAATCTGATATTATGATGATATTAGTAAAACTAAGACATGTTTAATTGGCCAGCTAAATGTTCCTACTTTAGTTTCGAAATGCATGTGAGCCACATATGGAGAGACCGGAAGGAATAGTATTTCTCTGTGTGCTCTGGTTCATCATGGGTGGGCAACAGACATTGTATAGAAAGACTTGTAATATCATCATTCTGCTTGCTCTTCTGCTGTTCTTTAACATGATCCTCTTCTCTTCTTTAATAAGTATGTTCCTTGTTGGGAAGAGTAGTAGAGACATTTGTGGTCGACTGATCAGGTCGAGTTGTTCTCCCTTAGTATATTTTGAATCTGACAGGCCAGGTCGACTTGTTCTTCTTTACTATATGTTGAAGCTGTCATCTGCGAAGTAACATCACTTCTGGAGCTCTCATATTTTGAGTAGTGAAAGTGCAACTATCTCTGGGTGGTTTTGGTAATTCCTAACAACATATAGCTCATTGAGCTAATGCTACTTGAAGATAAATACTTCAGGAAAAGCTCAATGATTGGCATGGCATGGATTAGATAGTGGACCCCTCAAAATGCTAAGGACAAAAGATTGGCTCAAGCTCAAAGCACAATACTCTACATTTTACTTTTAGTGATCCAAGATCACATTGAGTCCATAAGAAAATCCAATACTATTAAAAGGGGGTGAGGTGTTGCTTAATGAGTTGCTTGCTCAAAATGCTTAGTGATATGCTCCAAAAACCCTCAACTACTTTCTCATATCCATATATGTCCCAAACCAAAAGTCAAACTTGGCCCACCAAAATCTTCTATCCGACGCCACCGAGTTCACTTGACATAGCTACTACCAGAAACCCTAGTCACTTCGGTCTCACTGATAGGGATCTCGGTGTCATCGAGATGGGATTGCAAACTCTCTATTTCCCTTCGTAACGTTTCGGTCCAACCGAGATGAGCGATCGTCCCACCGAGATTGCAATGCAAACTCTCTGTTTCCCCTTCGTAACGTTTTGGTCTAACCGAGATGAGCAAATCGGTCCCATCGAGTTTGCCTGACCAACTCTCTGTTTGCCTATTACCAAAATCGGTCCCACCGAGTTTGTGTAATCGGTATCACCAAGATTACGTTATGCCCTAACCCTAATGGAATCGGTCCCAGCGAGTTGACATATGGGTCCCACCGAAAATCCTAACGTTCACATTATTAACTAAATCGGTCTGATCGAGTTATATGATTCAGTCCAACCGAGTTTGGTGATTCGTGTGTAACGGTTAGATTTTGTGTGGAGGCTATATATACCCCTCCACCCACTCTTCATTCATGGAGAGAGGCATCAGAATATGCCTACACTTCCGACATACATTTTCTGAGAGAGAACCACCTACACTTGTGTTGAGGTCAAGAGATTCCAATCCAACCACATAAATCTTGATCTCTAACCTTCCTCAAGTTGCTTTCCACTCAAATCATCTTTCTACCAAATCAAATCCTATGAGAGAGAGTTGAGTGTTGAGGAGACTACCACTTGAAGCACAAGAGTAAGGAGTTCATCATCAACACACCATCTATTACCTTTTGGAGAGTGGTGTCTCCTAGATTGGTTAGGTGTCACTTGGGAGCCTCCGTCAAGATTGTGGATTTGAACCAAGGAGTTTGTACGGGCAAGGAGATCGCCTACTTCATGAAGATCTACCCTAGTGAGGCAAGTCCTTCGTGGGCGATGGCCATGGTGGGATAGACAAGGTTGCTTCTTCGTAGACCCTTTGTGGGTGGAGCCCTCCATGGACTCGCGCAACTGTTACCCTTTGTGGGTTGAAGTCTCCATCAACGTGGATGTACGATAGCACCACCTATCGGAACCATGCCAAAAATCTCCGTGTCTACATTGCGTTTGCTCCCTCAAACTCCTCCCTTTACCTTCATATGCAATTGTTTTACATTCCACTGCAATACTCTTAGAATTGCATGTGTAGGTTGATTACTTGTTCATGCTAAGTTGATAAAATCTGCCAAGACTTAAAATTGGGAAAAGGCTAGATTTTTATTTGGTCAAGTAGTCTAATCACACCCCTCTAGACATACTTTTGATCCTACAAGTGGTATCAGAGCTTTTTTCTCCATTTTCCTTGATTTCCATCGCTTTGGTGATTATAGCCTTGGTTTCATAACCTAGGAGAGTATGGCGTCTAGTGGGGGAAATTACCACCATAGAGGTCCTTACTTTGGTGGTACTAATTTTGCTAGTTTGAAGCATAAGATGAAAATGCATATTCTTGGACATAACTCCGCCGTTTGGGCTATTGTGTGTATTGGCTTGCAAGGTGAGTTCTTTGATGGGAGAGAATCAAACTGTGAGGCTAGCGCGGAAGAGTTGAAGATGCTGCAATACAATGCTCAAGCTTGTGATATTCTCTTCAACGGATTGTGTCCCGAAGAATTCAACGAAATTAGTCGTCTTGAGAATGCAAAGGAAATTTGGGATACTTTGATTGATATGCACGAAGGTACCGACTCCGTCAAGGAATCCAAATTGGATGTGCTTCAAAGTCAACTTGACAAGTTCAAAATGAAGGATGGTGAAGGTTCGCTGAAATGTACTCTAGGCTTGCTCTCATCAAAAATGAGATTACCGGCTTAGGAAGTGAAGAGATGACTGATAGATTCATCATCAAGAAGATCCTAAGAGCCTTGGATGGAAAATATGATACCGTGTGCACATTGATCCAAATCATGCCCAATTACAAAGATCTCAAGCCAACGGAAGTCATTGGAAGGATTGTTGCTCATGCGATGTCACTCATGGATAAGGAGGAGCTTCACAACAAGTCAAGTGGTGATTACAAAGCCTCATGTGATGCTCCCACATCATCAAGTGAGAAACAAAACTTCAATGAAGAATTGAACCTAATGGTGAAGAACTTCAACAAGTTCTACAAGAGTAGAAGCAAGGAAAGAAGTTCCAAGTCAAGGTCCTACAATGACAGGAGATCTTCAAGTCGTGAACGTAATTGCTAAAATTGTGGAAGACCCGGACACTACTCCAATGAGTGTACGGCTCCCTACAAAAGAAGAGAAGATTCTCCCAAAAGAAGGTGTAGGAGAGAAGAATCACCACCAAGAGAGAGAAGGAGTAGAGATGACCATTATGAATGGAGAACATCACGGATAAGCAAGGATTCGGAAAAGAAGGAAAAATCATCAAGGAGCTACACAAAATGAAGACTGTTGGGGAACGTAGTAATTTCAAAAAAAATCCTATGCACACGCAAGATCATGGTGATGCATAGCAACAAGAGGGAAGAGTATCGTCCACGTACCATCGTAGACGGTAAGCGGAAGCGTTATGAGAATGCAGTTGATGTAGTCGAACATCTTCACGATCCGACCGATCCAAGTAGCGAACGCACGGCACCTCCGAGTTCAGCACACGTTCAGCTCGATGACGTCCAACGAACTCCGATCCAGCAGAGCTTCACGGGAGAGTTCCATCAGCACGACAGCGTGATGACGGTGATGATATTGCTACCGACGCAGGGCTTCGCCTAAGCACCGCTACGATATGATTGAGGTGGATTATGGTGGAGGGGGCACCGCACACAGCTAAGGGATCAATGATCAACTTGTGTGTTCTAGGGTCCCCCCTTCCCCCGTATATAAAGGAGCAAGGGGGTAGGCCGGCCGGCCCCTGTAGGGCGCGCCAGGAGGAGTCCTCCTACTAGGAGGAGGAAAGGAAGGGGGAAAGGGAGAAGGAAGGAGAGGGAGGAAAGGGGAAAAGGGGGGCCGACCCCCTAGTCCAATTCGGTTTGGGCTAGGGGGCCGCTCGCCCTGCCTCCTCTCTTCCACCACTTGGCCCATGAGGCCCATTACTTCTTCCTCGTATTCTCGTAACTCCCCGGTACCTCGAAAAATACCCGAATCACTCAGAACCTTTCCGATGTCCGAATATAGTCATCCAATATATCGATCTTTACGTCTTGACCATGTCGAGACTCCTTGTCATGTCCCCGATCTCATCCGGGACTCCAAACTACCTTCGGTACATCAAAACACATAAACTCATAATACCGATCGTCACCGAATGTTAAGCGTGCGGACCCTACTGGTTCGAGAACTATGTAGGCATGACCGAGACATGTGTCCGGTAAATAACCAATAGCGGAACCTAGATGCTCATATTGGCTCCAACATATTCTACGAAGATCTTTGTCGGTCAAACCGCATAACAACATATGTTGTTCCCTTTGTCAGCGGTATGTTACTTTCCCGAGATTCGATCGTCGGTATGTTACTTGTTCCGTAATGCATCATCCCGCAACTAACTCCTTAGTCACATTGCTTGCAAGGCTTATAGTGATGTGCATTACCGAGAGGGCCCAGAGATACCTCTCCGACAATCGGAATGACAAATCCTAATCTCGATCTATGCCAACTCAACATGTACCATCGGAGACACCTGTAGAGCACCTTTATAATCACCCAGTTACGTTGTGACGTTTGGTAGCACACAAAATGTTCCTCCGGTATTTGGGAGTTGCATAATCTCATAGTCAGAGGAACATGTATAAGTCATGAAGAAAGCGGTAGCAACAAACTAAACGATCATCGTGCTAAGCTAACGGAATGGCTCAAGTCAATCACATCGTTCTCTAACGATGTGATCTCGTTAGTCAAATGAGAACTCATGTCCATGGCTAGGAAACTTAACCATCTTTGATTGAACGAGCTAATCAAGTAGAGGCATACTAGTGACACTCTTTTTGTTTATGTATTCACACATGTATTAAGTTTCCGATTAATACAATTCTAGCATGAATAATAAACATTTACCATGACATAAGGAAATAAATAATAACTTTATTATTGCCTCCAGGGCATATTTCCTTCAATCTCCCACTTGCACTAGAGTCAATAATCTAGTTCACATCTTTATGTGATTAGTTCACATCTCCATGTGACTAATACCCAAAGGGTTTACTAGAGTCAATTATCTAGTTCACATCGCTTTGTGATTAACACCCAAAGAGTGATCATGTTTTGCTTGTGAGAGACGTTTAGTCTACGGGTCTGCAACATTCAGATCTGTATGTATTTCGCAAATTTCTATGTCTATAATGCTCTGCACGGAGCTACTCTAGCTAATTGCTCCCACTTTCGATATGTATCCAGATTGAGACGTAGAGTCATCCAGATTGATGTAAAAAGCTTGCATCGACGTAACTCTTTACGACGAACTCTTTTATTACCTCCATAACCGAGAAATATTTCCTTAGTCCTCTAAGGATAATTTTGACCGCCGTCCAGTGATCTACTCCTAGATCACTATTGTACTCCCTTGCCAGAATCATGCTATGGTATACAATAGGAATGGTAAATAGCATAGCATACTTTATAGAACCTATGACTAAGGCATAGGGAATGACTTTTCATTCTCTTTCTATTTTTTGCTATCGTCGGGTTTTGAGTCTTTACTCAACTTCACACCTTGCAACACAGGCAAGAACTCCTTCTTTGACTGTTCCATTTTGAACTACTTCAAAAATCTTGTCAAGGTATGTACTCATTGAAAAAACCTATGAAGCATCTTGATCTATCTCTATAGATATTGATGCTCAATGTGTAAGCAGCTTCATTGAGGTCTTTCTTTGAAAAACTCCTTTCAAATACTCCTTTATGCTTTCTAGAAAATTCTACATTATTTCCGATCAACAATATGTCATTCACATATACTTATCAGAAATGTTGTAGTGCTCCCACTCACTTTCTTGTATATACAGGCTCCACTGCATGTCTGTATGAGACCATATGCTTTGATCACTTTATCAAAGCATATATTCCAACTCCGAGATGCTTGCACTAGTCCATAGATGGATCGTTGGAGCTTGCTCACTTTGTTAGCACCTTTTGGATCGACAAAAACTTCTGGTTGCATCATATACAACTCTTCTTTAAGAAATCCATTAAGGAATGCAGTTTTGGCATCCATTTGCCAGATTTCATAAAATGCGGCAACTGCTAACATGATTCGGACAGACTTTTATGCATCGATACGAGTGAGAAAATCTCATCGTAGTCAACACCTTGAACTTGTCAAAAACATTTTTGCAACAATTCGAGGTTTGTAGATAGTAACACTACTATCAGTATCCGTCTTCCTCTTGAAGATCCATTTATTTTCTATGGCTTGTCAATCATTGGGCAAGTCAATCAAAGTCTATACTTTGTTCTTTATACATGGATCCCATCTTAGATTTCATGGCCTTTAAGCCATTCTTCGGAATCTGGGCTCATCATCTCTTCCTCATAGTTAGTAGGTTCATCATGGTCTAGTAACATGACTTCCAGAAAGGATTACCGCACCACTCTGGTGCGGACCATACTCTGGTTGTCCTATGAGGTTCAGTACTAACTTGATCTGAAGTTTCATGATCATCATCATTAGCTTCCTCACTAATTGGCGTAGAAATCACTAGAACTGATTTCTGTGATGAACTACTCTCCAATTCAGGAGAAGGTACAATTACCTCATCAAGTTCTACATTCCTCCAACTCACTTCTTTCGAGCGAAACTTCTTCTCTAGAAAGGATCCACTCTTAGCAATGAATGTCTTGCCTTCGGATCTGTGATAGAAGGTGTACCCAACTATCTCCTTTGGGTATCCTATGAAGACACATTTCTCGATTTGGGTTTGAGCTTATTAGGATGAAACTTTTTCACATAAGCATCGCAACCCCAAACTTTAAGAAACGACAACTTTGGTTTCTTGCCAAACCAAAGTTCATATGGTGTCATCTCAACGGATTTAGATGGTGCCCTATTTAACATGAATGCAGCTGTCTCTAATGCATAACCCAAAATGATAGTGGTAAATCCGTAAGAAACATCATAGATTGCACCATATCTAATAAAGTACGGCTACGCTATTTGGACACACCATTACGCTGTGGTGTTCCAGGTGGCGTGAGTTGCGAAACTATTCCACATTGTTTCAAATGAAGACCAAACTTGTAACTCAAATATTCGCCTCCGTGATCAGATCGTAGAAACTTTATTTTCTTGTTACGATGATTTTCCACTTCACTCTGAAATTCTTTGAACTTTTCAAATGTTTCAGACTTATGTTTTATTAAGTAGATATACCCATATATGCTCAAATCATCTGTGAAGGTCAGAAAATAACGATACCCGCCGCGAGCCTCAACACTTATCGGATCGCATATGTCAGTATGTATTATTTCCAATAAGTCAGTTGCTTTCTCCATTATTCCGGAGAACGGAGTCTTAGTCATCTTGCCTATGAGGCATGGTTCGCAAGCATCAAATGATTCATAATCAAGTGATTCCAAAAGCCCATTAGCATGGATTTTCTTCATGCGCTTTACACCAATATGACCTAAATGGCAGTGCCACAAATAAGTTGCACTATCATTATTAACTTTGCATCTTTTGGCTTCAATATTATGAATATGTGTATTACTACGATCGAGATTCAACAAACCATTCACCTTGGGTGTATGACCATTGCAGGTTTTATTCATGTAAACAGAACAACGATTATTCTCTGACTTTAAATGAATAACCGTATTGCAATAAACATGATCAAATCATATTCATGCTTAACGCAAACACCAAATAACATTTATTTATGTTCAACACTAATCCCGAAAGTATAGGGAGTGTGCGATGTTGATCATATCAATCTTGGAACCACTTCCAACACACATCGTCACTTCACCCTTAACTAGTCTCTGTTCATTCTGCAACTCATGTTTCGAGTTACTAATCTTTTACAACTGAACTAGTATCAAATACTAAGGGGTTGCTATAAACACTAGTAAAGTACACATCAATAACATGTATATCAAATATACCTTTGTTCACCTTGCCATCCTTCTTATCCGCCAAATACTTGGGGCAGTTCTGCTTCCAGTGACCAGTCCCTTTGTAGTAGAAGCACTTAGTCTCAGGCTTAGGTCTATACTTGGGCTTCTTCACTTGAGCAACAACTTGCTTGCATTCTTCTTGAAGTTCCCCTTCTTCCATTTGCCCTTTTCTTGAAACTAGTGCTCTTGTCAACCATCAACTTTTGATGCTTTTCTTGATTTCTACCTTTGTCGATTTTAGCATCACGAAGAGCTTGGAAGTCGTTTCCGTTATCCCTTGCATATTATAGTTCATCACGAAGTTCTAGTAACTTGGTGATAGTGACTAGAGAACTCTATGAATCACTATCTTATCTGGAAGATTAACTCCCACTTGATTCAAGTGATTGTAGTACTCAGACATTCTAAGCACATGCTCACTAGCTGAGCTATTCTCCTCCATCTTGTAGGCAAAGTACTTGTTAGAGGTCTCATACCTCTCGACTCGGGCATGAGTCTGAAATACCAATTTCAGCTCTTGGAACATCTTATATGCTCCGTGGCATTCAAAGCATTTTTGAAGTCCCGGTTCTAAGCCATAAAGCATGGTGCACTAAACTATCAAGTAGTCATCATACCAAGCTTTGTCAAATGTTCATAACGTCTACATATGCTCCTGCAATAGGTCTGTCACCCAGCGGTGCATCAAGGACATAATTCCTCTGTGCAGCAATGAGGATAATCCTCAGATCACGGATCCAATCCGCATCATTGCTACTAACATTTTTCAACTTAGTTTTTCTGTAGGAACATATCAAAAATAAAACAGGGGAGCTAAACGCGAGCTATTGATCTACAACATAGTTATGAAAATACTATCATGACTAAATTTATGATAAATTAAAGTTCAATTAATCATATTACTTAAGAACTCCCACTTAGATAAACATTCCTCTAATCATCTAAGTGATCACGTGATCCAAATCAACTAAACCATAACCGATCATCACGTGAAATGGAGTAGTTTTCAATGGTGAACATCAGTATGTTGATCATATCTACTATATGATTCACACTCGACCTTTCGGTCTCAGTTTTCCGAGGCCATATCTATATATGCTAGGCTCGTCAAGTTTAACCTGAGTATTCCGTGTGCGCAAAACTGGCTTGCACCCATTGTACAAGAACGTTGAGCTTATCACACCCGATCATCACGTGGTGTCTCGGCACGACGAACTTTTGGCAACGGTGCATACTCAGGGAGAACACTTGTACCTTGAAATTTTTTAGTGAGAGATCATCTTATAATGCTACCGTCAAACTAAGCAAAACAAGATGCATAAAGGATAAACATCACATGCAATCAAAAAATATGTGACATGATATGGCCATGATCATCTTGCGCCTTTGATCTACATCTCCAAAGTACTGTCACGATCTCTATCGTCACCAGCATGAAACCATGATCTCCATCATCTTGATCTCTATCAATGTGTCGTCACATGGTCGTCTCGCCAACTATTGCTCTTGCAACTATTGCTATCACATAGCGATAAAGTAAAGCAATTTTTTGGCGCTTGCATCTTATGCAATAAAGAGGCAACCATAAGGCTTCAGCCAGTTGCCGATAACTTCAACAAAACATGATCATCTCATACAACAACTTATATCTCATCACGTCTTGACCATATCACATCACAACATGCCCTAAAAAACAAGTTAGACGTCCTCTACTTTGTTGCTGCAAGTTTTACTTTGCTGCTACGGGCTGAGCAAGAACCGTTCTTACCTACGCATCAAAACCACAACGCAGTATAGCGATTGCTTTTTGATCTTTAGAAAGAACCTTGTTCATTGAATCTGATTCAACTAAAGCTAGAGAAATAGACACCCACTAGCTACCTGTGTGCGAAGCACGTCGGTAGAACCAGCCTCGCGTAAGCGTATGCGTAATGTCGGTCTGGGCCGCTTCATCCAACAATGCCGCTGAATCAAGAATCAACTAGTGACGGCAAGCAATATGTATATACACACGCCCACAACTCCTTTGTGTTCTACTCGTGCATATAACATCTACGCATAAACCTGGCTCGGATGCCACTGTTGGGGAACGTAGTAATTTCAAAAAAAATCATACGCACACACAAGATCATGGTGATGCATAGCAAGGAGAGGGAAGAGTATCGTCCACATACCCTCATAGACCATAAGAGGAAGCATTATGAGAACACGGTTGATGTAGTCGAACGTCTTCACGATACGACAGATCCAAGTACCGAACGCACGGCACCTCCAAGTTAAGCACACGTTCAGCTTGATGATGTCCCATGAACTTCGATCCACCAGAGCTTCACGGGAGAGTTCCGTTAGCATGACGGCATGATGACGCTGATGATGTTGCTACCGACGCAGGGCTTCGGCTAAGCACCACTACGATATGATCGAGGTGGATTATGGTGGAGGGGCCACCGCATGCGGCAAAGGGATCAATGATCAACTAGTGTGTTCTAGGGTGCCACCGTGCCCTCGTATATAACGGAGCAAGGGGGTAGGCCGGCCGGCCCCTGTAGGGCGCGCCAGGAGGAGTCCTCCTCCTAGTAGGAGTAGGACTCCCCTTTCCTACTCCTACTAGGAGGAGGAAAGGAAGGGGAAAGGGAGAAGGAAGGAGAGGGAGGAAAGGGGGAAAGGGTGGACGGCCCCCTAGTCCAATTCAGTTTGGGCTAGGGGGGCACGCGCCCTGCCTCCTCTCTTCCACCACTTGGCCCATGAGGCCCATTACTTCTTCCTCGTATTCCCGTAACTCCCCGGTACCCCGAAAAATACCCGAATCACTCGGAACCTTCCTGATGTCTGAATATAGTCGACCAATATATCGATCTTTACGTCTCAACCATTTTGAGACTCATCGTCATGTCCCCGATCTCATCCGGGACTCCGAACTACCTTCGGTACATCAAAACACATAAACTCATAATACTGATCGGCACCAAACATTAAGCGTGCGGACCCTACAGGTTCAAGAACTATGTAGACATGACCGAGACACATCTCCGGTAAATAACCAATAGCGGAACCTGGATGCTCATATTGGCTACTACATATTCCACAAAGATCTTTATCGGTCAAACCGCATGACAACATACGTTGTTCCCTTTGTCATCGGTATGTTACTTGCTCAAGATTCAATCATCGGTATCTCAATACCTAGTTCAATCTCGTTACCGGCAAGTCTCTTTACTCGTTCCGTAATGCATCATCCCGCAACTAACTCCTTAGTCACATTGCTTGCAAGGCTTATAGTGATGTGCATTACTGAGAGGGCCCAGAGATACCTCTCCGATAATCGGAGTGACAAATCCTAATCTCGATCTATGCCAACTCAACAAGTACCACCGGAGACACCTGTAGAGAACTTTATAATCGCCCAGTTACATTGTGATGTTTGGTAGCACACAAAGTGTTCCTCCGGTATTCGGGAGTTGCATAATCTCATAGTCAGAGGAACATGTATAAGTCATGAAGAAAGCAGTAGCAACAAACTAAGCGATCATCGTGCTAAGCTAACGGAATGGGTCAAGTCAATCACATCATTCTTTAATGATGTGATCCCGTTAATCAAATGACAACTCATGTCTATGGCTAGGCAACTTAACCATCTTTGATTGAATGAGCTAGTCAAGTAGAGGCATATTAGTGACACTCTGTTTGTCTATGTATTCACACATGCATTAAGTTTCCGGTTAATACAATTCTAGCATGAATAATAAACATTTACCATGATATAAGGAAATAAATCATAACTTTATTATTGCCTCTAGGGCATATTTCCTTCAGAGACATCAAGCTCACGTTGGTGAATGGGTATCTGGCTCCGACTCCGACGATCACTCCAAGAGAAGTTATCACTCCGACTCCGAATATACTCAAGATGAAGGTGTTGCCGGTCTAGCACTTGTGTCAACCAACTCCTATGACATATTTGAGTCACCTAATGAAGGAATTGGAAGATGCTTCATGGCTAACGGCCCAAAGGTATTACACCCTGAGTATGTTGATTTCAAAAGTGATGAAGATGACTTGCTAGGTGATGATGATTTACTTGCTGACAATTCTAGTGATGAAAACTATAATGAACTTGCTATTAATCATGCTAATCAAGACAAAACGAATGACAATGATAAGAAGGAGATTGAGCGTCTAACTAAAGAGCTAAACACTCTTAAGTTAGCTCATGAAACTACCTTGGAAAATCATCGAGAACTTTTAAAGAATCATGAGAAGTTACGCTTCGAAAAGCTCAACCTTGAGCAAGAGCATGGGTTCTTAAAAGCGATCAATGATGATCTTCACAAGAAAAGTTCTTCTTACATTGCCAAGAATTTATTCTTGTCTACTTACATGCCACAAGTTAAATCTAGGAACAAGAGTAAGAAAGATTCTTCTTCTAGTAGTAACAATAATCATGCTAAATCCAATGATGTTGCTTCTAGTAGTTCTCTTGGTTACACTAATGATCCTCTTAGCCAAGTTACACTTGAGCAAGAAAATAGCTTATTGAAGGGAATTATAGAGAAAGGTGTTTACAAGAGCGTTGCCGGAAGTAAGCAATTTGAGGAAATTCTATGCAAACAAGGAAGACACCGGAAGAATCATGATGTTGGTTTTGAATGAAAGTTCAATGCTAATGGAGTTGAGTGGGAAGAAGATCAATACCCCAAGACGAAATTTGTTTCTCAACAAGAGAAGTATGATCCTACTTCTTTCCAAGGAACACAAACTAAAGATGATCTTCCACCACAAGACCAGAAGCAAAAAGGCAAGGACAAGCTTCAAGAGGATATTGATGCATTTGAGGAAGCTCCCAAAGCCTTGGTCAAGTGGGTTCCCAAGACTACATCAAGTTCCACTTCATCAAGTATGACTACAACTCCAAGGATTCCCATCAAGATGGTGTGGATCCCTAAGAAGAAGAACTAGAGAGTTCTTGAGGGTGACTCCGCCAACATACTTCACTCATATCATTTTGGCGAGGACAAGTGCAAACAACTTCCATATCTTGCACTAGTTCTAGGAGTCACAAACCCTCTTGTTGGTAAGACAAGGGGCAAGGTAACCTAATGCATTCATGGACATCATCTCATGTGAAATATCACTCTAAGTCTATGGATATCCTTGTTTGTTCCTTGTGGGACTAACCCATGTAGGTATTGAAAGTGCAACTCACTCCAAAGGATTGCTCCAAAGGATCTACATCAACATTGAGCATCTACATCTTCAACACCTACATATGAAGTCATCATCGACAAAACCCATGGTTAGTTCATCCCTCTTAGGGGGATATCACATCCTGGGGGAGCTTTACTCTAATCAATTGAGGTAAAGCAACTCTAATGGTGTGAACACAACAATGCTTTATGTAAAAGTGGCAGCCCCACTTGTGCTTAAACGATGAGTATGACCTATGATCAAATGTTCTCATTTGACTCCTAAGTCAATATACTCATACATAGATGACCTAGTCATTGCCAAACTGCTTGATAGATGCTAGAGTAATTGTGCATGCTTTGTCACATATTTCATTTGCCATCTTATTGTGTAAGCATGTTGGATGCATATTTTACTCATTCGAGGACATCCATTTGTTGCTTTGATTTTTTGGCTTTTTCTCTTTTGCCAAATGGATGGACAAGAATGCCTAAGAACTCCCTCTAGCTATCTATGATTTTCTCGTCTCAAACTCTATTCATGCTACATCACAAAGTTTGATCAAGTCAGATTCAAACCACTCTGTGTGAGGAGCACTTGGAGTCCCCAATTTGTCATAGACTTAAACTTCCAAAACCTATTAGTTCATTTCGGCATGACCGAGTCATCCATTTCGGTCACACCGAGATCACTAAGTTGATCTAGATTTTCAATCTCGTTTCAACCGATTAGAACTTTTCGGTCACACTGAGTTGCAGCAACCGCTTGCGATTCTGCATCTCGGTGCCACCGAGTTGTACCACTCGGTCACACCGACAAGGTCGGGATATATATACCCACGGGTGAGATTTTGGAAATTCCTTAAAAACCTCTCAGCCCGCGCGTGTCCTGCTCTGCCGCCTCGGGTCTCCGGATCGTCCTCTTGCCGCCAGCAACCTCCCGCCGCTGGTTTCCGTCGCCGTCAATGGATTTCTGCCCCTCCGTTGCCGCCATAGCGAACTCCGCCGAATTAGGGTATGAGTTCGATCTTTTGTGCTATTCCTTTAACTCCGACTCGTAGCACATTACTTTGCCATGATCATGACCACGTATGCAATCTATCTATCCATTGAAAACATCCCTTAGGTTAGGTTTGATTTGAAAATTTAGGGTTAGGTCTCCGCCGGACTCATCTCGGACCGACCGAATTGTAGAAATCGGTCTCACCGATTTGGCTTAGGCCATTGCAGTTGCACTTTTGGTCTGACCGTAAACCGCAAATCGGTGTGACCGAGTTTGATTCTTTGTGAAACCCTAGCAGTCTCGGTGCCACCGAACTATGACTCGGTCTGACCGAGTTCACTAGTTTAGGTTCCAAAAGCTGCTTTGGTATCACCGAGTTTACAAATCGGTAGCTCCGAAATGCTTTCTGTGAAGAACTAAAACTAAGTTTTTAAGTCATTCTTTTTGCAAAACTCTGCACTTTGTGATGCTCATCCACTCTACCTCATCGTATCTATTCACAGGGTCTGCTGTCAGTAAGTTTGCAGAAATGCCTGACCAGAGCGACAACCAGAACAAGTCAGAGGAACAGGTACAATTGAGTGAGGGCACTAGTCCCTCCAGCACTTCTGATGATGGCAGCAGGAGCACACTAAGAAACTTGCCCAAGGCAGCCACCAGAACAAGGAAGAAGAAGACCTCAGATTCTAAAGATGAGGATTATGTGGCTGTTGAGGAGGAAGTTAGCTCCAAGAAGAAGGTCCTGAAGAAGGAATATGGCACAGTTGCATCAACTAAGCCTGGCTTGCACAAGAAGGCCCCTGCCAAGAGGGTGCCAACCTTAAAGGTGAGATCCACAACTGCTGAAACCTCCAAGCCAACTGAAGAGGTTGTTGGAGAAGGAAAGAAAAGGAAGGAAAGTGTCAAGAAGACCACTACCAGAGTGCTTGGAAGATCCTCCATTATGAGAGATCCAGAAGAAGAGGAGGAGTGAGGGAGTCCTGGATTGGGGGGTCTCCGGACAGCCGGACTATCTCCATTGGCCGGACTGTTTGACTATGAAGATACAAGATTGAAGACTTCGTCTCGTGTCCGGATGGGACTCTACTTGGCGTGGAAGGCAAGCTAGGCAATACGAATATGGATATCTCCTCCTTTGTAACCGACCTTGTGTAACCCTAACCCTCTCCGGTGTCTATATAAACCGAAGGGTTTTAGTCCGTAGGACAACAACCATAACATATAATCATACCATAGGCTAGCTTGTAGGGTTTAGCCTCTCTGATCTCATGGTAGATCAACTCTTGTACTACCCATATCATCAATATTAATCAAGCAGGACGTAGGGTTTTACCTCCATCAAGAGGGCCCGAACGTGGGTAAAACTTCGTGTCCCCTACCTCCTGTTACCATCCGGCCTAGACGCACAGTTCGGGACCCCCTACCCGAGATCCGCCGGTTTTGACACCGACATTGGTGCTTTCATTGAGAGTTCCTCTGTGTCATCGCCGTTAGGCTTGATGGCTCCTACTATCATCGATAGCGAAGCGGTCCAGGGTGAGACCTTTCTCCCCGGACAGATCTTCGTATTCGGCGGCTTTGCACTGCAGGCTAATTCGCTTGGCCATCTGGAGCAGATTGAAAGCTACACCCCTGGCCATCAGGTCAGATTTGGAAGTTTGAACTACACGGCCGACATCCACGGAGACTTGAACTTCGACGGATTCGAGCCACAGCTGGGCGCGCCCCACTGTCGCGATGGGTATGACCTAGCTCTGCCGCCAAACA